>NW_006288267.1:291620-296085 GCF_000327345.1 Myotis davidii
CATAGAATTGTACACTAGAAACCTATATAATTTTATTAACCAAGGTCACCCCACTATACTTACTTTTTTTAAAAGTCCTGTTTTGAACCTAGGTAGTCCAACTCCATAGCCCATACATTTAACACTTGCCCCAAACGTATCCCTCTTCCCATGCTCTACACTTAGCCTTTGAGCTTTTTGAATGAATGAACAAGTGTTAGTCTTTTTTCTTAAAAGACTGATCAGAACAGAGATAGGTTGAAATTTCATAGTACACATTTTCAAAACTGCCAAGGCAATGCAAACCTAAATAAGCCATGACCTTCTTCAGTCATGGGACGAAGAAAAGCTGAGGGATAGTAATAACCAACACACTTTTGGAATTTAAAAAGCTCCTTGACATATATAATCTTATTTTATCAATCCATGACATAGATTATGATTCCATTTCACACATGAGCAGTCTGAGGCTGGCATAACCAGCAGTGGGATCCTCCATGTCTGTATATAATGCAGCTAAGGGATGTTTTTATATGGTTGCATCACATTTCATTGATGTAGTCCAATATATTGCACAACAGCTTAAAGAGTTCTTGATGTAGGAACCCATACTTGAATGTTAGAGGAGTTTCTGAATTCCCTGAAAATTACGTTTAGAAATACATGTGCACAAAGACACACTTTAAAAAATGATTGCATACTTAGATGATGTTTTATAGAATTGTACCCCTGAAACCTATATAGTTTTATTAACCACTGTTACCCCCAATAAGTTCAATTAAAATTTTTTAACTTATTGCATGCTTTATTTTTTGAGGAGAGGGTCTACAACTTACAACAGTTTCTTAAAGACAATGTGCCCCTGCCCAAGATTAAGAGCCTGTGACCTTAAAAAAAATGGTCTAAAAACCACTGCTCTAGGGCTCCAATGTGTTTAAAAATTTCCTGGGAAACTTGTAAAAGCTGCAGTGTCCAGGTGCATCCCCCAGAGAGCCTTACTCTGTAGACTTGGAGAACGTGTGGGTTTAACAAGCACTCCTTGGTGATTCTGCACGATCTGTGATCTGAGCTTGGGGAACTATCACTAATAAGTGTTCTTTTCAAATCACAATCCATCTTCAGAAAGCTGCTTACTGCAGTCATTTCTGTGTAAACCATCTGTAGAACTGCCTTCTCTGACCCATAGTTTGTGTTACATCTTCACCTTTCAAAGGCTTCCTGCACTTGTAAAGAAATTATCCAAGACATCGTTTGTCATCATAAACTCTCTCCCCACCCACCATCATCAGTTGGCATAATTTTAAAACTTTATGATTTGCCTGAGCGAACAGCAGTTGATTGAAAGTATAGTCAGATATCCTGGGTCTTCAAGAGAAGTCAACAGGAGATTGAAAGCTGGGTTATCTAGTAGGCAGATTAAGCATTGCTTCAGGCATCAGCAAAGCCTGAGCAATCCATTAAAAAAATACATGTTTTTAAAGCGTAAAAGTTATAACCACGGGAAAAATTAGACTTTGTTGGATTTTCTTTTGCTTGTGATACTCTTACTTCTGTTTAATTTTTCATTAAACATGAGGGTGGAGGTGGAGGTGGAAGGTGTCCACCATCTTTTCAGTGATTAAGGTCTTCTTGACCTTCCCTTTCATATAATATTGATAATTCTATTCAAAGCACTTTCTTCTCTGTGCTTCACGAGATTGCAAGAGAATCCTCAAAATGGATGTTAAGAGTTAAAAGCTATGGCACCCAGCCCCGGAGTGGGGATCCCTGGACTGGGGGAGCCTCTGCCTGAGTGTGGGATGAGTCAAGGAGACTCACACCCAGCAGCCATCCCACAGGCAGGAGATGACAGATGGATGACTTAGCACAACGGATTTGTCCTGGACTGTGAAGACAAAGAGCTTGATGTGCTGTTTGTGGGGGACTCCATGCTGCAGTTAATGCAGCGATATGACACAGGGCGAGAGCTTTTCCCCCCACTCCAGGCACTGAATTTTGGAATTGGAGGAGATACATGTTTTGTGGAAGCTAAAGTGTGGAGAACTGGAGAATATTAAACCTGGCCTTTGTTGTCTGGGTAGGAACCATGAAAATATAGCAGAAGTAGCAGGTGGAATCCTACAACTTACCAACACAAGGCAGCCACAGGACAAAATCATTATATTGGGGTTGTTACTTACAGGTGATAAGCCCAACTCTTCGAGGCAAAATATAAAAATAAAAAAATGCCAAGGTTAACCAACTCCTCAAGGTTTCCCTGCCAAACTTTGCCAATGTTCACTCCTGGATACAGATGGGGGCTTTGTCCACTCTGATGGTGCCATCTCCTGCCACCACTTGTTTGATTTTCTGCAAACCCCTCCATAAACTGATCATGCAGTTGTCGGAGAAACTTGAGAAACCAACTACCACTGCCTGGCTCCCATCAGCGTTAATTGCATCTCAGCCTCCTCAGATTAGTTATGTCAGTGACAGTACAGAACCCTTCTCTTTCTTAAGGCACTTTGCATTGTAGTAGAAGTTCCTGGATGCTATATCCAGTGTTTGAAAGGGAGAAGGGATTTAAACTGGTCCTGTACATAGATTTGTTTGACACAGGAGAAAAGCTAGTCAAGGAAGATGGTTGTTAAATAAATTCATTTGAAACCAGAAGGGCCTAGACAACCCAGCTCTTTCAGTTGCATGTGTGACACCTTCATTGAATTATCACTTTTACCTAGAACAACATCAAGCCTTAGTACCGAACAAAATGAAGATGCCTTTCTTTCTGTGGATTATGTCGGATATAATAATAATGATCAGAATCACACCTACTTGCCTTTAAATCATGTGTTGGGGTTTTGTCTTCACATTTTAAGGATCACAATTTTGCCTTTTGTTTCCATTCTCAATGTTTAAACATACAGCATCAGGTTGGACGTACTTGTCATTCAAATGTAGGAGATGCCATAGTTACAGGTGAGTTTGTTTCACTCACTTAATCTTTCACAGGTTTAGCGGTGAAAACTGGGTTTTGCCCCAATTGAGGGACTGTGGAGGGTATTATTTTTATCTGCTGAATGTCGTGTCTGTAATAGACCCATGCATGCAGTCAATATCGTGTCTGTAATAGACCCACACATGCAGTCTTTACTCCTTTTTGAGGTAAGGGGGCCTTGTTGATATTACAAGCTTTTAACATATTTTTTTACCTAGGAGCTCAGTTGCTGAAAGTGTAAGTCCCCAGCTAGTTACTCTCACGATATTTCTGTGTGACACATTCTTGTGTGGTATTCTGTGCTAACAAGTCTGTGTAGTGCTATGAATATTCAGAGTTCTGGTTTATTTTTCCCTCAGACCCTGTTACAGTGTCCTTTTTTGCGGGGGAGGGCGGATCAGAACTATTCCATTCCATAATTATGTGTGTGTGGGGGGGGAGGGAGTTTAACTTGACATTATTTCAAGTTTTATAGTATCTTTAGGTGTATGTTTTATTTTTTATCATCTTAGTTTTAAAATTATATCAATTCAGAAAAAGTTGGCCTCATGGGGAAGCAAATGAAACTATTCTTCACAATAGACATTCTACTTGATGCTACTGTTTCAGTAAAAAAGAAGTAGGTTTGCTTAACTTTCAGGAGTACTCCTTAATGTATCTTCATCTGAGACTATCTTAATGCCTTGTTTGCACTCCAAGAACTGCCATTTAAAAAATAATGGGACAATAGATGGTTTATTGTTCAAGATACCTATGAAATGTGTACAAACTAGGGCTACAAACATCTTTTAAACTGGGCCAGGCAGATAGTGAAGAAGCCCATCCAGTTGTGCCCTGTGGTGATATTGCTCAAGTTCAGTAACAAGCATATGTTTCATGTTCTGTTGCCAGGCAAAGAGCAGTGTGTGTGTGTGTGTGTGTGTGTGTGTGTGTGTGTGTGTGTGTTGGGAGTATGGTCCAGACACGCCCATGAGGTTACTCCAGCAGCAGAGTATTAAATATCCCGGTGTGATCTGGCCTTCAGCTCCTGTGCTTATGTATACAACCCTGAGATAGTACTGCATTTCTATCTACTGAGCTATTTGAGCAATAGCCTTTTAAATAAAAGTCTGCCCCATTGCTGTGTGGAGAGAGTGAGATAGAGAGAGACAGGAAGAAGGAGGAGGGGGAGGAGAGGTGTAGGGGGGACAGAGAGGAGCCGGCAAGCACAGACTGTGAACTTGCTCTCTGAATTACTGTGCAGCTCTTCCCATAGAGGCCTGAGGACATTTTCTGGTCTAGGAGGAATTTATTTAAAATGGAGTCGATCACTTTCCCATCTGCCCTCTAGACGAAATCTCCAGCATCCCTGTTAAATAGACCTCATTGGGGCAAGCACCAATGCGGGGACCCCCCGCTCCGCCCCCGCCCCCACCCCTCGCGCACACACGCGCGCACGCACACACACACCTGTCTCACACATGTGTGCTGGGGGAGGGGACAGGCTGGGATGCGGGCAGGGGGGGGCCC
>NW_006288267.1:296152-296768 GCF_000327345.1 Myotis davidii
CCTAAGAGGGTCGCCTCGTGTTGTGCAGGGAGGGGGGGAGGGTGTGTGTGCAGATCCTCTGGCTCCCGCAAAGAGGAAGGAGCCTTTTCCTCTCATTGGAAGAGAAGGCAGTGCTTTGCCCATAACACTGAGCACCCGCATCGGGCAGTGGGAATCCTGATGACTGTACAAGCGAGGTGTCCCTCGGAAGAAGGACATTTCGCCATTTCGCTTCCATAGAGTGAACTGGCTCCAACGTTTTGCGCCCTTGATGTTTCCGGAGCGGGGGCCGGGGGAGGGGGGAGTAGCATTTTTTTTCTTCAGTGTAAATTCTGCATGTTGTATGAGTGTACACCTTTGATTGAAGGGCTTCACAAAATCACTACATTCATATGGCTTCTATCTAGTGTGAAATCTCTGGTGGTAAGTGAGGAGAGACCTTTGATGAAAGGACATTCCACTTTCTCTACACTCACATGTTTGTTTGTTTTTTTAATTTGACCAGGTAGAGCCTTTCGATCCCGGAAAAGGGGCGACAGATCCCGGTAAAGGGGCGACGCCCGCGGCGTTCCGGCCCGGGTGCGGCGTCTCCCCGGCGGTGCCCGGTGCCCGGGCGCCCGGGGAGCCGAGGGAGGAA
>NW_006288267.1:296872-298696 GCF_000327345.1 Myotis davidii
GCGCTCAGGGAGCCGAGGGAGGAATGAGGAAGCAGAAGGGGTGCAGAATCCGGAGGGAGAGACGGTGTATGTTAATATAGACCAAGCTACATTCTTTAAAAAAATATATTCTTTATCAAATACAAAACTTTCAAACGTTTGGTGTGTGAAACGTCCAGTTTTAGAGAAATGTAAGATTAGCTGGGATCGCTGGGCCCTCAACTCACAGGCCTCCGAAAGGACCTGACGGGCGGTCATTTTCCTCCCTCGCAGGGATTTCAGTGGAAATCTGCTGAGTATGTTGCAATAAATATCAAATTGAGATTCTCAGATGTAACCACTTAGGGCACAAGGACGTAAATGTCCAAGTATAGGCTTGCTTTACCATAGATGATTATAAGAATTCAGAAAATGCAGACATATATGAAGATCATTAGTGTAACCGCACCTGAAATACCCATTTAGTCATCATGTTAGTGGTATCTCCTGTTATTGTTGCTATTGTTAACTTGCTTGCTTTAGATGAAAACATTGGAAGTAGAATTTTCAATTCCTCAATGCTGAGAAGGGTCATTTCTCCTCTCCCCACTGCAGTTTCTTGTTGTTGGTTTGTGTGGGGGTGGGGAGGGCCAGGTTTTTGTTGTGGGCCTTCGTTAACTTTCTAAATCTCAGGCTAAAAAAAATACCACAAAAAAACAAAAAACAAAACGAATTTTTCCTGGCAGTCACCATCGTGGTTTTAATTTCCAGTGTTGACAATGATTTCTGATGCTGAAAATAAAATGTATCTGAAACAAATACGTATTGCAAAAACTCCAGCATAACAAGACAAAGGAAAGTAGCTTTACTTGGAACTTCACAAGTAAATCTTCCTTTGCTGAAACTGCTAATAGGATAAATTTTATACTTAAAATTCATATATAAAAATAAAATGAAAGTGCCTGAAACCTGGGGTTATCTGGGACTTGACACGTGGAGAGAATTTTAATCTAAAGAGGTTGAGAATTGTAGAAGCATGTGTCCTTTCAAAATAGTGCTTGCCTGATTCATAATTTAATATCTCTAAAATATCACCAGCAGCTTAGAAACTTGGAGTTTAGCCTTGGAGCTCTGGAATATTTTAGAGACCTATTATATAAAAAGAAGAAAGAAAATTGGATAATTAGTTTTAACTTTTTTAATGGGGAGGATGAGAACATAGAGAAAAGGGAATATGATTTTGGTTTAGGAGCCTAATCAAATGTGTGTATAATATAGAAATACTTAGTTGATAGAAAAACATTTTAACTACTAAATTAAATTTAATGTTTTTACAAATGTATTTAAGCACCCTACAAATGTTTCTGTAATGGATTTCTTTCTCTCCCCCCCTCCCCATGGGGATTGCTATTATGATGTAAATGTTAGGCTACTGTTCAGCCTTTAATGCTAATATAATAAAAACATTTAAAACCAGTTAACTGATGAAGGACTTCATTGGATAAATATAGTAATAGTGTGAAAGCTTTCCCAGTTTTTATTTTATAAAAGTGCATTGTTCTATTGCACTGCAATAGTTTTTCTTCTTTTCTTTTTTTTTTGAGCTGTAATTTGATTCACTTACATTTTCTCTCTCTTTGAGAATTAAATCAGTTTCACTTTTTCCAGGACAAAAAAAAAAAAACACCATAGTGTAACTTATGGCATCTTGGTTTGGACAAGTAATTTGTGTTAAATACAGAATGTAACTAAAATAAGTAATTCCGTTTGAATGCTCTAAGGGAGAATCCATTTCCTTGCGTTTTCCAACTTCCAGTGGCCATCAGTGTTCTGGGATGAGCCCTGCCTCTTCTCTTTGCCTTCATT
>NW_006288267.1:298739-301025 GCF_000327345.1 Myotis davidii
GAAATGTGTGTACAGTTGGCCCATCCTGGCAATTCAGGTTCATCTCCCCCCAAATCTTTATCACACCCACAAAGTTCCTTTTGCCATGGGAGGTAATATATTCACAGCTTTAGAATGATAGAAAGTGGACATCTTTTTAAAAAATATATTTTATTGATTTTTAAAATATATTTTATTGATTTTTTACATAGAGGAAGGGAGAGGGATAGAGAGTTAGAAACATCGATCAGCAGAATCGAACCTGGGACCCCTGAGTTGAACCTGGGACCCTTGAGTCCGCAGGCTGACGCTCTATCCACTGAGCCAAACCGGTTAGGGCTATTTTATTGATTTTTTACAGAGAGGAAGGGAGAGGGATAGAGAATTTGAAACATTGATGAGAGGGAAACATAGATCAGCTGCCTCCTGCACACCTCCCACTGGGGATGCGCCCACAACCAAGGTACATGCCCTTGACCAGAATCTAACCCGAATCCGGGACATTTCAGTCCACAAGTCAGCGGTTCTATCCACTGAACCAAACGAGTGAGGGCTATTTTTCCCTTTTAACAAGGGTGTGTATATACAGCAGTGAGCCATACCAAGTCTCTGGGTCTTACATAATTTTATATCAAAATGGAGGGGGAAGGGAGCTACAGGAGATTAGGCAAGTTTGTCCCTCTTTTGCTGTTGCCTGTGCCTCCAGCAGTGTTTTGTATGTGGCTGGAATTCTGCAAAAGGTTGGAGACTATAATGGGAATTCAATGTGTACAGAAAAATGGAACAGGTAGGAGAACTGGCCAAGAGAGTTGGTAACTGAAGGCAGATAAAGAGTAGGCATCCGTGGCTTGTAGTGTTGTCTGTCACAACTTTCTCTTAATTAATTAATCCTGCCTCTGCCGCCTCCGCCGGCCCTCGCCCTGACCATTCTGCTCTCGCCCGCAGGTCATGATGATGGGCAGCACCCGCGTGGCCGAGCTGCTGCTGATCCACGGCGCGGACCCCAACTGCGCGGACCCCGCCACCCTCACGCGGCCCGTGCACGACGCCGCCCGGGAGGGCTTCCTGGACACGCTGGTGGCGCTGCACCGAGCCGGGGCGCGGCTGGATGTGCGCGATGCCTGGGGCCGCCTGCCCGTGGACCTGGCTGAGGAGCGGGGCCACCGTGACATCGTCGGGTACCTGCGCAGAGAAGGTTCTGCAGGTGAGATGGTCGATGTAAGAAAGTGGACTGAAAGCCCTAACCGGTTTGGCTCAGTGGATAAGCGTCAGCCTGCGGACCGAAGGGTCCCAGGTTCAATTCCCGTCGAGGGCAGGTACCTTGGTTGTGGGCACATCCCCAGTGGGGCGTGTGCAAGAGGCAACATTGATGTTTCTAACTCTCTGTCCCTCTCTCTTCCTCTCTGTAAAAAAAAATCAATAAAATATATTTTTAAAAAAATAAAAATAAGAAAGTGAACTGGGAGAGCTTCCGCAGCCCCGCGCTCTCCTTTATCAGAGAGATCGTTGGCCGAAGCAGAGCGGAGCCTTGGGTCTCGGTATCCCGATCAATGGACTTCCGCAGGTCAAAACCCCTTCCATACACCCTGCCCCCCACTCTCCAAAAAACTCAGCCTCCCCGCAGCTCAAGGCCGACACCGGGAGCAGCGCCCGGAGGCGGGAGTCTCTGGCGCACCCAGGGAGCGGCCCTCCGCCTCCGCGGCAGGTTACCTCCCGCTCCTCCCAGGGAAGCTTGCCGCGGAGGAGACAACGCAGCTTAGGGCGCGGGGCACATCGCAGGAGCCAGAACTGGGAGCCGCGGAAGAGAATTAAATGATTTACTTGGACCCCAGGCAAATGAACATCGAGTAAACTGCCAGCCCTAAGGTGTGCAAGTCAAGCTCGCAAGCCCTCCCTTCCTTCCCAAGTCGCGGGACCAACCTTGGGATTTCCAAAACCAGTTGCAGTTGCGAGCCGCATCCTCTGGCAGAGATCTGTCGTTCCGGCTCCCGGCTGCCGGCTCCCGGCTCCCGTTGCAAAATGATTCTCAGTCCGCCCCTGCGCTCTAAGCCTAAGCGATGGGGCTTTTCAGAGCTTCCCCAGGGGCTCTGGAAGCATCTGGGATAGAGACCTCTCCAACCCTGGCTGCCGCAGCCCCCCTGCAGGGTTTGCCGCGCACTCCCGGAAGGAGACCCTTTCTGAAGCTTTTCCCTCTCTCAAGCTTTCCGTTGGCACCCGAGATCGCTCAGAGAGGAGGGTGGACGTGTCGTTCTTCCCCTCTCATTCTACCACCACAGAGCCTTTCCCCAGCCCCCACGCCCCCACCTC
>NW_006288267.1:301213-304220 GCF_000327345.1 Myotis davidii
CCCGCCTGCCCGCCTAAAGCGCCAGCTCCAACCTTTTTCCTGAAGGGGAACCATCTTAGGAAAACACACGTATATGGCCAAAACCGGTTTGGCTCGGTGGATATAGCTTCGGTCTGCGGACTCAAGGGTCCGAGGTTCGATTCCGGTCAAGGGCATGTACCTTGGTTGCAAGCACATCCCCAGTGGGGGGCATGCAGGAGGCGAGGCAGCTGATGATGTTTCAGCTGATCGATGGATGTTTCCCTGTCATCGATGTTTCTAGCTCTCTATCCCTCCCCCTTCCTTTCTGTAAAAAATCAATAAAAGTATATTTTTAAAAAACATGTATATGAAGCAATATACGAAGTGAGCACGGATATTTAAAGGAAACATTGGCTTTGGAAATACTGAAATCTACCCGATGAGCTCAGAACTGGGCACTAGGCTCGCTGGGCCTCAGGGCAGCCTGAGTGCAGCGCCTCGGGCACCAGCGGGAGGGAGAGCTCCTTTAACCTGCCCACCCTCTCGCTCCTCCAATTGATGTGTAAGTCCCAGACTCTGCAGAGGACGAGGACCCAGTCGCAGGAGCAAGAGTTGGGAGCAGCAGAAGAGAATTCAATGATTTAATTGGGCCCCAGACAAATGAAAACTGAGTGACCCTTTATAACCAAAGCCAAGATTTGTAAGCCAAGCACACACGCCCTTCCTTCCCGCCTCCCCTCCACTTCCCTCCCTCCCTTCCTTCCCCCCTTTAACTGAGAGCCTATTGTGTGATCAGACCCCTTCTAGGTAGGGCACAGAACTGAAGGAAACAAAACAGGAGCCCTGCCCTCATAGAGCTTACAGTCTAGGAAACAGACTTTAAACACTGTAACAATGTATTCTAGGAATGAGTTTGTAAAACCAATGTGATGGCTAAGAATGAAGTGTGACTAGGAGGGGCTGGCTATCGGAGAGTGCTCTGGGAACCTGACTGATGGGGGCGCGGGAGGGATAGCCGCTAGAGACAGAGGAACTCTCAAGTGCCAAGAATGCGGCAAAATGAATGGCGGGTCAAGAGGATGGAAAGGCGGAGGGCGTGGGGCGTGTACACAACTCGATCAGAGAGGAGGGCAGAAGCCAGATAATCATAGCGTCTCTCTAGGTCAAAGAAAGGATGATTGGTCAGAAGGCGGATTTTGTTCTAGAAACTTTAGGAAGCCATTAGGTGGTTTGGGAGGGGGACCTGTGGAGGAAGACAATAGGACTGGAACCCAAGGCTCCCAGGGGTCCTCTAGGTGAGTTTGCTTAGTCTCTCCGCCAGCATCAGGCGCCAGAGATGTTTGGGGACGTGCGTGCGAAGGGCGAGGCAGCGTCTTGATATAAATGCTCCTGGCGTCCAGTGTGACAAGCCCTGGGCGCCTGTAACTTACCCGGCTTTCCTCTTGCAACCCCGCGGCGGGCCGCCGGTGCTCCGGATTGCATCGCGGGAGCGGGGGAGCCCAGAGAGACCAGCCGGGCGGACGCGCTGCGAGCTCTGGGAAGCTGGGCGGAGGGGTGGTGGCTGCTGGCAAGGTCCCCGCTCCAGGGACAGACCCTGTGCCCAGAGGTGGTTGATACTGAGGGGAGGTGCACATGCAGAGAAGCTATCCTTGTCCATAAGGGTCTGAATCCCTGGAGCAGGCCTGCAAGAAAAAGAGGAATGGGTCGCATACTTTTGATTTCTGATTTCTAATGTCTTTTTTCCTTTCTGCCCTCTGCAGAAACCGGCGGGTGAAAGAACCATTGAAAGCCAGAGGCACAGCAGGACACTGTGACCACTGACCCCGCGCCCCCAATTCTTCCCGCTTTGTTAGCTGCAGTTTATCAAATAGCGCTTTTTAAGATTGTAAGCCGCTTCTTCGCTAGCAGATCTTTTCCCTTCCCCTCACGTCCCCTTTATATCTGAATTTATACATTGATAATAAAGGGTTTTAATAACCCAATGCCTGTTCCTGCCTTTTTATTGGGTTGGAGTTTTCAGGAGCGAGTTCGCAGGCCCTGGGCGCACGGCCTTGCGGATCCTTCCCTGGGGAGCCTCGTGCCTGCTACCCGCTGGGATTACAGCCGGTGTGTGAACCGGGAACACGGAGCTTGAACGAGGTGCGTGGCCTTTCCTCTTTCAAACTGCTAGCAAGTGTCAGAGCCAGGGCTCAATTTTTTTAAAAAAGTAGTTTCTCCCATTCGCTCATTTATTTGGTCAACAATCATTAAGCACCTATGCTCGCACCCTGCGAGGGGTATAGTGGGGGAAGGCAGACATCAAATATCAGATACAAACACATGACTAGAAATGTAAATGCACTTTCGTGGAATCAAAGATAGCGTTGTTTCCGAGGACTCGTGTATTGCTTAAAAATAAAAGTAAGAGTACACACGGCGGATTGTAAGACACGTGCAGATCTCAGGTAATAAAATGTCAAAAGTCACGTCTGAAGATGGATGAAAAGGGGCGAAAAGTGGAAACCTTAGTGTGAAGGAAGACCTCAGGCTGCCAGGCTCTCGGAGCCGCGTGGCCTTCCCTTACTATCTTGTTCCTGGTCTTTCAATCTTTCATCATTGAATATGATGTTAGCTGTAGCTTTTTCATTTTTAGAATATATGTCTGTCTTTCTGTCAATTCCATAGTTTTGATTACTATAGCTTTGTAGTATGCTTTGAAATTGGGAGGTGTGAATATTCCAACTTTGTTTTTCTTTTTCAAAATTATTTTTGCTCTGTCTCAAATTTGTCCCTTGCAATTCCATATAAATTTCTGCCAAAAAGAAAGAAAGAAGTCATTGAGCTTTCCATAGGGATTGCATTGGATATGCAGATCACTTTGGGTACTATTGCCATCTTGAAAATATCATGAACGCAGAATGTCATTCCATTCATTTAGGTCTACTTTAATTCCAGTAATATTTTGTAGTTTTCAGTGTATAAGTATTGCAACTACTTGGTTGAATTAATTCCTAAATATTTTATTCTTATTGAAGCTATTGAAAATGGAATTGAGGCGCTGGCCAGA
>NW_006288267.1:323081-323950 GCF_000327345.1 Myotis davidii
CGAGCTCTGGAAGCTGGGCGGAGGGGTGGTGGCTGCTGGCAAGGTCCCCGCTCCAGGGACAGACCCTGTGCCCAGAGGTGGTTGATACTGAGGGGAGAAGCTATCCTTGTCCATAAGGGTCTGAATCCCTGGTGCAGGCCTGCAAGAAAAAGAGGAATGGGTCGCATACTTTTGATTTCTGATTTCTAATGTCTTTTTTCCTTTCTGCCCTCTGCAGAAACCGGCGGGTGAAAGAACCATTGAAAGCCAGAGGCACAGCAGGACACTGTGACCACTGACCCCGCGCCCCCAATTCTTCCCGCTTTGTTAGCTGCAGTTTATCAAATAGCGCTTTTTAAGATTGTAAGCCGCTTCTTCGCTAGCAGATCTTTTCCCTTCCCCTCACGTCCCCTTTATATCTGAATTTATACATTGATAATAAAGGGTTTTAATAACCCAATGCCTGTTCCTGCCTTTTTATTGGGTTGGAGTTTTCAGGAGCGAGTTCGCAGGCCCTGGGCGCACGGCCTTGCGGATCCTTCCCTGGGGAGCCTCGTGCCTGCTACCCGCTGGGATTACAGCCGGTGTGTGAACCGGGAACACGGAGCTTGAATGAGGTGCGTGGCCTTTCCTCTTTCAAACTGCCAGCAAGTGTCAGAGCCAGGGCTCAATTTTTTTAAAAAAGTAGTTTCTCCCATTCGCTCATTTATTTGGTCAACAATCATTAAGCACCTATGCTCGCACCCTGCGAGGGGTATAGTGGGGGAAGGCAGACATCAAATATTAGATACAAACACATGACTAGAAATGTAAACGCACTTTCCTGGAATCAAAGACAGCTTTGTTTCCGAGGACTCCTGTATTGCTTAAAAATAAAAGTAAGAGTACAC
>NW_006288267.1:324087-331181 GCF_000327345.1 Myotis davidii
CTTGTTCCTGGTCTTTCAATCTTTTTTCATGGAATATGAGATGTTAGCTAGCTTTTTCATTTTTAGAATATATGTCTGTCTTTCTGTCAATTCCATAGTTTTGATTACTGTAGCTTTGTAGTATGTTTTGAAATTGGGAGGTGTGAATATTCCAACTTTGTTTTTCTTTTTCAAAATTACTTTTGCTCTGTCTCAAATTTGTCCCTTGCAATTCCATATAAATTTCTGCCAAAAAGAAAGAAAGAAAGAAAGAAGCCATTGAGCTTTCCATAGGGATTGCATTGGATATGCAGATCACTTTGGGTACTATTGCCATCTTGAAAATATCATGAACGCAGAATGTCATTCCATTCATTTAGGTCTACTTTAATTCCAGTAATATTTTGTAGTTTTCAGTGTATAAGTATTGCAACTACTTGGTTGAATTAATTCCTAAATATTTTATTCTTATTGAAGCTATTGAAAATGGAATTGAGGCGCTGGCCAGATAGAGTGTAGTCCTCATACCCAAAGGGCACATCCAGGAATTAACCAATGAATGCATAATTAAGTGGAAAACAAATCGATGTTTCTCTCTCTCTCTCTCTCTCTCTCTCTCTCTAGCGCGCCCGGCGCGCGCACGCAGCGCCCTGCCCTCTTCTGGGCGGGACCCAGAAGTCGGAGCCGCAGGGCCAGGGTGTCAAAAGTACTGGCTGAGGCACTGGGCGGACTGTGTCTGTTTAAAAATAAAAGACGCACGGAAGGTGGGGAAAAATAAAAGGGAAACAGAAAGGAAACAAAGGGAGGAGTTTTCGGTAAGTTTAAGGTATAAGGGGGAGGGGGAGGGGAGGGAGGCGCGGGGCTTTCCCACGCTAACGGACGAACCAGACCTGGAGGATAGAAAAGGCTCCGCTGGTCTGATGCTTACATCAGACCACCTTTTGTTTGTCACAATTAATTACATCTTTTGTTTCTCACAATCCATAACAGCTGGGGAAGAGACAATGGGAAGGAGGGTAGCAAATTCACCTCTTGGCGTTACCATAGGATTGCATTTATACCAAGAAGGTATACACTTATCTAAGAAGAAACTGAGCCTGAAGTGAAAAAGGAAAAAAAATCAGCTCCAGTGAGTCAACTGGGAGCCCGTGGGCCAGCAGAGCAGGCCTGGGCCCTGCCACCTCCAGGGACGAAAACTGGCTGAGGGTCCTGGGTCCGGAGGCAGCAGCTCCTCTCGGTCTCAAGCATCTGGTTTAAGCAATGATAAGTAATAAGCACGAGGAAGAATGTGTTGCTTGGCCTCTCTCCTAGCTTTCAGGGATGGCGAGAATCTTTGGCATTCTTGGCTTGTAGAGGCACCACTGCAATCTCTGACGCCATCTTCATATGGCATTCTCCTCTGGGTCTCCGTGGTCAAATCCCCCTCTCCTTTCTCCTGTACCTACATTGGTTATTAGACGTAGAGCACACTATAAATCCAGAATAATCCCATGCTGAGATCCTGAATTGAATTGCATCTGCAAAGACCCTATTTTAAAATAAGCTTACACTCATAGGTGCTGGAGGTTCGGACTTGGACACATCTTTTTTGGGAGGCAGTATTCACCTTAATACACTGCCCAATTCATTACTTTTTGCCCCCTAAGACCTCAGAGAAGAAAAAAAGTACACCAGGGATAGATTTTTTAAAGATGAGCCCCAAAGCCAAAAACTTTTGCAAGATCAGTCTATGGCATCCAGAATCTCTGGTGAATAAAATTGGAGCGATGACTGGATATGAATTTTTAGAGCAAGCCAAAGAGAATACGAGTTTGACTTTTGTGGTCATCAGGAAAAATCTGGACAAGATTTCTCTCCCACAAACTGGGGTGAGGGCACTAACAGGAATGATCTCTTAATGGGACCAGGTGGATTAAGGGAGCTAAATTGGCGTGCAAGATTAACCCAGACTGATAGAGGAAAAAAGTAGAATAGAGTGGGGCTGTCTTCTTTAAGGACCCTTTTATGGTGCATTTAGACACAGTTACAGAACACAGTCATGGCTCAATGTCATTAAAGAATATTAGCATCACCTCTTATTTTTCCAATCACCTTCATAAACAATATCTCAATGAATTGTTGCAAACCCCGCCCCCCCCCCATAAGGCATTGCTCTTCCACCTTCAAAATCAAGAAAGAGAGACTCTGAGGTTTCACACAATTTGCTGAAGGCCTGAGAATCCTCCAGGTCTTCATAGTGCTACAGAGATTGACTGCACAAGTTTCCTCAATAACTGCCATTATTCTACTCATGTTATAAACCTGGGCACTGAGGCTTTGGGAGGTGCTGTAAGTAGCCCAGCCACACACATCTAGTGAATGGTGGAGCCAGTATTTGATGCTAGTTCTGTCCAGGAACTCATAGACGATGACCATTAAACCTGACTTTGCTTTAGACTGGGCAGTCTAGGTCCTTTGACCTTTCTCTAAAAGGCAACAGAAATTAAAGCCACCCTGATTCTCATGCCTTTTTTCATCAGTGTCAGTAAGTACTCTGATCAATTCCCTCTATCTCCCCTTTATTCCCATAATGCTTTATACTTATTTGTCCTTAACCCAAACCTCTCCCACTGCCCATACTTTCCACTGTGTTCCCTGGTATTTCTACTACATAATTAACCAATGCTCTATAGCCTCAGTTTCTTCTTAGATAAGTTTATACCTTCTTGGTATAAATGCAATCCTATTGTAACTCCAAGAGGTGAATTTGCTACCCTCCTTCCCATTGTCTCTTCCCCAGCTGTTATGGATTGTGAGAAACAAAAGATATAATGCTCTTTAAATAAATAACACTGTCTTCTAGCACGTGGAAAGTGTTGAGTAAATATTAGCTATTTTTATATTTTATCACATAGTATTTTTATGCTTATCATAGATCCTTCTCTCCTTTGTAGGGGTGGAGGTAGGACTGATTAGTTATTTATAATATAAAAGTCATTTATGTTGCTGAATTTGAGGAATAATGGAAATATTGAAATATTCAATGTTAAGGGAATGAATATAATCTATAATATAATTAAATTCATGTCATAGTGTGGTACTCTATTATAGTTTTGCTATTCAATATGGAACTTGGGAATTCTCAGATTCAATCTTCATAAAAGGGCAATCTGTAGGATTCTTGTAGTGAAAGACATGTTTTATATTTTGACTGTATTAATGTTAATATCTTGCCCCTGATATTTTTCTATAGTTTTGCAAGATGTTACCATTGGAGTAAATTGGATAAAGAGTACCCAGGATCTGTCTGTATTGTTTCCTAGAATTACATATGAATCTATTAAGCCTCTCAAAATAAAAAGCTTAATGAAAAGATAATATAACAAAATATACTTTGAATATTCTAAAAAGTTGATCAATGCTTTCTTTGGGTGATTATCAATGGTTAAGTTTTTTTCTTGTGATTTGTATATATCTTAAATTTTTACACAGGAATTACTTTTGTAGTAAAAAAAAAAAAGTATGATGTATGAGAAAAAATAATCCTGAAATCCAATCACACCATTTAAAATACATTGATAACTGTTTTATTATATACAAACTAGAGGCCCAGTGTATGAAATTTGTGCACAGGCAGGGTCTCTAGGCCTGACCAATGATCAGGACCAATCAGGTTCCCTTCCTCCCCACCTCCCTGCCTCCTCCTTTCCTCACTCAGCAACCCCGCTGCCCCTGCTGATCACCCACCATGTTCTGTGCCACCCCCTGGTGATCAGCACATATAGTGAGTGATCAAACTCCTGGTCTCCTGGTCAAATTCCCAAGGGGACACTTTGCTTATTACCTTTATATATATATAGACTAGAGGCCCAGTGCATGGAAATTCATGCACTGGAGGGGGGGGTCCCTCAACCCGGCGTGCCCCCTCTCACAGTCCTGGAGCCCTCAGGGGGGGGAGATGACCCGGCCATCAGGGGAAGGTGACGCCCCCATCACACCTGTGCTGCTGCCACTACCAGCAGTGCAAACCTTGGCTAGCCCTGGTTACCTGAGCCTCAGGTGGCCCTGGGTGGCTGGGCAGCCTACATTAGAGGCTTGCCTGCACCTTGGGCCGACCCTGGGTGGCTGGCAGGCTGAGGGCAGGTCCAGCCACACTGTGCACCTGCCGCCCCAACCCACGGCTGGACTGAAAGGACTGTGGGACTCCGGAGGGGCAGAGGGAACTGGGCGCCGCCATCTTGTGGCTATGGGTACCACCATCTTTGTGATGGCATGATGGTCAATTTTCAGATTCCCTCTGTATTAGATAGGATTATTAAGCATTAAGATATTATGTGGCAGCTCTTAGAGATCATAGCATTAGAGTTTAATGTAAATTAAACACTGCTGACCACCATTGTGTCTAAATAGCCAAAATATAGATTAGCTGAGCCTGACATCTGGCATTGTACTTAGTTATCACATGCTATTTCCTTAATAAGCATTTCCAACTCCCCACTTGACCCCTAACCCAACCACATTCCTTCATAGAATTACATAGCCTTAACTACTGGAAAATACCTGTCATTTAACATTAGTTTCAATTGCTGGGTTCAGCCTTCAGTCGCAGGCTATTCGTAGGTTTACTGAATTACTGCCAAGTATTCATGGACAGGAAAAGAGATGACTCAACTTCTTTTTTTCTTCTCATAAGGAATTCATTTTTTTAAAAAATATATTTTATTGATTTTTCACAGAGAGGAAGGGAGAGAGATAGAGAGCCAGAAACATCGATGAGAGAGAAACATCGACCAGCTGCCTCCTGCACATCCCCCATGGGGGATGTGCCCGCAACCCAGGTACATGCCCTTAACCGGAATCGAACCCGGGACCTTTCAGTCCGCACGCCGACGCTCTATCCACTGAGCCAAACCGGTTTCGGCATAAGGAATTCATTTTTAAAATCATAGGACAGATCCTTAATTCAACACAAACAAACAAAAACAAATAAACAAACAAACACAGAGCCTAGCATCCATTTCTATACAGCGGCCTCTCACGCAAACTGTACTTCAGGGAGAAGCTTGCACTAACTGCTTCCCTCCCTCACTGAACTGCCTGCTTACACTGTGTTTTTCTGCATCAGAGTCAGCCCTTATAAGGAAGTTATTTACAATATAAAAGTTATTTATATTTCTGATGTTGAGGAATAATGGAAATGTCCAATGGGGTTGTATTTCAGCCAATAAGACTGAGGCTTTCCCTGTCCAAACAAAGTTGTGCAGCTATATCCCCATCAGCATCTTCACCAACAAGTCAGAGAGGCTTCATTCCGACCAATCAGGACGTTGCTTTTTGGACCAATCAAACTGTGAGGATTTGGAGTCCTCATTTGCAGAACAGAGCAGCACAGGGCAGAACAGAGCAGACTGGCATGGAGAGAGAGACAGAAAGAGAGAGAGAGAGAGAGAGAGAGAGAGAGAGAGAGAGAGAGATTATATTTTTCATTTCTATAATTTGTTTCCTAAAGTACAATTTAAAACTTTTTTTTATTTTGATCATATTTTCATCTCCTTTGTCATCTTTTTTGACATTGTGAGCTGATGTCTCTAGTACCTCAAGTTCTTAGGAATTTAATCTGGCTATTTCTTCATCTACTGACATCTGTTCATGGAAGATCGTACCTTTTGAGTTTTGTATTTTGGAAAATGAGTTCATTTTAAGTGGAGCTTTATTCATAGAGATCCTGAGTAGCCTGGGTTTTAGATGAATCCCTCTTGCTTCTGTTTATTTCTTTTAGGCCACACAAGAATATTGCCAAACTACAATTAGTCAATTTATTGGCTTGAAGGTACTCAGATCACGTAACTAAAATAAACATCAAACCAACATGAAGGCAGACTTTCTGACAAGATGTTTTCCCCACTCAAAGTCACTCATGGCAACAAGTGGCACAATCTTATGCATCGCCATCTGTCTTTGCAATATTTTCTAGGATCTCCTAGCGAGCAGTTTATAGCTCTTAGAGATCTGATTCTATGTGGGGATTTCAATTCTGACTTACTGCTTCCATAGTCTCAAGGTCTTGTCTCCATCAGAGAGTGGCTATTATGACCCAAATATTGATCCCTTACACCCAAGTCTCCCCTTCCCATTCTCTTACTGCTTTGTTTTTGAATTCCTTTGTTTTGTAGCCCTTGGAAATTCTTTCACTTTATTGAACTGAACAGAATGTTTGCTACATTTTCTCCAGCATTTCTAACTTTCTGTGGTGAAATATTTTTCACATTTTTTAGTCTTCCATATTCTTGGAAAAGGCAGTGTGTGTGTGTGTGTGTGTGTGTGTGTGTGTGTGTGTGTGTGTTGTAATTAGGCACATTAATGAAAACTTGGGGAGAAAACACAAACCCTCTAGTAAACCAATAACTTTTTAAAAAGGTATGTTAGCTTTAAGTTATTACCTTCTATTCACTAATGAATAACAAGTAGATCAAAATCCCATGATATTAACTCTAAGCAATTTAACATTTTCCTCCAAAAAAAAAGACAATCTCTGAGCATCATTGGTCCTAATGATATTCTAAATGTGTTGAGACAGTTGTATGCTGAAAATATGGTGTGAAAAATTCTTCTCTCTGGGCAAGATGGCCAGGGGGTGCGACAGTGGGGTGACTCTGAGCCAGCTGCATCTTTCTCACCAGAATCCTGCCACCTTGGATGCTCCCAAATTGATGCCACATTCACATGAAGTTATCAGCAGACAAACCATAATTAATAGAGGAACAGTTGGTCAGGTGGCTCATGGGAAATCCACAGTTGTAAAAGCTATTTCTGGAGTTCACACTTTCAGGTCCAAAAACTAACTAAATACTACAATCAAGGTTGGATATGCTAATGCTAAGATTTAGAAACTTGATGACTCAAGTTGTCCTGGGCCAGAATGCTGTAGATCCTGTGGAAGTAGTACACCTGATGAGTTTCCTGCACACATTCCAGGGACCAAAGGGAACTTCAAATTAGTCAGACATGTCTCCTTTGTTGACTGTCCTGCCCATGATATTTACTTATTTACTTTTAAATTTCTTTTCTTTTTTTTGGTGATGATTATTTTATTTTTATTTATTTATTTTTTTAATGCTTAAAGTATTACAAAGGGT
>NW_006288268.1:0-6551 GCF_000327345.1 Myotis davidii
GGGGGGTGTGGGTAGAGACTGGACAAAAATTGTTCACTTATGGATGAGGACATTGGGGGGTAAGGGCAGAGGGTAGGGTGGGAACTGGGTGGAGGGGACCTATGGGGGGAAAAAGAGGAACAAATGTAATAATCTGAACAATAAAGATTTCATAAAATTAAAAAAAATATATTATCTGAGCCCTGTCAAGAAGCACCGCAATGTTAGATAGAAATGATATCTTCAAAACTGGGATTTAAGGTCTGCAAAGCATAAATAAACTGCAGAACCAGGGGGCTTAGATGCCTAGGGTGCGTGCTTGACTGCCTGTCTTTCATCGCACACTAACGGGGTCACAGGGAGTGCTTATGGTAGTGAATAGAGGAGGAAAAGGCAAGAGCGTGTGTGTGGAGTGGTTTGCATGATGCCGGCACCAGCCAGAAGTGCTGCATGAACAGCCTGGTTAGAGGGGCCCTGAGGTTTGACAGTGAGTAAGGAAAATCCTTCCCAGAGAAAGAGGGATGGCCTAAGTTACGGATCCACGGTAATTCATGGACAGTGATAATGGGCTGACTGGTGGGTTGGTCAGGGTCTCAGAAAGGACAAAATAAGATTTATACAATGAGGTGTGTGGGAGAGTTATGTGAATGGACCTCTCTGAAGAGCTTGAGGTGTGAAGATATTTACTTTGAATAAAATTTAATTTTTAAATTAAAAATATTTTCAATATGGTTGACATTCAATATTATTTTATATTAGTTTCAGGTGTATAGCTTAGTGGTTAGACATTTATAATTTATGAAGTGATCCCTTCAATAAGTCTTGTATCCACCTGACACCATACAAAGTAATTGCAATACTAGAGGCCCGGTGCACGAAATTCGTGCTCAGGAATGGGTGTGTGTGTGTCCTTCAGTCCAGACTGCACCCTTTCCAATCTGGGACCCCTCGGGAGATGTCCGACTGCCCTTTTAGGCCCGATCCCACCAGGCAGTCGGACATCCTTCTCACAATTCAGGACTGCTGGTTCCTAACCACTTTCCTGCCTGATTGCCCCTAACCACTTCTGCCTGCCAGTCTGCTCACCCTCTAACAACTCCCCTTCCAGCCTGATGGATGCCTAACTGCTCCCCTGCCGGCCTGCTTGCCCCTAACCACTCCCCTTCCAGGCTGAATGATGCCTAACTGCTCCCCTGCTGGCCCAGTCATCCTCAACTGCCCTCCCATGCCGGCCCGGTTGCCCCCAACTGCCCTCCCCTGTCGGCCTGCTTGTCCCAAACTGCCCTCCTGCCATCCTGGTCACCCCTATCTGCCCTACCTTGCTAGCCTGGTTATCCCAATTGCCCTCCCCTGCAGGCCTGGTCCCCCTCAAATGCCCTCCCTTGCAGGACATCCTGTGTGCACAAGAGATGGCCATCTGGTGTGTTGGAGAGATGTTCAATCTGCATATTACCTCTTTATTATATAGGATTCCCTATGATGCACTTAAAACTCCCTGATTATTTTGTAACAACCAATTTGTACTTGATATTTTTATGGCATCAGAAAGACAAATGAAGTTCTCAGTAGCCAGTGGACAAAATAGCCCATCCTTCACCCACCATTATGAGGCCTACATTCAGATGTCCAGGTGTGATCCAAGTGTGGTCACAGAAATGTGCCTGGGAGGCCAGCCTTTCAACAGTTTCCATTCCAGCCTTGAAGCAGCTGGGGGAAAGGAGTCCTTCGGGCTCACACGTGGGCCAGTTTCCCACAGTGAGTGATGACACAGGGACCTGGAGCCAGAGGTAGCCTTCACCTGAGGTTTCTGCTGCTACACAGAAAACTTAGTGTTCTAAGAATGACTCCCATAAATGCAAGGATTTAGAATTTTGATTGTGACAATTTATGCTCCCATCAAGGGGCAGGACTGACACAAGGGATGCCTCTGATATCCCAAACCACTCGTTAAGAAGACAGAAGGACACATGGAACGATTAATGTTGGAATACTTAACTAAGTGATTAAGGTTGTACATACTAGTAAGTCACCAGCAGACAAACGGTTCGAACTTGTCATGGAAAGAATAGGACATTTCAAGAAAAGTGCTGAGGAGTTTATCAGTGACAGTATTGGGAAGCTTTGGACTTCCTTACACAGCTGTTGTTTTAATCTAGAATTACACATTGATGGAAGGCAGAGTATGTCACCGTGGTATTTTCAAATACTTTACCTATATGCCTTAGCCCATCACTCTGAGGACAGGTGAGTGACAGCCGAGAGGAAGCCATGAGCTTTAAGAAACTGGTGGGAGAGTCACCTCAGTTTCCAATGCCTGGGTAGGTCGTTCCGTTTTTGTAACTCGGTTAGTAGTGAACACAGTTGTATATTTGGGTGGAACTGTTACCATGGCATGAAATGTACTGGAGGGTCGGCGTGGTGTGGGAGGAGGCTTAGGCACCTTGCGAATGATCCCAGGGTGGCCTTTTGGTATGAGAACACAGCAGACTTGACCGACTCGGTATTTACATCCTGGTTTTATCTCTTCGTTAGCATTGCAGCTTCTCCTGCAGCACCCGTCTTGTTGCCAGCATTTCTTTGCAGGAAAGGCTGAATAATAAAAGGAAAGACCATTTTACAAGCATGCCTGCCTATTTGAGATCTCATAACAACTTCATGGGTCATAATTAGACCATGGCGACAAGCTCAGGGCTGGTAAATAGCATGTTTCTAAGAATATTTGTTCCCAACCTCCTATCAGCCAAAGTTTTTGTCTGAAGGTGAGATGAATCTTAACATAACAGAAAAGAAACTTGCCAGTCACAAGGAATGGGAGCCAGTTTTGTTGAAGCTAGAGTTCCTGTGTGAAGCTATCCACATAAAGTTCATCTTGTTGTCACTGCGATGGAGTTATTTACATGGTAATATCCTGTGTAGTTAAATTTCCTTGAATACATTCTATTGCCAAATATGCATTCCAATGAGTATGTAAAACAAATGTGCTTAGTTTTAAACAAACAAACAAAAAATAAAATGAAGACCTATGTGCGGGCATTCTAATTAAGAAATAGAACATTGTGCCCATTTGCTCAGGTATCAGTCAGTGCTGCTTGGGCCAGAAATGTACCCAGGAGTCAGGTGGATGTCTTGTTAAAATGCACTCTGCTTCAGCAGGTGGAGTAGGGTCTGAGTTTCTGCTTTTCTAACAATTCTCTGGGGGATGCCAATACTTCTAGTCCACAGACTAGCTTTTATGAAGCAAGGTTTCAGGACATAAAATACCTCAATAAGTTCCATGTGTTTAATATCTTATATTTTCCAAACAAATGCAATAAAAATAGAATTAAAAATTCCATGTAGTTGGAAATTAAATAAGAGGGTAAAAACAACACTTAGATTAGAAGAGTGGTAAGAAAGTCAGAAGTGGTGAATTCAGGAAACTGGGAAAACCTAATTAAGAGAAAACAGAAAATGACATCCATAGTGAAATGGTGAAATAAAAAAAAAGATACATCATATTAAAAATAACAAAAGACATTATCAACAACTGTACACAAATAAAATTGAAAAGCTAGATGAAATGTACAAATCCCTAAATATATTCCAGGGATGGCATAGGAAGAAAAGACAAACTTAAATAAATTAAGAAGTGTTTGGAAATTGAAATGGTAAAAGACAAAAAAACAACAAACAAACAAAAAACACCTCTTCTGGGAAGCCCCAGCCCTGGATGGTTTTTACATTTTTTGTAAAATACATATAATGAGTCTAGGGTACCACATGCACCCACACTGTCATGGTACCATCACCATCATCCATCTACAGAACTTTCTTCATCTTGCTGCAATGAAACTCTGTGCCCATTAAAAAATAACCCTCTTGCCCTGACAAAGGTTGCTAATTGGTTAGAGCATCAGCCAGAGCACTGAAAGGTCACCAATTGATCCCCAGCCCCAGTTGAGGTGCATAGGAACGCAACCAACCAATCTCTCTCTCTCTCTCTCTCTCTCTCTCTCTCTCTCTCTCTCTCTCTCTCTCTCTCTCTCTCTCTCTCTCTCTCTCTCTCTCTCTCTCTCTCTCTCTCTCTCTCTCTCTTCAATGGAAAAAAATATCCTTGGGTGAGGATTAACAGCAACAAAAAATCACCCTTCTCACATCCCTGGCAATCTCCACTCTACTGTATGTCCCTGTGAATCTGACTATTCCATATGATCCCCTCATACAGTGCTTGTCCCTTTGTAACTGTCTTATCTCACGTGGCATTAAGTCTCCAATGTTCATCCCACTGTAACATGTGCCAGAGTTTGCTTCCGTTTGGAGGCTAAATGATATTCCCTTGCATGTACTAGTACACACCGCTTCCTGTGTATCCATTCATCACTCAGTGGACATTTGGATTGCTTCCACTTTTTGGCTGTTGTGAGTAATGCTGTTAGCCTGGATGATTGTAAAGGTGCGTTCTGCTACTTTCACAGGAAGTCACACACAAAATGTTCCAGAAAATATCTGGGGCTATGGGTGGGGGGATTTTGGTTTTAAAACCAAAAATTATAGGTGCAATTTCTTTATAAATGTAAAATTTAAATATCCTAACTAAAGTATTAGCCAATTGAATTCATCAATGTGTTAAAATACATCTTGCCCTGGCTGGTGTGCTCAATGGTTAAAGCACTGGACTGGGCACCAAGGGTCACGGGTTTGATTCCTGGTCAATGGCACATACCTGGGTTTCAGGTTTGATCCCCTGCCCCATTTGGAGCCTGTGCAGGAGGCAATCAATCTGTGTCTCTCTCTCTTCCATGTTTCTCTCTCTCCCCCTCTTCCTGCCTCTCTTTCACTCTATCTAAATGTCAGTGGGAAAATACCCTCAGGTGAGGATTATCAAAAAACGACAACAACAAAACACCCACATCATGATCAAGCAGGTTTGACTATGAATGTAAACTACCATCCTGAAGCATCCATCTTACATAAAAACTGCTGTTTGAAATTTTAACGCTACTATTTTGGCTTCTGTAAACGTTTGCTTGCTCAAATAATAAGGACAGTAAGACTACTCTCATTCCAGAGATGCTATAAACTATGCCCCAGACAGAGTTGTCTGTGCTGGCACCAGGCCATACCTTGAGATATGGTCTCATCGCCCCCTCCCAGCATGAGGGCTTCTTTCCCAGAAGGCCCGGAAGTCTCATTCCCAATTTGGGAGGCAAAGGACTGGAAAAAGTATAAACACAGAGAGTTTCCTCCATGTTTGGGGGTCCAAAATTTGAAAGACACATTTTTCTCTGGGCCTGCACATAATAAAATAAAATGTAACTCCATTTCTCTAAGTTTTGCTTGGTTTTTCTCCAGTCTTCTGTAACAATCCAACATTAGAAAATATTTTAGAGACTCGACAAGATGGCGAAAATATAGGTAGACTCGTCCCAGGTCGTGTCCCGGAGCAAATGGAGTAAGCAGCTGAAACTAATAACACCCACCCCGAATTGGCGAAATTACTCAGCTGGTGAGAAGGGCAGAACTCCCCTGGAAAGGTAAAAAAAACAGGGATCTGGGCAGGAAAGTTTGCCAGACCTCTGAGCCCAGAGGGTCAGAGGCAGACCGCGTAGCAGACAGCCGAGTCCCTTGGGAAAGGCACAGCCCCTGACTGGGGAAAGGAGAACCGCAGGAGACCTGGCACGGGGGGATTTGAGATCTGGGTTCTGTGATCACGGAGGACTGAGCCTAAAGGGGGAAGCCTGAAGAGCTGACCAAACCATGCAGTGGCGGTAAGAGAAGAGCTTACAGAAACCAAGTCTTCCCCGTTTCCGCGGCCGGCGTTTGTTTGTTTGTTTGTTTGTTTTCACTGAATCCTGTTCATAAGACATTTCGGATACAGACACTCACCTGTGCTGAAGAGAGGGAGAAGGTGTGGACGAGTGGAATCTGGGGAGAGGCTGAGGAGAGAGGGGGGGCTGGGAGAGGTGGCAGCAAATTGAGTGCGGAGACCCCCGTGGCCCCAGGGTTGGGGCAGCCACTCTCTCCAGAGGGTGGGACTCCTCTACCTAGCCCCCAGGCAAGGAGCACAGCCACACCCAGATTCCACCCTGAATGAGATCAAGGATTAAAATAATCTGATCAGTCCCTGGGAGTTAACAGGGTCTGGCCTATAGAGGGATTTTCAATCCAAGCAACAACACAGAGCAGGGTAACGATTAAAGAACCAGCTCTGGATAGGACTAAGGCGAGCCAGACTGATGAGTACAAGAACCCAAGGACCTTCACGACTGCAAATTTTTTTTCCCTTTTTCACCTTTTAACTAAGAAACCAATTTTTTCCTTCTTTTTCTATCACTTGATTTTACCCTTTTAATTACTACATTTTTATTTTTAACTAGTATTATTACTGCAACCATTTTACCATTTTTTAAAGTGGCATTTTATTTTCTCTTTATTTTATTTTGGGATTAGTGTTCTCCATTCTATTTTCATCGTTCCTTTAGCATCAATTTTCCCTACCTCAATTTTACCGCTATGCTAAAACCCTCTCCATCACTTTTCCCCTTTTGTTGTCCTGATTTCTGCTTTAGATTTTCCCTATTCCTTCTGTTTAC
>NW_006288269.1:0-342 GCF_000327345.1 Myotis davidii
GGATCGGGCCTAAACAGGCAGTCAGACATCCCCGAAGGGGTCACAGATTGAGAGAGGGTGCAAGCCGAGCTGAGGGACCCACCCCCATGCACGAATTTCGTGCACCGGGCCTCTAGTATGGAATAAGAAAAGACCCGAAATAGCTGCAGCAATTTTGAGAAAGAAAAAGTTTGGAGAATCACAATACCAGATATCAAGTTATACTACAAAGACACCATAATTAAAAAAAGTCTGGTACTGGCACAAGAACAGGAATATAGATCAATGGGAAAGAACAAAGAACCCAGAAATCGACCCAAGGCATTACGCTTAATATTTGACAAAGGAGGCAAGAGAATACAA
>NW_006288270.1:0-391 GCF_000327345.1 Myotis davidii
CAGTCCTACAAGGTGGGGCAATTAGGGGCCATGAGCCTGGCAGGTGAGGGCAGTGTGAGCCATGATGCAGGAAGAGGGTGATCAGCTGCAGGCCATGAGGCTGGCAGGTGAGGGCAGTTGGGGGCCATGGGATCTGCAAGGGAGGGCAGGTGGAGTCCATGAGGCAGGCAGGGGTGGCATTTGTGGTGATCGGGTCAGTGGTGGGGGCAGTTGGGAGCAAGAAGGCTGATGGGAAGGCTGGTGGAGGAGAGCAGGGTGGCAGACACAGTGCTTGGGGCAATTGTGCTGGCAGGCCGATGAGCAGTTGGGAGCCAGCGGTCCTGGAATGCAAGAGGAATGTCTGACTGCCCCGGAGGGTTCCCAGTTTGGAGAGGGTGCAGGCTGGGCAGAG
>NW_006288271.1:0-244 GCF_000327345.1 Myotis davidii
AATGGCATGTTTTGAGTCTTTGTTCTTTATTTTTCCCAGGCCAGGATGTTTCAAGCTCTGCATTTTCTGGTTAGAGAGAAGGTATAAAACTTGTTTTCAAAGTCCTTTGTTAGGGAAGATAAGGTCTTGCAACTCACAAGCTGGCTGTAAGTTGCCCAACTGTTTGGCCTTGTTGAATTTTCTTGTCTCAGCCTCCCCATCCCACTTGCCTAGGGATTTTCCTAGCTTCAATCTTGCCACGCCT
>NW_006288272.1:0-1115 GCF_000327345.1 Myotis davidii
TAATATTAAATATTTTGTCCAGACTACATAAGTTTTTAATCTTTTTAGGCCAATAAAAGACTATATGTTAGTAATGCCATCTGGAGGCTGAAAATTCACCATACATATCCCATAGATGAACACATCACATACACACCATACACATAATTTGAATTACTAATTTGTACAGAGAAAATGTAAGAACTTTTTTTATAAAGTTAAAACGTTCACAAAATTTTATAGCCTGTACCCCCTTTTACAAACTTTTCCTCAACTTTCACAAACCTTCTTACCCACTAAGAAATTACTCTCCTTAGAGAAACTTACATTTGTTCTTTTCCTTCAAATATGACTCTCCCTACCTCAAGCCTTTTATTATCACAACTATATAATTTCTCCAACTTAACTGGAACTTTTAACTCTTAGGAGCCTTAATTTCCCCAATGATAAGCACAAAGGTGAACAACCAGCATTCCTTAGTTTGACATTGATGAACATATTTTAATCACACTCTCACTTCCAAGAAACACACCTTCAACAAAACACAAGTCATTATATCAACAGCTGCAAATCCATTTTATAAACCTTCTGTATTAAAAAACCCAAAAGCAGGTGAACTTGCCTAGCAATCAATGTTTCAGTATTATATGTTATTTCAAAATATCTAGTTATTCAATAACTTTCATTCAAACTTACTAAGTTAGAAAGAAATATTTAAAATAAGCTAAAGTGATTTGTGTAGTTGGATGAGGTATTTTTTTTTTTTCTGTTGGGATAAGACATACCTTCCAGAGATTTATAGTTTTATTTTAAAAAATGAACTCAGGTATTCTCACTTCAAAGGTTCTGGGACTTTGGTTGCATGAAGCCAATCCTATATAATAAAAGGGTAATATGCAAATCGACCTAATAGCAGAACAGTCACTATGATGCACACTGACCACGAGGGGGCAGACACTCAACCCAGTAGCTTCCCCCTTTTGTTCAGTGCACTTGGGGGTGGGGGGAGGTGAGGAGTGGGCCTAAGCCGTGAGTTGGACAGCCCCTGAGGACTCCCAGACTGCTGAAGTGTGCAGGCTTGTCTAAGGGCCCCCCCCCACACACCCCACTGCACGAATGTCATGCACTGGGCCTCT
>NW_006288273.1:0-215 GCF_000327345.1 Myotis davidii
TGAGCATGTTTTCATGTGTCTCTCAGCCTTATGCATGTCCTCTTTCATAAAATGTCTATTTAGGTCCACTGCCCATTTTTTTTTATTGGGTTGTTTATCTTCCTTTTGTTAAGTTGTATGAGTTCCCTATACATGTTGGAGATTAAACCTTTATCGGAGATATCATTGGCAAATATGTTCCCCCCCTGCAGTGGGTTTTCTTGTTGTTTTGTTGA
>NW_006288274.1:0-949 GCF_000327345.1 Myotis davidii
TCTTCCTTTTGTTAAGTTGCATGAGTTTCCTATAAATGTTCTAGATTAAACCTTTATCGGTGATAACATTGGCAAATATGTTCTCCCATGCAGTGGGCTTCATTTCTTAAGAGTGATTGAAATACAGAGACAAAAACAACTTTCAATGGCAACAGAGACAAAAATATTGGGTCCATTGTGCCATTGAAACCAGGCGAATACGGTGTTATAGTTTATTAACAGTCCTTTATGTTACTATCAGTGAAGAAATTGCTTTGGCATATGTCAGAGAATTAGCTGCCTGTGGATTCCTCTAGTATTTTTATGGTTTCCTGTCTTATGTTTAAGTCCTTTATCCATTTTGAGTTTAATTTTGTGTGTGGTGTAAGTTGGAGATCTAGTTTCATTTTTTTTGCACGTGTCCCTACAATTTCCCTACCATTTATTGAAAAGACTGTCTTTACTCCATATGGTCATACCTCCTTTGTCAGATATTAATTGAGCATAGTGTCTTCGGTCGATATCTGGATTCTCCATTCTATTCCATTGGTCTATATATCTGTTCTTGTGCCAGTACCAGGCTGTTTTGAGAACAGTGGCTTTGTAATCTGATATTGAAATCCCACTTACTTTTTTCTTCTTTGTCAGGATCGCTGCAGCTATTCGGGGTCTTTTTTTATTCCAGATGAATTTTTGGAGAGTTCTTTCTAGATCTGTGAAATATGCCGTTGGTATTTTAATGGGGAGCACATTGAATCTATAGATTGCTTTGGGTAGTAAGGACATTTTAATGATGTTGATTCCACCAATCCATGAACATGGTATGTTCTTCCATCAGTTTATGTCTTCCTCTATCTCTTTTTTCAACGTCTGTAGTTTTCCGCATATAGGTCTTTTACCTCCTTAGTTAAGTTTATTCTAGTAACATTGCTAGTACCTTAATTTTTTTGGTGCGATGGTAAATGAGATT
>NW_006288275.1:0-249 GCF_000327345.1 Myotis davidii
CAATCAGGGCCCATCTGTGGGGCAACTGGTGGGTGATCTGGGAGTCCCCTCTGGCACTTGCCTTGGCCGGCCTGGGGCCTGCAGGCTAGGGGCAGCTCCTGTGTTTAGCATCTGCCCCCTGGTGGTCAGTGCGCATCATAGTGACCTGTCATTCCACAAGTCATTCTGCCATTTGATCGATAATGCATATCTAGACTTTTACGATATAGGATATATTGTGGACTTTGTTGAAATCATCTTTTGTGCCAA
>NW_006288276.1:0-319 GCF_000327345.1 Myotis davidii
ATGCAGTGATGCCTGGGGGTCCCATGGCTCCATACGGCAAGGAGGAGGCAGGTCCTGGCAGACGAGGCCGGTCGCGGCAGGGGAGGGCAGTTGTGGGTGATCAGGCTGGAGGGGAGGGCATTTGGGAGTGATCGGGCCTGCATGGGAGCAGTTAGGCATCAATCAGGTTGGCAGGGCAGTGGTTAGGGAGCGATCAGGTTGGTAGGCAGAAGCAGTTAGAGGCAATCAGGCAGGCAGGTAGGCAGGCAGTTAGGAGCCAGTGGTCCCGGCTTGTGAGAGGAATGTTCGACTGCCGGTTCGGACATCCCCCGAGGGGGTC
>NW_006288277.1:0-227 GCF_000327345.1 Myotis davidii
GTTAATATAACCAGTATTCTCATAATTTAAACTCTTTATACACAATTTCTCAAGTCTAGAAACAGTAAATCTTAATGTTTGTAAGAACTTTGTTCTCAACTCACCAATTAAAGTAGGCGGAATTGTAAATATTAGCAGTATTCTCCACATTTTACTTCTTTCTACCTGAAATCTCATTGATTGAACAAGCCCGAAAAGTTAGGTACGGCTCTATATACTTGTATTTC
>NW_006288278.1:0-318 GCF_000327345.1 Myotis davidii
AGCAGCATAGTATTCCATTGTTGTAGATGTATCTTTATTTTTTTAACCCATTCATCTGCTCATGGGCACTAGGCGGTTTCCAAATCTTAGCTATTGTAAATTGTGCTGCTATGGCCACAGGGGTGGGTGCATATGTCCTTTCTGATTGGTGTTTCTGATTTTTGGGGATATATTCCTAGAAGAGGGATTACTGGGACAAATGGGAATTCCATTTTTAATTTTTTAAAATATATTTTATTGATTTTTTACAGAGAAAAAGGGAGAGAGATAGTCAAAAACATCGATGACAGAGACATCGATCAGCCGCCTCCTGCACAT
>NW_006288279.1:0-473 GCF_000327345.1 Myotis davidii
TTCAAAGTAATGAAAAACAAGGACCTGAATCCAGACTACTCCATCCAACAAGGTTACCATTTAAAATTGAAGGTAAGCCTTGACCAGGGGGGTGCAGGAGGCAGCTGATCAATGTTTCTCTTTCATCGATCTTGCTAAGTCTCTATCCCTATGCGTTCTGCTCTGTAAAAAAATCAATAAAATATATTTTAAAAATAAATAAACTAAAATTAGATTGAAGGTGAAATAAAGACCTTTCCAGGATGTGGGGGGAGCTAAAGGAGTACATTACCACCAAACCAGCATTACAATAAATGTTAAAGGGACTTCTTTAAGAAGAAGAAATTGAGAGAAGAGGGAACAGGTATAAAGAAAAAATGGCAATAAATAAGTACCTATCAATAATAACCTTAATGGAAATGAACTAAATGCTCCAATCAAACTATGTAGAATAGCTGAATGGATAAGAAAACAGGAGCTATATATATATATAT
>NW_006288280.1:0-1002 GCF_000327345.1 Myotis davidii
AGTCAGGAGCTTTAGACTCCCTCCCGATTGAATAAGACAACAGCATCCTCAGTTGCCAGCCCTTGCCATGTATGCCTCCGTACCTCTGCACTTCACTTACGCACCTCCTCTGAGTCTCAGTATCCTTTTCTCTTTCCTTCTAGTTGTAGAATTTCCACTCAGCCAGCCTTTCTGTGGTTCTGGATGATGTATGTTTTGTCTTTTAGTTGTATTTTTGAAGTGGTTGTGTGAGGCAGCAATATCTGGTGTTTACCTATTCTGCCATCTTGGTTTCTCTCCGACGCAAGCCTTTACAAGAACATTTGTCATTCCTGAGTTTATGTCTTTTACTTCTCATATTGATGAGTCATATGAAAGTGCTAAAAAGCAGTCTGGAGGAAAGGCTGCAGAGTATATTCCTCAACTAGCCAAGTTCAGTCCTGATTTGTGGGATGTATCGGTTTGTACAGTTGATGGACAGAGGCATTCTATTGGCGATACCAAAGTTCCATTTTGTCTTCAGTCCTGTGTAAAACCTTTGAAATACGCCATTGTGGTTTAATGACCTTGAAACAGAATATGTGCATCAATATGTTGGGAAAGAGCCAAGTGGATTAAGATTCAGCAAACTGTTTTTAAATGAAGATGATAAGCCACATAATCCTATGGTAAATGCTGGAGCAATTGTGACTTCATTAAAAAAGGATTGGTGGTGATCCTCAGGAAATGGGGCAAGAGGCAGAACAAGTGTTCAAAAAGATTAGCAGATAGTGGGGAAAAAGGAACAAAAGGAGGATTTGGACAAAAGGAACCTGCTGCATAAATTTTTAACTATTAAACATGTAGGAAACCGCCAATATTTAACATTTTAAACAAAGCTATATAGATAAATACCTTCATACTAGAAATGTCATTTTGTATATAAAAATAACATAATAAATAAAACATTGAGGTACAAAAACAAAATCTCCTAGACTCTAGGGCAGGGGCGGGCAAACTTTTTACTCGAGGGCCACAATGGGT
>NW_006288281.1:0-388 GCF_000327345.1 Myotis davidii
TGCCTGGCCAGTCTGGTTGAGGGGCTGAGGCCCGTTTTTAGGCTGGCCAAGCCCCCCCCCTCCCCCGGCGACAGAAGCTCCCAGCCTCTCCTTTTTTTCTTTTTTTTTTAATTCTGGGATTCATTTACCTTCTATAATTGAAACTTTGTTGCTTTGAGTGGAGCTCAGAGCCACCTGTGGCAGGCAGGAGGGAAGCCTCCTGCTTGCTCAAGCTCTGTGGCCATGGCCAGCTGAAAGCAGGTGTCTGGGGTTTATTTATCTTCTATAATTGAAACTTTGTTGCTTTGAGTGGAGCTCAGAGCTGGCCATGGCAGCTGGGAAGCTTGGCTTCCTCTATCATTGGGGCCACTATGCTTCCTGCTTGCTCCAGCTCTGTGGCTGCCGGACA
>NW_006288282.1:0-468 GCF_000327345.1 Myotis davidii
TGCTTCAAAGATGAAGGCAACTTAGTTGGGGATCGTTTAAAATAGATAAAGTATCCACAGTGTCTGCAAGGGCCTTAATAAGTTCCCCTTTTATGCTAATTTCAACTTATCCTAAACTATTAGTAAGGAGAAGGAGAAACACCCTCTCATAGATTTCAGAGCAGCCACATGCTTTCTTCTGTTTCTCTTCTCTTTCTAAATCCCACTTTGTTTTTCTATAACCCTTCTAATGTTGAACAGACTGCTCTACAAAAGTTTCCTGGTGAACTTTACTTAGTAATTCTGTTGCTTTGCTCCCAGAAACCAGTGGGTATATTCATTGAAATAGGTCAGAATAGTCAAATCACATGTTCTGACAGTTGAATTAAATTACTTTCAAACCCATCAGGGTCCCAAATAAAACTGAGAAAATCTTTAGGTAGATTTCTTAATTCTGGTCCAGTCCAAGGGAGATATATATATATATAT
>NW_006288282.1:1122-14098 GCF_000327345.1 Myotis davidii
ATCGCCCTGATTAGCCAATGGGAAGCGTAGCGGCCAATTACCATTTTTGTCTTTTATTAGATAGGATATATATATTGAGTGACCAGATTATTATGACCACCTGACATTTGTAGGCAAATTAGCCAGACACTGCATCATATGGGATATGGAAGTCGAAGCCCTGTTCGAACACCTTTGCTATCTGCAGTTCCTAAGATAAAACATCTCCAATTCGCACAGGGACACAAGGACTGGACAGTTGAGCATTGGAAAAAAGTCATGTGGTCTGATGAATCATGTTTCCATTTGCATCATGCAGATGGCAGAGTGAGAATTTTGCAGAAATAGCATGAAAGCATGCACCCCCCCATGCATAAGTACAACCTTTCAAGCTGGTGGGGGCAGTTTTATGATTTGGGATATGTTTTCCTGGCATGGTTTGAGCCCTTTAATTCATGTGGAACAACGTCTGAATAGCACAACATATCTAAGTATCATTGCTGATCAAGTTCATCCTATCATGTTGATGGCGTATCCCAATGGAGATGGCTTCTTCCAACAAGACAATGTGCCATGCCATGGTGCTCATATTGTGCAGGAGTGGTTTCAAGAACATGAGGGAGACTATACCTTGCTTAGGTGGCCCCCACAATCACCAGTTCTCAGTCCAATTGAGCATTTTGTGGGACAAAGTTAAAAGAGGCATCAAGCAGCTGGTTCCACAACCATCAAATCTCACAGAATTGGACAGTGCTATTCATCAGGCATGGTGTCAGATTCCTTGCATCATCTTTCAACATCTCATGGAGTCAAATGCCAAGAAGAATCACCACAGTATTAAAGGCAAAAGGTGGCCCAACAAAGTACTGATTGGGTGGTCATAATAATCTTTCCATTCAGTGTATATACTCATTGGTTCCCTATCACCTGAGGATGGATTTACTCTGAAGGCAGGTGCTAAAATTCCTGAATTATCTTTGTCTGACTTTCTATTCTCATTTTCTCTTATTTTGTAGGGAGTGGTAGTGGAAGCAATATAGTGGAGATAGAACCAAAAAAGAAAAAAAGGGGAGAGAAAATCCAGACTCCGAAACTCAGAGAGCAAAGGATATTGTGGAGGAGCTGTAGAAGAGATGGGTCAGTCATGTTGGCATTTATTAGCTTCAGAAGCTGTCTTTAGTTTAGAGACATTCTCTAAATTTGCTATTAACTTCTTTACAAAAGAGCATTTATCCATGTTCCTTCTAAAAGGTTCTCATTTCCACCCTTGCTGGTTTGGCTCAGTGGATAGAGCGTTGGCCTGCGGACTGAAGGGTCCCAGGTTTGATTCTGCTCAAGGACACATGCCCAGGTTGCAGGCTTGATCCCTAGTGTGGGGCATGCAAGAGGCAACCAACTGGGGATTCTTTCTCATCATTGATATTTCTGGCTCTCTCTCTCTCTCTCTCTCTCTCTCTCTCCTTCCCTCTTTGAAATAAATAATAATATATTTTAAAATGAATAAATAAATAAAAGCTTCTCCTTTCCAGTAAAGATAAGCTTCCCTTTCATTCAGTTTAATTTTAGATCCAATTTTTTTTACTTCCACATGCAAAAAATCAATTAAGAATCCAAAAGCTTCCATTTTGGCCATCATAAGTTGATACCACTTTCAGTTAAATCTTCTTATATCTATAATACTTGTGAGTAAAGACTTCCTATTACCTGTATATGTGCAGAGTATTAATGGGGGCCAAGGGCTGGAAATTTTCAACCTTGTATGTATGATTAATTTTAATTTTCTTTGGATAAATGCAGACTGAACAAATGTCTAGAGATATTGTGTTATGGGTTAAAGCATGCTGCTTATGGGATGAGCTATAAGGGGCTGTAACCTTCCAAGTCACATAAACTTTTTTATGCGTTTCAGTTTCTCTCCCTCACAACCTAATACAGCCACAGCACTAGGTAACCGACCTTTAGGTGTGCATCCTAATACGAGTCAATGCTTTAATTACAGCTGAGTTGCAATTCCCTACGGAATTCTGCACATCATGAAGGATTCCCTCTGACACTTCCATAGAGATTCTTATTCACTTAAGAATACTAGAGCCCTATCCAGTTTGGCTCAGTAGATAGAGCGTCGGCCTGCAGAATGAAAGGTCCCAGGTTCGATTCCAGTCAAGGGCATGTACCTTGGATGCGGGCACATCCCCAGTAGGAGGTGTGCAGGGGGCAGCTGATCGATGTTGCTCTCACATCTATGTTTCTAACTCTATCTCTCTCCCTTCCACCCTGTAAAAAATCAATAAAATACAGCTTAAAATAAAAGAATACTAGAGATTCAAGCTGGAGAAAGGAAGTGCCCCTTATCTTTGGAACTGAATGACTTCAGGCTATCATTTATCAGGCAAAATGTTTTGTTCTGGCCTAACTGGTTTGGATCAAGTATTGGCCTGTGGACTAAAGGGTCCCAGATTTGATTCTGGTCAAGAGCATGTACCTTGGTTTTAGGCATGTACCCAGTGGGGAGTGTTCAGGAGGCAGCTGATTGATGTTTCTCTCTCATTGATGTTTCTGACTATCGCTCTCCCCTCCTCTCTGTAAAAATTCAATAAAATATATTTTTAAAAATTTTTTTTGTTCTGAATCTCACAAATCAATTCCAATTGAAAGTCAAAATTAAAAACCAATCATCACCCCACAGTGAGGCTCAGCGATTGAGTGTTGAGCCATATACCAAGAGTCCCGGTTGGATTCCCAGTCAGGGCACATGCCCAGGTTTCAGACTCGATCCCCAGCAGGGGGCATGGCATGCAAGAAGTAGCCAATCCATGTGGATGCATTGATGTTTCTATCTTTCCCTCTCCCTTTACCTCTCTCTAAAATCAATAAGAACATATTTAAAAAAAAAGTAACCACCCATTTTTCTCTTGTCCTGGGTTGTCAACTGTTATATTTTCTTTGGGTTCTTTCAACCTTTAATCCTTGATCACACATCAAATAAATTTTTTAAAGGACTTTTTAAAAACCCTCAAATAAATGTAGGCCTCTTTGCTTAAAACTGGAAGGTCGGGAATTGCAAGAAAAACTGACTCAAGCTCACCGAGAGGAGCCATGTGATACAATGGACCACTGCTGTTAAGTAGCACAGGTCTGAGTCCTTGGAGGGCTTCTCTGAAATTCTGACACACTACCCCAAATAATTGTCAACATAAGAAATGTTTAAACCTGTGGAGAATTATTATTCTGGGTTTTTAAGGCAAAACTGATAACAATTACCTGGAAGCAAAATCTGAAGGGATTGAGGAAATGCTCCAGAGAATGGCAGTTTTGCACCTTATTTTATAAATTACCATCAAGAGAGAAAACATAAGGAGTGACATGAAATCCATTGGTCGTACATTAGAGAGGTGATAGAAAACACAGCAAGGCATATGGAGAGTCTCTGGGATTCCATAAAAGGTAATAGACACATATTTCTTTTGTATCGGTTGTACAGGAATAGCTAGCAGTAAACAATTAACATGGTAAAAATAGCAATGAAGGGTTTTGTGGTCTCTGCTCTGAAGTTGTGAGGGGCTTAGAAAAAAGAAAATCACCCTGACATTCCAAAGGTATGTTATTGTAGATGCAAACAGTCAATGGATGGCCTCGGTTGAGGTAAAGACTGACCTTTGTCGGAAAGATACCAACGTAACACATGACTACCCACCATGACTCACTTTAACTTAGAAGGTTTTATTTTCAGACCATCCTATGGGGTTACTTCAGGTTTCTAAGTATGTAAGGCCCCCACACAGGCCTTTCCTGAGCTCATCAGGTTGAGTATGTAGCCCCTTTTTCATTCCCGTAGTCCAAACCTTTAACCTCTTGGGAGGAGAGAGGAGCTAGAGATAATTACAAATGGCCAATTATTTAATCAATTATGCCAACATAAGGATACTTCCAATACAAACCCTAAACATGGGGTTCAGAAATTTTGGGGTTAATGCTGGAAGGCTGGGAGCTCAGGGGAGATATGGAAGTTTCACACCTCTCCCCATAACTTCATCTGAGCGTCTCTGAATTGTATACTTTACAATAAACATGTAACAGTAAGTAAAGCCTTTTCCTGATTTCTGTGAGTTTTTTTTAGATAATTATAATCTGAAACTGGGAACCTCCAAATTTGAAGTTAACCAGACAAAAATGAGTTACCTGCGCACCCCATTTGTGATGGCATCTGAAGAGGGGCAGTTTATGTTACTCAGCCTTGAACCTATGGGGTCTGCAACCACTTCAGGTAGTTAGTGTCAGAACTGAAATGAACTGTAGGAAACCCCATTGGAGAATTGGTTGTTGATGGGAAAAAACAAAAACAAATCCTTAAACTCATATAAAAACTACCCGGCAGGGTGATGCTAGAAATGATTATGATACTGTCAGTGACCTGCCTGAATTAGGAGCTCAGGGAGTTTGAGAAGACTTTATTTTCACTCTCTTCTCCCACTAAGCCCTCTATCACCTTCACAGTACACCTTCACCCCATTTACTCCTCTCTGTTCTCACAGAACGAGGCCTGAGGCAGTGTTTTTGATCCGAGGAGCAGTGGAGGTACAGGCCTGTAAGTCTATTCATATTGTTGTCCACCCTGACATGGGGACTGTTCCCCTAATGCCTAGACAGCCAGTAAACTGACACCAGGTTGCAGTGAAAGGAATGAAAGTATATATTATAAAGACACCAATAAAGGGGAATGGAGCAGCTGATGCTCAAAGACCAGAACTCACAGTGGTTTATATTTAGGGTCTTTTAAGCGAAAAAAATCATGACTTGAGGTTCTGAGTCATGAGCTTTGAGGATTGGTCAGTTATGAGTACTCATAATGTGACTTATTCTTCCCTGGCACCATCCCGGCTGGGGTCTTTGGTTATTCGGGCCTAGAAGTCTTCCTTCTTGCAGACAACCCAATGTTCTGCAAGCCATTTTGGGGTTGAGTCAGTGATGTTACCCTAAGAGCATAAAACATCTATCCATCTTCTGCTTAGCATACAACATCTTGCTCTTATCTTGAGCAAGATATCTCCTGCAACCTGTTTCACTGACTAGTTTCCAAGCTCCAGGCTGCATCTGCATTCTTTCCTATCACACCTGCAGGTTATATTTTCTATTTATTCTTTAACTAGAAATCATAACATCCAGCTATGGGAACAAAGGGTAATCTTCCTCTCATCTTTTAAATTCTTCTATCTGGGCTAAAAGTCAAATTAACAGACAGATTAACAGGAGACAATGTACAAAGTCTGTTATAAGAACGAATATTCTGGGGCTATAAGAATAGAGACCAAAGGAAGCATTGGGTAGAGCAGGCTTGTATGTCATTCTGAAGCTAAGAGGGAAAGAAGGTTGTGGTTTGAGGCTTCAAAAGGCAGGAACATTGGCATGGAGATGCCAAAGCAAATGAGAATGTCCCTCCTGGAGCTGGTCCTCCATCTAAACACATTCTAAGCAGTTTATTGGGAAGGTCCTAGGCTTATTTCTTAAACCTTTTCTTTTCCAATAAGGATATCAATATCAATACCCTAAAAGGCATATCTGGGGTAAACACTCAGCTTCCCTAAACAGCAGAGCCCTGACCCTTAGTAAGGTTTAAAAGTCTAACTAAAAGGTCAATCCTAGTTACCTACTCATTGAGTACCTAACACTTCACCAAAACAAAACAAAATATAAAAATACTGAAACATTGCTCTTTCAGTCCATATGTGTCCACTTTAGACTTCTCATTGGAAAAAAACTAAAAGATACATTGGAATCTGCTAATAAAAAATGTCTTCATTCCTGGAGAGCAACTTGACACACTCAAGTCATCCATATCTGTTCAGGAAGAACTAAGTTTCCAGAGACCCTGACTCACGTTCACATTAGTGTTTATGCCATCACTACTCACTGCTTAAACTGTTCCTTTGTTGTGTTTGTACATGTCCCTAATTTTGACTAGTATGTGAGCTTCTTGCCTGCCTGAAGGACTCCAGTCACGTCTCTATTGTTGAGGAATTGGGGGCAGGAGTCTCGCTGCTGGTGTCCAGCTAGATGAGAGTGGATGAGATGGACAAACTGGACATTATTGCTGATGTCCAACTATTTATTTGACAGCTAATATCTAAAAGGCATTTCAAGATGCCCTAAGATCCTTGATCCCAGCCAAACTTCTGACCTCAATGTGCTCCTCAAGAATTTTCCTGAATCTCTTTCACTGTCTCCCACACCCCACATCAAATCTTTCAGCAAATCCTCTTAATTCCATGCTTTCAACAAATACAGAACTGACCCCTTTCTCCCACACTTTTCTGACCACCCTCACGTGTCACCTGTATGACTGCACTTGCCTCCTCACTGGGCTCCCTGCCCTCCACCCAGCAGCCACACAGGTGCTGAGGAATGTAGGCTAAGGTGAACATCCTGATTCCTTTCCTGAGCAAGTTTTTCTGTCTGAATCTATGGCAGGAATGTGTGTGTGGGGGGAGGGGGGGGAGTAGGGTCAAAAGTTCTTTACGAGTTTTGTTTCTTAAAAGCTTGAAATCAATATCCCAAAATAGGAACTACAGAGAGGCAAATTTTGGATGCCATCACTAAACACAGATAACTCATGCCCACTGCAGCTCTCAGCCCTCCAGAGGCTCCGCAGGTCACTCAGAGGGAAGCCAGACTTCTGGCTATGGCCCCTCCCTCTCTGATTCCATCTCCTCTCATCTCCAGCTCTGTCTGTTCGAACCAGCTTGCCTCCTTTTGGCTGTCCAAACATTTTAAATGGAAAGAAATAAAAACACCCCACACATCCCTTATTTCACTCTAACGTACTATCACATTATTACTGTTATTGCTGTGTGGGTTACTGGGCACCTCCCCCACCAGCATGCCATGTCCATGAGGACTGGGATTCTGTCCGTTCTGTCTCACACCTGCACCCCCAGTGCTTAGAGCAATGTCGGCAGATGGTGAGCAGTGGGTTGGTCTTCTTTGATAAGTGAGTAAAGAAGTTACACATGGGATCATGGTTGAAAGGGTGAAGTATGGAGTGTCATGACCTCACATAACTGGGATTCTTATCTAGACTGAGGGACCAGGGAAGACTTTCCTGAGAAGCGGCATCTAATAGAGCAAGAGCCCAGACTAACTTAAAACTGAGAGAGGGCAGGAGTAAGAGGTCCAGGCAGAGAGCACAGCAGGTGCAAAGGCCCGGAGGTGGGAAAGTCGAGGGAAGTAAATGAGTTAAACTGACTCATTTGGGTGATTAAATGAGCTAATAGACCTGAAGTGCCCAGTACACAGCGTGCTGGAGAAAGGCCAGCTGTTGTCATTATTGCACATCCAGGGTCTACCCACCTGGGAACAAGAATAACAGAATAAAGGGGTTCTTCCCTCCAAAACTACACAATCAATTCATGACATCAAGCCTTGATTACAGCTTGACTGTAGTATAGTGACAGGCCATAAACCACACATATGTAAAGTGTACAATCCGGTAAGTGCTGACACACATACACACTCCCTGTCACCGAAAAGTTTCTCATGTGCTTTTGTAGTCCCTCTCTCTGCAACCCACCCCACAGTCATCAGGCAATCACTCATCCTGCCTTTCTTGATAGATTATTTTGCATTTTCTAGAATGTTATATACATTGAATTACATCATATGCTCTCCTTTTAGTACGGCTTCTTTCAGTGAGCATAATGATTTTTTTGAGATGAAATTCTTATAACAAGCTATTAATCTTTTTAAAGTGTACATTTCACTGGCAGTATAGCCACAATGTGGTTCAGCCACCATGTTACATAGTACTAAAACATTTCCATCCCCCAATTAAAACTCTGCACCCAATGAAAGGTTACTATGATCCCCCAACCCCTATCCCTCAAAACCACCAATCTGTGTTCTGTCTCCTTCTCTTTCTTGTCCCCTGTTCTCTGTACCATCTACCCTGTGAGCCTGTACTTCTGGTGTCCCACTTGCCCCAATGTCAGGGCACTAATCTAAGCCTTCAAGACCTTATTCTTCCTCTGAACCCTGTTTCTCATCCCTCACATCCATCTAGCTCTGTGGAAATGGCACCCCAATACCACTGCACTTGCTCCAGTGGCTGCTTTCTCAACAAGTAGGTCAGCCAGCCCCTCTTGTGATCCTTAGCCGAACCATAACCCACACATAGAGAGCCTTCCTACCTTACAACCCTAGGTGCCATTGAACTCATAAAATGCCTCACACCCTCAAACCTCCCACGCTTTATAATTTCCCATCCTGACTCTGAACAAACCCCATCCCTCTATGACCACTTCCTATGCTCCCTTCTGCTTACCCACAACCCAACTTCAGCCAGTTCTGCAAAACTTTCCACCAAATACCCTGGGGGCCTCAATGAGCAGGAAGCAATACAGATCCAGAGGAGAGATTTATTTCCATTTCCCAGCTTCTGGTTGTTGACACTCTAAGGCCAGGCACATCGAGTTTGCAAAGTAGCAACAATAAGAGACAAAGAATGAGGACCCTGATGTCTGGCCTGAGCTCTGGGTCATGGAGGGCTGGAAACAAGGTCGTCCAGTGTGGGCCTGCAGGTGGCTGACATCACAGGGACGTGGATGTTTACTGGAGTTGTTCTTTTATCACTGAATATTTGCTTAATTCTCTGTGATATTGTTCTTCAGAGGTGCAGTGAAAATGAATATAGAATGAGAACACTTTGGATGGTTTGGTCACGTCTTCTCAAGTCTGGTGCACAGGCCACTCAGAGGCAACCTGGGAATGATCTGGGAAGTCAGGCCATCTCCTGCTGTGAACCCCACTTCAGAAGAGAGGAAGAAAAGTGGGAAACATTTATTTGGAGGATTGTAGCCAAATAAGGAAAGAAATGGGAAAATCTGAAAATATGATAAGGATTGACACTGTAAGATGACAGGTTCAGCTAATTACAGGTAGATGATGTCAAAGTAAAACTTGAGCCAGACAAATTTAGGGAGGCAAGAGAGTCCTTATTCAAGACCATGCAACAGACTGACTTCAACACCCCCAAAATAAGAGGCTGTGCAGATTTTAAGAACAGGAGAAGGAATTATAGGCATCGGTATTTGCTAATTGGATTGACACAAAAGATAAATAAAACTCATGGAATCCTGATGGGAGGGTTTTCATTATTGTTACATTTAAAGCTCACTCAGGATACATTTTTATTGATGAGAGAGAGAGAGAGATGTGAGAGAGGAAATAACCAGTTGCCTCCCATAAATTCCTTGACCAAGGACTGAACATACAAGCTTTAGGTGTTTGGGACAAAGTGCCAACCAACTTAGCCACACTGGTGAGGGTAAGCAGGATTTTTTACATCTTGGTTTTAAATGTCCCCATCCAAGTTAAGCTCCTACTCTTCCTCAACGACGGAAACACAGAAAACAGGAGAATTAAATTTTAACAGAATGGACCCAAACCTTCTAGACAGATATTCTATGAATCATATCACTGGAAAGAAGTTGTGTTTTTTAAAAATATGCTTTTATTGGTTTCAGAGAGAGGAAGGAAGAAGGGGAGAGACATAGTAACATCAATTATGAAAGAGAATCATTCATTGGCTGCTTCTTGCACACCCCTACAAGATTTCAAGCCTGAAACCTAGGCCTGTGCCCTGACTGGGAAATGAACCATGATTTCCTGGTTCTTGGCTTGATGCTCAACCACTGAGCCACTCCAGCTGGGCGGTAAGAAGCTTTTAAGGAGACTTAGAGGTAAATTTCAAAAGGACAGAGAAAGAATCTGCAATTACATATTGCAGTTACATTTCTAAAGGCGGTGCTCTAAAAAATAATCGAGGTAAGAGGCCTATAGTCAGGAAAAAGGTTAGAGACTCTGAGGGAATAATGAGGCCTTTGGTTCATAATACAGCTACTTTCTGCACAGCGGAGGGAAACATAACTAATTCCTCTCAGCCAACACACAGTTTGCATCGCCATCAGTTCCTGCAATTTATAAAGAAGTGCAAGTTCCCAGCCATTTATAAATAGATGCAAAATAGTTGAGAGACTGAACAGAGATGGCATCTGATCTCCCAGAAGGCTGTGCTTCTGGAGTTTTACAAGGAGACTTTCCTCTCTACAGTCAGCTTCACTTCGATCAATTGTCATCTTCAAGGAAGAAGAGTATCCTCCATCCTCTAACATGGCTGGTTTCTGCTTAGTGAACTAAGTGCAGAGGACTGACGTTCACCTTATAGTTTCCTCTGATGCAGGTTTTTCTATGAAACCAGAGATGGGAGATTTAACAGCCCCTTGAGGTTAGGCGGCCTCACCCTCACACTTCACCTGCAGTCTCTCAGGCTTTGGGTGATGCCCTTCTCTCAAACAGATTACAAGTCTTCATCAGGTCACAATTAGCTCCATAAAAGGTGAGGTCATTTATAATTCTGTGGGCATCAGTTTAAACTAGGACATTTGCTATGCCATGGTTGCGTTACCAACGTTTCCAATTCTATTCTATCAACAAAGAGGACAGAGTGCTACTGAATTTATGCAAATAAATCTATTGCTATAAACATAACAATACTCCAGAAGGCATTAGTAATTTTTGGGGACAAGTCAAACAGGGAGACAAAGTCAATTTTGCATCTCACATAGGTGTTCTCTTGTCTATTCCCATCGTCACAAGTGTCCAGGCACCCTCCACAGGTCTCCCTGGAAATGGGAAAGAGCTCATGTTGCTGTGAGTTTATCTTTTACTCATGCCAGGCATCACACAATGACTGCCCCTCCTGTGAAGCACATGGTGTCCCCTCCATTGTGGAGATGGCACAAATGGGACCAACCAGAGATGGGGTCCAATGTATAATGTTACCTTATGCCAACAATAATGACAATGCCAGCTCACATTTTTTAGTATTTATTGATTCTAAGCAAGTCTTCTAAGGAATTTCCACCACCATAAGAAATCTAATAGGTGCATTGTTATTTTTACTTTTATTTTTTTTATTTTAAGAACATAGTGGAAGGGAGGAGGGTCACTAGTACTTGACATATAACTCTACAGGCACACTTTCAATGGAGCTGACGGGGTTGGAGACTTTACACTGGTAGTTCCCAGCATCCTCTCTCCTGACAGGGTCTATGGTGAGGGTTCTGTGGTCCTCAGACAGCTTTATCCTCTCCCTGAGCCGCAGACGCGTAGCATTGAATAACCAGTTGGTGGAGATCTCATCTGTGTAGCAGGTCATGACCACAGCATCCTCATTCTCTGTGACTGTGGTGTTGCTGGCTAGGAGTGTGGGCACACTCACTGGCCCTGTGAAGAAATAGAGGGAGAGAATGTGTGAGTGTGATTTTGAGACCTGGGGCATCTGTGTAGCAGGTCATGACCACAGCATCCTCATTCTCTGTGACTGTGGTGTTGCTGGCTAGGAGTGTGGGCACACTCACTGGCCCTGTGAAGAAATAGAGGGAGAGAATGATTGAGTGTGATTTTGAGACCTGGGGCATGCTCCTTCCTCAAAGATATCAGCCCTGACTCTCATGGTTCTGAGGTAATTTGGTTCCACAGTTAAAATTAATTGATTCTAAATGTGCCATCACTCCTCAGACCAAATCTACCCCTCTGAGCTGAAGACCCATAAGAAGGAAGGAAATGAACCAATGATTGATCTAGGGATCTAAAGACATCTAATAAGGCCACTGGGATTGGAGGAAAAGATGGGGCTATGGCTGCACATAGACCTCAAGTGACTCAGTTTAATTTCTCATGGTCTTCGTGTTTCTGCTTAGGGACTGTATCTCCCTGTGCCTCACTTTTTCCTCAGTGAAGGAAAATGAATATTTGACTGCCAGGCTGACAATGTACTAATCATAAAATACTCACAGTATCTGACATAAATATTGGGAGGGAAAACTGCTCAAATAAGAGGTATTTGTTATTGATGGACTTCATGAGAAAATCCCCTGCTCTGCTCCCTGGTTGATGAGCAGCTGCCAGGAGCATCTTTTCTCCTGCCCTTCCCTTGGGATGCTGACCTTTCTCTGGACTCACCTAAGTAGCCCAGAACAGTCAGCTAAGAATCTGGGAAGCTTGTCTAGTTGTGCTCTCCTCACACTGTCTCAGGTGAAGGACCAGGCTCCATCTCTTCCCAGACGTGGTTCTTAGGGTTGAGCCCCAACTAGAGACCAGGTCAGGAGCCTTGTGAATCTGGCTCCTGAAAACTGTTGTTCTCACTAAGAAAACTGTTGCTCTCACTAAGCGCTTTTCTGGAGGCAAAACCCAACCGGACACACGCTCCCCAGGGCCTTTGGAGTCAGGACATTGTGACAGAGCCTGGAGAGGGGCTGCCCAAACTAGGATTCTCTGAGATGAACCCAGGGAGCCCCTTAGGCCAGGTCCTTAAAGAATCCTGCAGGGTCTATCTCAGGCACATGTTCAGGGAAAGGGGCCCAGGGACCTGGACTGACAAGGGTCTCTCTCTGCTGACTCACTCCCATCAAACTGGTCCTTTTCTCTGTGGTGAATGTCTGTGGGGCTGGAATCTGGGAAGGGAACTCTGACCTTAGGAAGTTTGTCTCCACTGTGTGTCCTGCACTAAATGCCCAAACCCAGCTTGGGACAAGATGCAGAGAAGGATGGAGGAGAGTACAAAGCTGGCAGTTCTGTATGTGTAGTAGAATTCACCCCACCCGACACCTCAAGGTCAGAGATCAATAACTCACGGTATACATTGAGCCGTCCAAATCCAATTTCTTTTTGTGAATTATGAAGGACGGCTACTACGATGTAGATTCCTAGGTCCCACACAGTGACTTTTCTTATGGTCAGGGATCCATCAAGGTTTACTGTCTCTCGACCACTGTATTCGGGCCCTCTTAGAGATCGCCTTGAATGCAATGTAAGAGATGCAATAAGAGTATAGTAGTTCATCTCTATTCCCCTGTACCAAACAAAGCCTGAAACACCTGGAGGCCTATTTTTGGTACGTAGAATCACATCTTGCCCTTCAAGAGCACTGGTCATGACAATCTCA
>NW_006288283.1:0-252 GCF_000327345.1 Myotis davidii
TGCACTGACCACCAGGGGGCAGACGCTTGGATCGGTAGGTTAGCTTGATGCTGGGGTCCGGCCGATCGGGACTGATCGAGATGGGCTGGACACGCCCTGGAGCCCTCCCACGACACCTCTCCCCTGCCAGACCCCACCCGTGTACAAATATGTGCACAGGGCCTCTAGTAAATAAATAAAACAAAATAAAAAATAAACCACGTTATACCTGCCCTCACATGCATGGAAGGCAGAAAGGGTACGGGCTTGGCT
>NW_006288284.1:0-253 GCF_000327345.1 Myotis davidii
CTGTGAGAGGGCACAGGCCAGGCTGAGGAACTCACCCCCCCCTCCGCCCAGGACATAAATTTTTGTGCACCGGGTCTCTAGTAATTTTATAAAAAGCTTATTGGGAGAATAATATGAAAATATCTAGAAAATTTTATTTTAATTGAAAAAAGGCAAAAAATAGAGTGGGTAATTAGTATACATTCTTAGGATATAAAAATTAAAAAAATGTAGTGGACACTATCATCACTCAGTAAGTTTTATGTTTAAGATT
>NW_006288285.1:0-201 GCF_000327345.1 Myotis davidii
ACTTATAAAACATCATTCTGAAGTTTGAGTTAGCCACTGACCCCACAAGATTGGAGAGCTCATACTCACTCCATCTATTACCAATGACAGGAGGTCACTGACAGCAGAACCCACCTTTCAACAGATGTTGTAGGGAGGACTGTATAGTGAAGAGTATGTATGTGTGTTTGTGTGTGTGCGTGAGAGAGAGAGAGAAGGAAG
>NW_006288286.1:0-221 GCF_000327345.1 Myotis davidii
CCCGGCAGCCAGCGGCCTCACCCGTGAGATCCCTAGCCAGGGCTCCATGCAGGCCAGGAGGAAGCTCAACGCCCTCAGGAGGGGAACTGGACTTCAGTGAGGACAGTACTGACGGGGACCGTGGCACTAGGGCACTTGGTAACTGTAAGAACTTTTTTTTTTTTCTAGCCAGTGTGAAAGTCCATGGCCAAGTGGGGCTAGATACACAAGGGGACAGGAGA
>NW_006288287.1:0-534 GCF_000327345.1 Myotis davidii
AAAGAGTTATGAAAATGTTCTAAAACTGGATTGTAATGGTGGTTGTTCAACTGTAAAATTTACTAAATTTCATTGAATCATATATCAAAATAGTTGAATATTACAATAGAGGTAATACTTTAGTAAAGCTGTTTTGAAAAAACAGTAAAAGAAAGATCACTATTACAGTAAGAAGTGAGAAGAATATCTATGTTTTCAACAATCAAAACCCATCTGTTCATATAAATGGCACAGTAAAAATATTCAATCATATATAATATGTGTGAACAATTTTATAATTCCTTACTACTCATGTAATGAGTATTTGTAAAGTGTGTTTTTTTCCTCTTCTATAGACATATATACATTGTATTTTTTCTGTTCTATAGACATATGTACACTGTATTTTCTAAATCTCTACCCCAGATTTAGAAGTTCAGTACATACATTTATTCGCTGTTCTTTAAGACATTTTAAGAATAGCAAGCATTAAAATACTGACAAAATACTTATAACTGGGCAAAACCTTCACGATTCTTAGCTACTATAGGTGAT
>NW_006288288.1:0-510 GCF_000327345.1 Myotis davidii
GGCCAAGTGCAGACTCTTCCTGCCACGCCACCTTTCCCTGTCACCGAAGGCTTTCCTGCTTGAGGTGCTCTAAGTCAGAGAAGCAGGGCCTTTGGGGCAAAGAAATCTGTATTAGATTATTTTCTCCTTGACCAGGGGAAAAAAATCCTCAAGGCCTGAGGTGTACTATGAAGCGAGAAAGTCCGGATCATGTTAGGTGTGACCTGTGGGTTATGAAAAGGAGTTTGGATTTGTATGTAAACTGGGTGAAAAGTGGATTGCCACATGGTTACCATCAAACCTGTGTGGTGGTGTGATGGTGATTATTCCAATCTGACCTTTATGGGATATCACTCATGTCTTATGGAAATAAAAGGAGGAAGTAGGACATTGTAGCTAAAACAAAACAAAACAAAACAAAAAACCTGAATGAAATGTCATATAAGAGCAATAGTCCCACTAATGTTTTTGGCAACAATTTCGTTTGAGGCTGATGAACCTCAATTAAAACATAAACTGAAATGTAACAAA
>NW_006288289.1:0-450 GCF_000327345.1 Myotis davidii
ACGAAGATTTACTGGTCTTTAGGTTCAATGTATCTTTTACCATAATAAACAGCCTTTTTTTTTCAAGTGTTTATCCCACTTTCCATTCTCAGTGGATAAAAGAGAAAACAGGATGATTTGGGGTCTGGTGGTAAATGCGGAGATATACAGCAGAGTTATTTTTGGTATATTTGATCTACAAATTTTCTGACAATTGAAGGGGAGGGGAGGGCTCCACACATGCAGTGTTTTTATGTGGAGTGCACATGGATAGCTTAGGACAGTGGTCGGCAAACTCATTAGTCAACAGAGCCAACTATTAACAGTACAGTGATTGAAATTTCTTTTGAGAGCCAAATTTTTTAAACTTAAACTATATAGGTAGGTACATTGTTATTAACTTAGTTGGGGTACTCATAAGCTGGCTTTTCCTAAAATCGTCCTCAATCTAATTGAGGTACGTTCGCTGAG
>NW_006288290.1:0-238 GCF_000327345.1 Myotis davidii
AAATACCTGGGTGAATGCCTGTGGAATATTTTTAATATCTATTTTATTGATTTCAGGGAAAAGAGGAGACGGAGCAAGAGATAGAAACATCAATGGTAAGAGAATCATTGATTGGCTGCCTATTGCATGCCCCCTACTGGGGATCGAGTCCGCAACCTGGACATGTGCCCTTAGCCCAGAATCCAACCCAGGACACTTTCGTCAGCAGGCCGTTGCTCTATTCACTGAGCCAAACTGG
>NW_006288291.1:0-241 GCF_000327345.1 Myotis davidii
CAGGGGAGGACAGTTAGGGGTGACCAGGCCAGCTGAGGAGGGCAGTTGGAGGCAACCAGGAGAGGAGAGTTAGGGGGGACCAGGCCAGCAGGGCAGGGCAGTTAGGGGCAATTGGGCTGGCAGGGGAGGGCAATTACGGGAAACCAGGCTGGCAAGGGAGGGAAGTTAGGGGTGACCCGGCCAGCAGACAAGGGCAGTTGGGGGTTAGCAGGCCTGCAGTGGAGGACAGTTAGGGGTGACC
>NW_006288292.1:0-319 GCF_000327345.1 Myotis davidii
CTGAACAATAAAGATTTAATTTTAAAAAAAGTATTACATATGTCCCCCCCATTGACCCCTACCAGCCCCCTCCCATACCAGGCCTTCGCCACGCTATTGTCTGTGTCCATATGTGCATACACATTCTTTGGTTGATCTCTTCCCACCCACCCACCTCTATCTTCCCTCTGAGATTCCACAGTCTGTTCCATGCGTCTATGTCTGTGGATCTGTTTTGTTCATCAGTTTATTTTGTTCATTAGATTCCACATATGAGTGAGATCATGTGATACACAGGGAGGGAATGTCTGATGGGAACTCAAGAAGTTAACAAAATTTT
>NW_006288293.1:0-244 GCF_000327345.1 Myotis davidii
CTTGAACTGAAGAGGTCAAAATGCCCGCCAGGAAGAGGAAGGTGGAAGTCCAGCCCTCACCGGATGCACTAACACCTAAAACACCCGGTAGCTCCGCCCACGTGGGCCCATTCCTTTCTGGGTAATGTAGTTTTCTCAAACTCAAGGGGAGAGAGCATCCAGGCCAATGACACTGGTGAATAAAGGTGATGTAGTTCAGCAAGTGGCTCTGAGGAAGGACAAGATGGGGCCAAAGGCCTGGTTA
>NW_006288294.1:0-675 GCF_000327345.1 Myotis davidii
TATGTAGCTTAAGCATGATTGTCCCTAGTTAAAATGATTAACTACCAGCCTGGCACTTAGTTAAAGGGTTTTACTGAGTTATTCCCTTCCTTAGCCCTGTTAATCCCTAACTCCAGGGACATGTTGTGTGGATATTTCTTCCCTGCAGCAACTGTGTCAAGCAGCATGGATGGAACAGCTTCTGGCACAAGAGAACCTGTTGACTTCCACTCAGGGTGACTACAATTTGCTTCAAATTTAGATCTTTGACAGTGAATAGGAGCAGTAGCCGGTGGTGCATCAGTTTGCCAGATACACAGGTTGCACGCCCCGCAGTGGCAGCCGGAGGCACAGCGCTCCACAGGGAGCAGGGAAGGCCCCTGGGTCCCCGCACACCATCCAGCATCAGGCATCCCGGGTCTCCAGCCCACCGGCCGCCGTCGTTATGGCCCTCGAGATGTTCAAGGGCATATTGACCGCATGTTCGACAAGAACCTGCAAGACCTGGTGCGTGGCATCCGCAACCATGAGGAGGACGAGCCCACAGTGACACTGAACACACAACCAAGAATAAGAGAGAGAGGGACCTCAGAGACCATTGTGTTAAATCATCATTTTACAGATGAGGAAACTGAGGGACAGAGAAAGAGAACGTGTATGGTGCAAGGAACATCTAGGGTTCCTAGAGTAGAAGCT
>NW_006288295.1:0-609 GCF_000327345.1 Myotis davidii
ACAGTCCCTTCAATAAATATTGTTGGGAAAATTGGACAGACAAATGTGCAAAGAAACAAAACCATACAGGAACATGTCCCATACACAGGATTAAACTCAAAATGGTTAAAATACCTAAATGTGAGTAGGGAAACCATAAAAATCCCAGAAGAAGCGATAGGCAGCAAAATTTCAGACATCTCTCATAGCAATATTTTTACTGATACGTCTCCTAGGGCAGAGGAAACTAAAGAGAAAATAAACAAATGAGACCATCAAAATAACAAGTTTATGCAGAGCAAAAGAACAAAAAGAGAAACCATCAACAAAGTGAAAAGGGAGCCCACAGTAAGGGAGGACATATTTGGTACGGATCCATGTGATAAAGGGTTAATATCCAAAATGTATAAGAAACCCATACAACTTAACCAAAGAAGAGAAACAGGGCAAACAGGCCAGCAGGGGGGTTAGTGTGGGACAACTAAACCACTGAACAGCAGGCTGAGTGCAGAAACCAGGCTGGCAGGAGGGTTATTAAGGGATGACCAAATGACTGAACAGCAGGCTGCGAGGGCCGACCAGGCTGGCCGGGGGGCCATGAGTGGTGATCAGGCCTACAGGGGGGCAGTT
>NW_006288296.1:0-220 GCF_000327345.1 Myotis davidii
AAAAAGAGAGAATGAACTTTTGAAAACATTTCAAGGCCCATGAAATGTCCCAAAGTCATTACTTGGTTATAGTTTTGGAATCCAACTTGAAAGACCATCAAATACATATGTGTATATAAGATTTAAAGATTATATTCAATTCTGTCCTCTAGATTTTTCATGAGGCAAATTTAGATTGTTAAACTGTTTTTTAGTATTTTGTTATTTCAGAATATCTAAT
>NW_006288297.1:0-399 GCF_000327345.1 Myotis davidii
ACCAGGGGGTAGACGCTCAACACAGGAGCTGCCTAGCTATAGCAACTTTGCAGAGTGCCCTCTCGCACTCTGGGACCCCTCAGGGGATGTTGGACTGATGGTTTCTGCCCCATCTCCACATACCAGGCTGAGGGACCCCACCTACCAGAGGGACCCCGCTCACTCTATAGAAACCCTTTGAGCCCCAGCACCTCCCCAGGTGTGGCTGGCTTGGGGAGGGACCACGGGAGGTTGGCTCCAGGGCGTGTTTGGCCCTTCTCGCCCAGTCCCACCCAGCTGACCACCTTCTAATTAATTTCCTTTCAATGTGCACAAATCCATGCACTGGGCCTCTAGTACAATAATAAATAAGAATATAAGAATAACTCTCTGGCCCTAACTGGTTTGGCTCAGTGGATA
>NW_006288298.1:0-527 GCF_000327345.1 Myotis davidii
GGGGGGGGGGCAGAGGAACAATGTAATAATCTGAACAATAACGATATAATTTTTTTTAAAAATGAAGAAAAAAAATAGGAATATTCAAAGTGATGAATAGCAAGAACCTACAACCAAGATTACTTTATCCAGGAAAGCTATCATTCAGAATTGAAGGTCAGATAAAGAGCTTCACTGATAAGAAAAAGCTAAAGGAGTTCATCACCACCAAACCAGTATTATTATGAAACTAGAGGCCCGGTGCACAAAAATTTGTGCACCAGGGGCTCCCTCAGCCTGGCCTGCACCCTCTCATAATCTGGGAGCCCTCGAGGGATGGCTGACTGACTGAGATGAGCGAGGTGGCAGAGGGCAGGCCCAATCCCTAGGTACAGCCTCTGGTTGGGCTCAGAGCAGTAGTTGAGAGGCCTCACGGCACTGGGATCAGTGTGACAGGGGGCAGTTGGGCCTACTGGGGAGTTGGGGGGCCGTCCCCTGTCATTGCACAGAGCAGAGCGATTGGGAGGTTGTAATGCCACCCTCAGTCA
>NW_006288299.1:0-1062 GCF_000327345.1 Myotis davidii
ATTAGTTATAAAAAAATCTCATTTTCTGAGAAATTTAAAAAAATAAATAAACAGAAGGAAAAAAAAGTAAGTACCTATAATCTCATCAGCCAAAGACAGCTATATGGCTTTGTGCCTGCATACAGGGCTTCCCAAAAAAATGTATACACACTTTAACAGCTAATAACTCAATTTTGAAAATAAAATGTATTTTAATAAACACTGCCTTTATAAATTATGCAAAGTGTGTGTATACACTTTGGGGGCACATCCTATATACCTACATGAATACAATTTTAAATGTGGCATGGCATATACTTGGTCCATATCTTCTGAGTATACCATAATTTACTTAAATAGGCCTATATTGTTTATTTGCTTACATTGGGGATGTTTTTTCCCCTATTATAACAATGTTGCAATGACATTTTTGGTGATAAATTTTTGTTCATTCTTAAATTATTCCTTAGGATAAGTTTTAGAAAAAAGAATTGTTGAGCTGCCGGGAAACAAGAATATGCAAAAGTGGAAGACTTTTGACAAGTTTTGTTGATCCATATACCTGCTCTCTTCCGCTCAGCCTGAGACCACATTTTGCACACCAAGGACACCATTAGCACCTCTAAGAAAAAAGCCTCCCCCGAAGGTTCCTAAGTTCTTTCATTACCTATTTCGGTCACATTCTAGGTTCTGTTTTTCTAAAAATCGATGTATACTTTTTTTGAGTAGATAATACCTACTCATGTTTCCAAATATTTTAAAAGGCACACAGTGAACACACTTTTCCCCACCTGTTTATTTTCTGCCCTGTTCTATTCCCTGCCCCTCTTTGCTACCTGCCACACGTAACTACTGTTATTAATAATTTGTATATCCTTCCCAAAGTTACATGTTCACATACAAGAAAAAAACTGTATAATTGCCCGGCTGGTGTGGTTAAGTGGTTGACCACTGGCCCATGAATCAGGAGGTCAAGGGTTCAATTCCCGGTCAGGGCACATGCCCAGGTTGTGGGATTGATCCCTAGTATGGGGCATGCAGGAGGCAGCACAATCGATGTTTCTCTCTCATTGATGTTTCTAT
>NW_006288300.1:0-202 GCF_000327345.1 Myotis davidii
TCATTACACAGTATGCACAATGATCTGTTGTTTGTGTCGACAATACCGTACATCTCGGTCTATGTGTCTTGAAAGGGATGGCCCCTGCTACTTCCACTTCCTTTATCATTCAATCTTGCCTTTTTATTTTTTTGATTCTCCATCACAAGGCTGCAAAAATAAATAAACGTAAATCACGGTGTTTTTTATAAAAGGTTGATAG
>NW_006288301.1:0-447 GCF_000327345.1 Myotis davidii
GTGTTGCTCACAATTACCTGAAAGAGAAGTTGGTATTTCCCCTAAGAAAAATGAAATGTTGGTGCTTCACTGGGCTGGAAAAAGTTTAGCTAAATCAGACAGCAGGTCTAATTAAACAATTTTGTTCTATATGTATAAAGGCTAAGTTGACTCATTCATGTGTGATATATATAAAGCTCTTGCTGGTGCCAATCACACGCATGTGTTTCCATCTGTCATTGTCGATCATGAATTGGATTGACACTTGTATTATAGAGAAAGGGCGAACAGCAATTTAAAATATTTCTTCTAATTAATTTCCTTTCAGTGCATGAATCCATGCACTGGGCCACTGGTATATACATGAGTATTCAAAGCAACTTTATTCATGATAGCCAAATATGTCTGTCAACTGATAAATGGGTAAATTGTGATATATTCATTCAGTGGAATGCTACTAAGCAATAA
>NW_006288302.1:0-575 GCF_000327345.1 Myotis davidii
GGAAACAAAGAGAGGGGATCCAAATAAATAAAGTCAGAAAGGAATATGGAGATGTAACAACCAACACCCCAGAAAAAAGGGGATTGTAATAAAGTACTATGAACAACTATATGCCAACAAGCTGGACAATGTGGATGAAATGGACAAATTCCTAGAAAAACACAGAACCCCAGAACTGAAACGGGACGAATCAAAAAACCTGAATAGGCCAATAACAACTGAAGAAATAGAAGCAGAAATCTAAAACCTCCCAGCAAACAAAAGTCCTGGTCTAGATGCCTTCACAGGGGAGTTTTACCAAACATCCAAAGATGAACTACACCTATACTCTCCAAACCATTCAAAGGAAAAACAGAGAAAGGAGCACTTCCAAACTCTTTTCATGAGCCCAGCATTATCCTAATTCCAAAACCAGGGGACACTCCTACTAAAGATAATTACAGGCCAATATCCCTGATGAACACAGACACTAAAATCCTCAAAAAATATTAGCAAACAGGATCTAGCAATATTTTTAAAAGATCATAGACCTTGACCAAATCGGATTCATCCAGGGATGCAGGGGTGGTATAATA
>NW_006288303.1:0-1336 GCF_000327345.1 Myotis davidii
AGGAGAGAAAAGAAAAAGGAGAATATATATAGAGAGAGAGAGAGAACACCACAGAACCAGTAGATAAACAAATACAAACACCAAACACCCAGTAAAGAGGATGGGGGCAGAATCTGTAGAGGCTGAGCTGATATATAGGAAATAAGGTTAAGAATTGGATAAATATGGAGAGGACTTCACTTCAGTATAGCGGAGGTAGAAAAGGGATGAGTAGATAAGAAGAGACAGAAAGGGAACAAAATAATATATTTACAAAGAAATTTATTTAAAAAATGGTATAAAAATAGAAAATAACAAGTAAAAATAAAATAAAATTGAGTGATGAAAAAATAGTGTGAAAAGAAGTAGAAAATAAAGCAACAATCAAAAAAACGGAAACAAAGAAAAAAGCAAAAAAAAAGCTAATAAAATAATAATAAAAAATAAAAATGAAAAATTGAAATGTCATTCCTTTGGCTGGCTTAAGATCCCAGTTTCTGGAGTGTCTGTGATTTTTTTTTTCTGTTGCTGGGACTGAAGGCCCCTCTATAGGCCAGACCCTGTTAACTCCCAGGGACTAATCAGATTTGTTTAATCCTTCATACCATTCAGGGTGGAATCTGGGTGTGGCTGTATTCCTTGCTTGGGGGCTGGAGGGAGGAGTTATATCCTCAGGAGAAAATGGCTGCCCAGGTCCTGGGCACAGGCGTGACTCAGTGCTCAATTTGCTGTCACCTCTCCTGGACCCCCTTCTCTCCCCAGCCTCTTCCCAGATTCCACTTGTCCACACCTTCTCCTGCTCCTCAGCACTGGTGAGTGTCTGTATCCAAATTGTCCTATGAACAGGGTTCAGTGAAAACAAACAAACGCCTGCCGCAGAATTGGGGAAGGCTGAGTCTCTGTAAGCTCCTCTCTTTCCGGCACTGCATGGTCTGGTCAGTGCTTCAGGCTGCCCCCTTAAGGCTCAGTCCTCCATAATTATGGAACCCAGATCTCAAATCCCCCGGCGCCAACAGTCCTGTGCATCTCCTTTCCCCAGTCAGGGGCTATGCCTGTCCCAAGGGACGCGGCTGGGTGGCGCATGGTCTCCCTCTGACCCTCTGGGCTCAGACATCTGGCAAACTTTCCTGCCCAGGTCCCTGGTTTTTACCTTTCCAGGGGAACTCTGCCCTTCCTGGCTGCAAACTGCCTCACCAGCTGAGTATACTTTGCCAATTCGGGGGTGGATGTTATCTGTTTCAGCTGCTCATTCTATTTGCTTTGGGACAAGCCTTGGGATGCGTCTGCCTATTCCGCCGTCATCTTGTCTTTCCTGTTGACAAGAGTTTTTTGTTTATTTGTTTTTTGTTAATCCTCA
>NW_006288304.1:0-369 GCF_000327345.1 Myotis davidii
CCTCACTGGGGCCGTCCTGACCTCACTGGGGCCATTCCTACCTCACTGGGGCTATCCCTACCCCACCGGGGCCGTCCCGACCTCACCGGGGCCGTCTTGACCCTGCCAGTGCCATACATCACCAGAGTCGTTTCAGCCTCACCGGGGCTGTCCCAACCTCACCAGGGCCATCCCGACCTCACCGGGGCCGTCTCCACCTCACCGGGGCCATTCTGACTTCACCGGGGCTGTTTCGGCTTCACCGGGGCCATCCCGACCTCACCGGGGCAGTTTCAACCTCACCAGGGCTGTCCCAACCTCACCGGGGCTGTTTCAACTTCACCGGGGTCGTCCTGACCTCACCAGGGCCATTTCAACCTCACTGGGGCC
>NW_006288305.1:0-320 GCF_000327345.1 Myotis davidii
ACCAGAGTGGGAGGCCCTGACATAGCCCCACAGTCCAGTGTCCTCATCGGCTCTGCACCGGCAGGAACCTGTGGGAACTGAAGGGCTGCTGAGGGTCTGGCACCCACCCCAGGACCCAGGGGCTCTGGCTGCTCAGGGCCCTGGCGCCACCTCAGGCCGGGTGATGTCCGCCTTCCTCCGGGCTCAAGGTCCCTCTGCTGTTCAAAACCACCAACGGCCCCGTCGCCCTGAGTAGGAAAGTGAAACTCCTCCCGGGAACCGCCTCTCGTCCTCTCTGTCACCTATAGACACAAACCAGGCATCGGGGTCCCCACCTCCTT
>NW_006288305.1:1923-2250 GCF_000327345.1 Myotis davidii
ATAGAGCTCAGCTGGCACTGCTCAGTGGTTGACTATGACTAATGAACCGTGAGAGCAGGTTCCATCGCTGGGCAGGCCTGTGCACGGGGCTCAGGCACAGTGTCCAGCGGGAGGCCGCCGCCAACCAGGAATCCACTCCCATCACCGGTGGTTTCATCTCTCCTCCCCCTTCTCTCTCAAATCAATGCAAAGATATTTTTATGGGCCGGAAGGGCCGACAGGTGTTCAGACCCTCCCTGGCGTCAGAGCTGAGCGTTTTCTGGGCTGCTGCTGAGGAGGAGCCTAGGGCGTGACGGGGGTGGGATGTGGTACTTTCCTGGGTCTGCA
>NW_006288306.1:0-434 GCF_000327345.1 Myotis davidii
CATTGGCTCCTCACAGCACCCAGATTTGGTTCTTATTGGTTGTTCATATGTCAATGTCAAAAGCTCCACCTCCTAGTCAACCATTTGCTCCTCATAGCACCCAGATTCTGTTCTGATTGGTTGGTTCCTATGCCAGTCAGCATCTCTAGGCTTATCAACAGGGCCTGATCAGAAAGGCGGGGCTGATCAGCAGCCTGGGTAGAGGCCTGGAGAGAAATGGAGGCATGTGGGAAACTGCCTATTGTCTTCACTAGCAGTGAGGTATGGACAGAGAACCTGGAAGGCTTGTGACACTTGAAGCCCTAGAAAAGGTCAAAGCTGTGCACCCACTGTTAGTCCAGACAATGGTAGCTGAAGCAACTTCCCCACCAGATAGTCATGTAAATCCTTTTTATTTTATCGTTAAATTCTTTATTAGTTAAGGAATTACAAAT
>NW_006288307.1:0-291 GCF_000327345.1 Myotis davidii
GAGCTCTTTGAGGACAGGACCTGATGGAGCTGAGTGTCTGCAGCCCGGGGACCCTGAGGACAGCTGCTGCTTCCCACGTCAGCAGTGACAGGAGGCCCAGGAGCCTGAGCGGGGAAGATGGTGGCTTCCTTTTGTTTAAAAAATATATATTCTTATTGATTTCATTGAGGAAGGGAGAGAGAGAGAGAGAAAGATCAATTGATGAGAGAGAATCATTGATTGGCTGCCTCCTGTGCGCCCTCTACTGGGGATTGAGCGCACAATGTGCCCTCGATGGGAATTGAAACTGGG
>NW_006288308.1:0-812 GCF_000327345.1 Myotis davidii
CTCCCCAAAAACAACCTTCCCTTACAAGCTCTGGGACTGACCCCAACTGGGTAATCCCATACACTGGGTTCAACAATCAAAAGCACAGATTTAAGAGCCTGAGAAGTTGTGCGAACTCGCAAGGCTCCACCTTCCAGATCTGCGCAGAATCTCTGGCTCCTCGCACCAAGTAGCTGGCAAACTGGCATAATCTGAGGCTGCCCGTTTGTGACCAGTCCAACTGTGGGCTTATTTATAGTGTTCCTTTCTGCCAGCAGGCTTGGGGGAGCCCTTCCACACTCGTGGGTCACGCTGGCTGCAAAAGCCGCGGTCATTGTGGGGCGCAGGGTTACCCCCACCCCCCGCGCACATTCCACTCTCCAACCTAAATTTCAAACCGAACCTTTGGGGGAAGTCTAACCTCTCTGTGGGAAGAAGCAGGGCTCCTCTGAGTTCACTTAGTTGTGCTGCTTGAGAGCCATTGTTGCCGGTTTAGTAGCTGGTCTCTGGATGCAGGTAACAGCCACTCAAGATGGCACGGTCTCTGCAGCTGAGCCGGCTTACCTGGAGAGGTTTCAGCCTCGGCCTCTAACCATTCCCTTTTTCTAGGTGTTGTCTGTCTTTCCTGGCTGCAGACTGTCTCTCAGCTGAATCTCCTCTGCTTATTCAGGCTGTATGTTACCCGATTCAGCTGCTCGCCCTTATCTGCTCCGGGACAAGGCACCAACACATCCATCTAAACCTCCACCATTTTCCGACCGTGGCCTGTTTTATATAACTTTTATTATGTTGAGGTATGTTCCTTTTACTCCCACCTTGCTGAGAGTTTTTAT
>NW_006288309.1:0-2620 GCF_000327345.1 Myotis davidii
ATGAGGAACTGTATTTAAAGAGCCAGAAGGTTGTGAACCACTGCTTCAGGGCATCAGCCACTAGGATGGTGACATTCCCATCATCCTCTTTCGGGCGTAGCACATGCCCATCACCCCAGCCAGCACCCCTGGCACGCTACATTCGCTCCTCAGAGCCCTTAGTTGCCCAAATGGCTCAGTCCTCTCCTCCATGGAAGCCTGCAGGAGTGCATGCACACTCATTTTATTTTATTATTTTAAAAACATTTTTACTGCCGAAACCGGTTTGGCTCAGTGGATGGAGCGATGGCCTGCGGACTGGGGGAGCCCGGATTCGATTCAGGTCAAGGGCATGTACCTGGGTTGCAGGCACATCCCCAGTGGGGGATGTGCAGGAGGCAGCTGATCAATATTTCTCTCTCATCGATGTTTCTAACTCTATCTCTCTCCCTTCCTCCCTAAAAAAAAAAAACAAAAAAAACCATTTTTACTGATTTTTTAGAGAGAAAGAGAGAGGGAGACATACACTGACTGATTGCCTCCTGCATGCATCCCAACTGAGGCCAGAGATCCATCCTGCAACCCAGGTAACCGCCCTTGACCAGAAATCTAACCTGAGGCCCTTTGGTGTGCAGGCTGACGCTCTATCCATTGAGCCTCACCAGCCAGGGCTACAGGAACCCCCTAGCACCCCTGTCCTGGCCCCTGTAAGGACATCTGCATGAGCACCCCTATTGTGGACACTCCACCTTGATGAAGTAGTTAGTCCCATGAACCAGCTGGCTCATGTACTCCGTGGCCTTGAAAGTGGGGTACTTCTTGTTTTCCTTCTCCTCCAGCTGGGACTTCACCTAGGGGGCAGGAGAGAGGGGAACTCAGTGTCTTCCTTCCTGCAAGAGTGACTGACACGGGAGCTGTGGCCTCATGTCAAATGTTACACACTGACCTCTAAGGCCCACCCTTTACAGATTATTCCTCCCAATGCAGGACCATGCATGTAAAACTCGTGACTGGTATGAGGCCTGTGGCCTGCCTTCGCCTTCAGGGAGGGGCCCTAACCAGGGATAAGAATGGAGGGAGAATGGAGTCAGCAGCTGACAGGAGGGCGGGTCAGGAAGAAAGAAGTCAGGTCCCTCCTGTCCCTCCTCTGCCCTCGGCATGGGGCCGGCAGGGTTCTCACTGCAGGCCTACCTGTGTCTCAGTGCTTACCTGTCATGCAAGGTGCCATGTCTGGTCCGCAGGGATCTGACCCTGCAGACGGGGCACAAGCCTACAGGGATGCGTGACACACACAAACGCACACGGGAGTCTGGGAAGGAATGGCCTCCCTCTTGGCCTGTTTCAGGAGTGGAGGCAGGAAAGGAGGAATGGTGAGAAAACCCAAATACACTGCAGAGGGCCAGGGAAGGCCAAGGTCGGACTGGTGGGCACTACTTGAGGAGACTGAGCCAGAATTTGGGACTTTGACATCCTCTGGCCAGGGCTCCCTCTCTGACCTCTGTTCTCCACACCTGCAGCCCAGAGAGCTGGGGGAGGAGTCAGTACCCCAGGCAGCAACATGGTGTCCCCTTCCCTGTCCTCTAGGAGCCACAGGCAAAGCCCCGTCCTCAGAACTGCCTCCCAGAGGCCATGGTGTCTGCCCTCTTACTTGTCACTTTCAAGTGACAGGCACCACATCAGGGATCCCCCAGACAGCCACTCCTCTCTCCTGAGCTGATGGGCATTCAGAGTTCACGCAGCAAGTGAGGAATTCCTTAGGCCTGGGACCCAGGAACCTCAGGAGAGGCTGGGCTCCGGAGTATTGTAGGATAGGAACCTTCCCAACTGGCTCACCACGCAGTCCCTACACATTCCTCATTTTCAAAGTCTCATGGGACGGACTCACCGTCCTTTACTATAGTCAGATGGTCTAAAGTTTAGACCATCTCATTAGTCAACAGAGCCAAATATCAACAGTACAAAGATTGAAATTACTTTTGAGAGCTATATTTTTTAAACTTAAACAATATAGGTAGGTTTATTGTAATTAACTTAATTAGGGTACTCCTAAGGCTTAGGAAGAGCCACACTCAAAGAGCCATAGAGCCTAATGTGGCTCTGGAGCCCACTGTGTCACTTGAGCCGCAGTTTGCCGACCATGGGGTTAGTGAAGCAGCAGGTTTGTTTGACTTTGTGTCTTCTCAGAACCTGAGCCTTCCTGTGTCCCCACCATCCCACCTTCCCCAGAACCTTTGGTGAAGGCCCCCCAGTGATGCCCACTTTACAGACGAGGAAACTGAGGCACAGACGTTAAGCGCTGCCCAGGGTCTGACCCAGGCTCTGCCTCTGCCTGTTTTTGTTTTACTTGCACAAGGAGCCCTGGAATAAAGCAGGGCGGAAGTTAGGACCCCTGCAGACCCTTCCCCAGCTTCACTGACCGGAACCGCCTGAGGACAAGCCCAGGGTCCTTCTCCCAGCGTCCACACCCTCCGCGTCCCGGCGGGCGCTGCCCCTGTGCGGACAGGGCGGGACCCTACCTGGGCTAGGGGGACCTGGCCGCCTACCTTGTCGGCTATGGCCTGGATATCCTCCGTGGCGGGCTCGACTTTGGAGGGCGCACCGAGCATGTGAATGGGAGCGCTCATGGCGGAGCAGCGGGCAC
>NW_006288310.1:0-904 GCF_000327345.1 Myotis davidii
ATTGACTTAAGTTGGAGCCCCAGATTAACAAAATTTTGAGAGGATCTTAAAAAACACACACAACTGACACATTTGTGAAAGGACTCGTTGTAGACAGCACATGAGCTGATTGTCAGCAGAGCCACATCCTGGAAACATATCTTGCTGGAGACAGGTGTGTGGTCAGCCTGACCTTTAGCTCAGGCGCCAGGGGGTGGGTTTCATTGTCTAAGTTCAGCCAGGCGCCAGGAACGGACACAATTATCCGAGCTCAGTCAGAAGTGACAATTACAAAGAAGCCACAAGAATGAAGAATTGCAGCTTGATCTTTAACCATGATTGCGTATAATTTCCTTTGTCTTAAACTCTAGTAAAATTTCCTGGTATCATGCTGTATATAATACACACACTGTGCTAGCTCTGGGTCACTGTCTCTCCATCCAGGGGCAGTGTCCCACCTGGCCCAGCTTTACTTAAAGTGTTTGTGTCTGTCTCTTTATTGTCCTTATCTCAATCCCCAGCCAACCCTACTCAGGACTCATCTGCTCTCTACCATGCTGGTCACAGCCCAAGAGAGAAAACTTATAACTCATAGTCATTTTTCAGGGGGAGTAAAACGTCAGGGCTTGTGAAGGATCTACTAAAATAGGATCTGTTTTTCTCACTGGCCATCTGAGTGACACTCAGCTCTGCCTAAGACCAGGATTAACTGTTTCTTTACCAGCTCCCTACTGATTCACTGCTCCCTGTGTGCAGGACCCAGGCAGAAGTCTTGGTTAGCTGTGCAGAAACCAGTATGTAGGACTGGGGCTTCCAGATTTGCAGTAGGGATGGAATAATCAGCACACTCACAGTGGAACTAATGTTCTCACCTCACTTTCATTATGTTATTTTTTTTTTGCAGTTAGTTTTGAACTTGGAGATG
>NW_006288311.1:0-233 GCF_000327345.1 Myotis davidii
TTATCCAAATGTAGACTGAAATTTAGTTCTAAAATATTACTTACGTGGTGATTAATTAGATTCCTGGTTTGGAAAGAAATATCTCAACCTATCTGTGATTGTTATTGCCTTCTTTGATAATGATGTCGACACAGCATTGTTCATAGTGTTCTTTCATTATCCTTTTAATGCCCACAGTATTAAAAGGGATGGGCCCTCCTCCCATTCCTGATATTAGTCATTACGTCTTCTCT
>NW_006288312.1:0-582 GCF_000327345.1 Myotis davidii
TCTGGGGGGTACTCCCCTTTCCACTCCTCTTGGGGTCCCTGAACCATCAGTTAAAGATGAGGTCCGGGGAATATCATCATCACCCCCCCGCAATATCTGTGCAAAGGTGAAATCAGCTAAAGAGGACAAGCACTTCAGCTCCACGCAGATGTGTGAAAGGTGAGTGAGCAGATGTTATCCTTCTGTGGAATATGAAGAAAGACCTCACTCTTTTGAGTAATTTATGATAACTCACCTTCCTTCCGCCACTAGTAGTCACTTATAAAGGCCCATAGGCGGGAAGTGGCGCAAAGTGGGCATCATTCCCGTGTCTACCACCCAAGACATGGCTCTGGCTCCACATTTCACAGAAAGATTCACCAAAGTTAAACCCTGATTCTGGATAACAAGGCCAGAGCTTCCTTCAGAATCTGGGCAAGCTTCTTCCCTAACCCTTGATCCCATGACAGGGAATAGGCCATGAACCATGAACTTTGTGACTCACCTCGTCCCCCCCCTCATCTTTTTCCTGTCCTTACATCCCCCTCCCCCATTAAATCAGAGCAGAGACAGTAGTTGGGGCAGAGGTCCATCAGATCCTAC
>NW_006288313.1:0-232 GCF_000327345.1 Myotis davidii
AACTATCAGAAAGGGAAACTAAGAAAACAATCCGATTTACAATTTCACTAAAAAAACAACAACTAAGGAATAAATTTAGCCAGAGATATAAAAGACCTATACTTGGAAAATTATAAGACACTGAAGAAAGAAATTGAAGAAGGTACAAATAAGTAGAGAATATACCATGTTTATGGATATGAAGAATTAACACCATTGTAATATCCATACTACCCTAAGCAATCTATAGATT
>NW_006288314.1:0-307 GCF_000327345.1 Myotis davidii
TGCAGAGCTTGGTGCCTTAACATCCCCTCTGATTGGTCACTATTCCCTTAGACTGTTTACTAATAGCAACTGCTGGGCTCAAAGGTCAAACCTCACATGGTTTGTGAGGTTCTCCCTCCACCCCCCACCTTCCTTATTGCTTTCCTATTCCCTTTGGGCTTTCCTCTTCTCCTTCTGGATGAAGGGCTTTCTTCTCTTTATTTTGTAAATATAGACCTCAAGTTGTTCCCAGCTCCATCATTCTTTGGGAATGTACCTGTTGCAGCTTTGCAGTTTCCCTATTCTATGGAAATACACCTTCTGCTGC
>NW_006288315.1:0-339 GCF_000327345.1 Myotis davidii
CCTGGAGTTTGGAGATTCATCCACATCGTATTGGGGATACTGAGTCCTCTTAGTGGGTGCTCTGGGGTCCCACACAGGCACCCCTGAGTTTAGAGCTCCCCAAAACCCTGGTGGGGAAATTCAGGCTCCCCATGCAGGGGCCTAGGGGCAGTTTCAAGGTCTATCTCTATCTCCACCTCGACCCTGGGGGTCCCCAAGCACCCAGACCCTGGGTCCCCCAAGCACAGGGCCCTCTCTAGGAGGGGCAATGACTTACCACAGTCTGGTTGCAAGTGGCAGATTGGGCCTTGGTCCCCCGCAAAACTTCCTGGGCCTGGGTCAGCTGCTGCTCCAGGAGGC
>NW_006288315.1:9422-11957 GCF_000327345.1 Myotis davidii
TGCCCCCCACCTCCCCCCCCTGCCAGCCTGATCGCCCCAAACTTCCTTCTCCTCCTGGCCTGATCACCCCTAACCGCCTCTGCCTTGGCCCTGCCACCATTGCTTTGTCCAGAAGGTCTCCTGGAAGGTCTCCCAGTTTAATGAGCATATTATCCTTTTATTAGTGTAGATAGGATATGACATACCGCCATAACTATAACATATCTAGCCAGCATTACTTCTATGAGAATACGTACTTCATGTGATAGGAAGGCATCTAGCACATTACATTGTATATGTTGTAAGTAGTAGGAAATACTGTATTCGTAGCAATGGTATGCACCCTATGACTTCCCTTCCTGATTTAGGAATGGTTCCCCAGTTCTTTGAATGTTTCCTGGCCCCGGATGTATTTGGAAAGAAAATAGCTCTGACTTTGGAGAAATTAAATTACAAACATGACTCTAATTCAACTGCCTCCTGTACGTCCAGCCAGATAATAGGAAAAACATCCTGGGGCCGGTGCCTCCTGTGGCTGAGCTCCGGAGTGAGGACCCGCAACCCAGTGCTGAGTGGGTGAGGGTGACTGGAGGTACCTCAGGTCCGACCTGCTGCCACCCTGGCAACCGGGACCCTCTGCTCCCAGCCCCTCCCAAGCCACAGTGCCTCCTAAAGGGGTGCCGAGGCTGCGCTCCAGATCCTGTTGCCCTCCCCTCGATTGGGATGGGGCATAGCGGCGCAGGGGCCAGGCATCCCATTTTCATTAAAATGTTCAACCGTGCCCACTCCACTGGTGTCCGCAGGCAGCCCGGGGACAGACAGTGATCCCGGGGCAGACAGTGATCCAGGGGGCAGACAGTGATCCCGGGGTAGACAGTGATCCCGTGGGCAGACAATGATCCCATGCAGACAGTGATCCCGGGGCAGACAGTGATCCTGGGGGCAGACAGTGATCCCGGGGGCAGACAGTGATCCCGGGACAGACAGTGATCCCAGGCAGACAGTGATCCCGGGACAGACAGTGATCCCAGGCAGACAGTGATCCCGGGACAGACAGTGATCCCAGGCAGACAGTGATCCCGGGACAGACAGTGATCCCAGGCAGACAGTGATCCCGGGACAGACAGTGATCCCAGGCAGACAGTGATCCCGGGACAGACAGTGATCCCAGGCAGACAGTGATCCCGGGACAGACAGTGATCCCAGGCAGACAGTGATCCCGGGACAGACAGTGATCCCAGGCAGACAGTGATCCCGGGACAGACAGTGATCCCAGGCAGACAGTGATCCCGGGACAGACAGTGATCCCAGGCAGACAGTGATCCCGGGACAGACAGTGATCCCAGGCAGACAGTGATCCCGGGACAGACAGTGATCCCAGGCAGACAGTGATCCCGGGACAGACAGTGATCCCAGGCAGACAGTGATCCCGGGACAGACAGTGATCCCAGGCAGACAGTGATCCCGGGACAGACAGTGATCCCAGGCAGACAGTGATCCCGGGACAGACAGTGATCCCAGGCAGACAGTGATCCCGGGACAGACAGTGATCCCAGGCAGACAGTGATCCCGGGACAGACAGTGATCCCAGGCAGACAGTGATCCCGGGACAGACAGTGATCCCAGGCAGACAGTGATCCCGGGACAGACAGTGATCCCAGGCAGACAGTTATCCCGGGACAGACAGTGATCCCAGGCAGACAGTGATCCCGGGACAGACAGTGATCCCAGGCAGACAGTTATCCCGGGACAGACAGTGATCCCAGGCAGACAGTGATCCCGGGACAGACAGTGATCCCAGGCAGACAGTTATCCCGGGACAGACAGTGATCCCAGGCAGACAGTGATCCCGGGACAGACAGTGATCCCAGGCAGACAGTTATCCCGGGACAGACAGTGATCCCAGGCAGACAGTGATCCCGGGACAGACAGTGATCCCAGGCAGACAGTTATCCCGGGACAGACAGTGATCCCAGGCAGACAGTGATCCCGGGACAGACAGTGATCCCAGGCAGACAGTTATCCCGGGACAGACAGTGATCCCAGGCAGACAGTGATCCCGGGACAGACAGTGATCCCAGGCAGACAGTTATCCCGGGACAGACAGTGATCCCAGGCAGACAGTGATCCCGGGACAGACAGTGATCCCAGGCAGACAGTTATCCCGGGACAGACAGTGATCCCAGGCAGACAGTGATCCCGGGACAGACAGTGATCCCAGGCAGACAGTGATCCTGGGGCAGACAGTGATCCCGGGCCAGACAGTGATCCCGGGCAGACAGTGATCCCGGGACAGATAGTGATCCCGGGACAGACAGTGATCCCAGGCAGACAGTGATCCCGGGGCAGACAGTGACCCCAGGATCAGACAGTGATCCCGGGACAGACAGTGATTCGGGGACAGACAGTGATCCCAGGAGACAGTGATCGCAGGGCAAACAACGATCCCAGGCAGACTGTGATCCCGGGACACACAGTGATCCTGGGGGCAGACAGTGATCCTGGGGCCGACAGTGATCCCAGGGGCAGACAGTGATCCCGGGGCAGCCAGGCAGC
>NW_006288315.1:12714-13380 GCF_000327345.1 Myotis davidii
GAGAGTGATCCCAGACAGACAGTGATCCCGGGCCAGACAGTGATCCGGGGGCAGACAGTGATCCCGGGAAAGACAGGGATTCCAGGCAGACAGTGTTCCTGGGGCAGACAGTGATCCCGGGACAGACAGGGATTCCAGGCAGACAGTGTTCCTGGGGCAGACAGTGATCCCGGGACAGACAGGGATTCCAGGCAGACAGTGTTCCTGGGGCAGACAGTGATCCCGGGACAGACAGGGATTCCAGGCAGACAGTGTTCCTGGGGCAGACAGTGATCCCGGGACAGACAGGGATTCCAGGCAGACAGTGTTCCTGGGGCAGACAGTGATCCCGGGACAGACAGTGATCCCAGGCAGACAGTGATCCGGGGGGAGAGTGATCCCAGACAGACAGTGATCCCGGGCCAGACAGTGATCCTGACCAGACAGTGATCCCGGGCAGACTCTGATCCTGGGACAGACACTGATCCCGGGCCAGACAGTGATCCCGGGCAGACAGTGATCCTGGGGCAGACACTGATCCCGGGACAGACGGTGATCCCAGGCAGACAGTGATCCCGGGACAAACAGCGATCCCAGGCAGACAGTGATCCCAGGGGCAGACAGTGATCCCGGGGCAGACAGTGATCCCAGGCCGACAGTGATCCCAGGGCAGACAGTGAGCCCGGG
>NW_006288315.1:15338-16321 GCF_000327345.1 Myotis davidii
CAGACAGTGATCCCGGGACAGACAGTGATCCCAGGCAGACAGTGATCCCAGGGCAAACAACGATCCCAGGCAGACTGTGATCCCGGGACACACAGTGATCCTGGGGGCAGACAGTGATCCTGGGGCCGACAGTGATCCCAGGGGCAGACAGTGATCCCGGGGCAGACAGTGATCCTAGGGCAGACAGTGATCCCAGGGGCAGACAGTGATCCCGGGGCAGACAATGATCCCAGGGCAGACAGTGATCCCGGGGGCAGACATTGATTCCGGGGACAGACCGTAATCCCAGGACAGATAGTGATCCCAGGGCAGACAGTGATCTCGGGGGCAGACAGTGATTCCGGGGACAGACAGTGATCCCAGGACAGACAGTGATCCTGGGGACACTCTCTGTGCCCTCCAGAGCTCAGCTATGATGGTCTGGGCTGAGACAGCCCCACCTGGTACAGCGGCTGTGACTTGGACCTGCTTCCTTAACCAGGGACGTGGTGCTGGGCGGGTGGCTGTGGTGCTTCCTCCCCAGCCCCTGCTGGAACGGTCCCTGTGGTTTCAGAACCGAACCCCAAGGGCCTCCCCGGGCAACAGTGGCCCTGAGCCTTCCAGCTCTCCCTCAATCCCACCAAGGCTTGCTTCTCACACTTGCTGAAACCCTTCTGGGTCCACTTGCCATAGTAATCTCCGGCAGGGTGAGGGGACTGAACGCCGCTATCTTTGTGGTGGTGTAACGGTCAATTTACATATTCCATCTTTATTAGATAAGATGAACAAACATAGATACAGAGGCAAAGAAGCATGGAACAGACTGTCAAACTACAGTGGGAAGGCTGGGGAGGGTTGAGGGCAGGTAAGAGATCAACAGAAGCACTTCTATGCATGTATATAAGCATAACCAATGGACACAAACACTAGGGGGGGTGAGGGCATGTACTGGGAGGTGGAGGGGGCCAGGGGGAGCTCAATGGGGGAAAACCAGCCCCACTGGC
>NW_006288315.1:17563-19607 GCF_000327345.1 Myotis davidii
CTGCTGAGAGGAAGATAAACTGGGCCCTTGCTTGTCCTCCCTTGGGGATAGTGTGTATCCACATATGATTAGAGCCTTTAAACAATATTGGGGTGTAGAGGAAGTAGTAACACAAGGGGTGACAGGTTAGAGTGGAAGGTAGTGTTAGGGGGCCCTGGGGTCCAATGTGTCCCATTTTTAAGATGCCTACAGGTGGCAGGTCCATGCCTCCTCCTAGGAAGCAGGTCAAACTGTTAGAGACAGGAAAGGGCGTCTCCCCGGGTGGGGGAGGGCTATAACCTGGGCCCACTACATGGTGGCTGACGCTGGTGCCCAAAGCCAGATGAGAATGCCAATCCATACCGCACAAGAGCTGAGATGAATCAGAGAAGTCATAGCAAGAAAGAGGTCACCTGGCGTGCGTGGAGGGTGAGGACGCTTCAACAGTTGCTCAGCCTCTGCCGTCAGCTTCTTCATCATCCCCCAAGTTATTTCGGGGGCTGTCTGGGTTCAGGGAAGGCCCATCGTTCGGGGGTGTGGAGTGCCCAGGCCCAAATTCTTCATTTCCGGAAGAGGATTGGTCCCGTGCCATGCCATGACAGGGTTTAATCCTGTGAGCTGGAATCCACAGCAGCACTGTGCGGGTAGAAACACACCCATATCCCCTCCCCCATGTTAGTAATAATTCTTGGGCCCCATCCAGTTATTAGTGTTCACATCTCGCCATAAGACTTGTGGTTTCTGAGATGGAGTTAATGAGGTAAAGTGCCGTTCTACAGAGGATGGAAAAGTATTATTCAGATTCAATAAATTAAGGGTAAAGAGTGGTTCAGATAGTTGTATAGCGTATTTCCCCTTTCTTGTTTTACCAGCATACCATTCAGGGTAGCATGGGCACATTCAATGATGGCCTGCCCCTGTGGATTTTAAGGAATTCCTGTGTGATGGACCACGTTCTGCAAAAGGTGGTGAAGCCATGGCTGCTATAAGGAAGCCAATTTTCTGTTTTTACCTTGGATGGAATTCCTAAAAAGGCAAATGTAAGCAGCAGATGTTTAATCACATAGTGCGTGGATTCGCCAGGAAGAGCATGGGCACTGATCATACCAGAAAAAAGTGTCTGTATTTGCATGTACACAGGGGAGTTTCCCAAAAGGTAATGTAAATGACATCTGTTTGCCAAAGGTCATTGGCCCGCTGGCCTCTGGGATGAACTCCCCTGGAGGAGGGTGAGGACCTGTCATGTGACAATCAGGAATTGTAAACAACTTGCTGAGCTACTCCCTGGGTCAGGTGAAATTCTTTATGTAGTTGCCTCCAATCTTGGTGGAGCAGTTGATGAGACTGACGGGCGTCTAGTGACGGGCTCCTTCTAGACTAGGCGGTCTGCTTGATCATTGGCGTGTATCAGAGTCCAGGAGGGGACTGTGGGACCTGATTTGAGACGTAAAGAGAGGATGTAACCGACCATCTGGTAGGGCCTGGAGGTGAAGGAACTGTGCTAGCAGGGGTGGATCTAATGTAGGCTTGATGAGTGAAGTTTCTAGGTTTTGTAAGATATAAACGGAATAGGCAGAATCTCTAACAATGTTCAGGGGTTGCCAAGGAAATGTTTCTAGTGCCAGGATGGGCGCTCCAATTTCCGCTGGCTGAGTCCTCTCTATGTTCAGGGGTTGCCAGGGAAATGTTTCTAGTGCCAGGATCGGCGCTCAAATTTCCGCTGGCTGAGTCGAAGTAACCCCCTCCCCTGCCTCTTCTTTGGTTGAATGGTTGAATGGCTGAATGGCACCATTATGTGGCCAATGGGTGGCTGCTTTACCAGCTTTTCCTGAGCCGTCTGTGAGCACAGAATGTTCTTCTGGGACAGGGATATGTACAGTCTTAGTGGGGCATAGTAATCTGATGTGGGACAAAAAATGTAATGTCTTATCTGCGGGAGACAATGCTCTACCTGTCCTAGCAAATCAGCTAGAGCATTTGCCAATCAATGGTGGTCGATAGTGCCTCACATGGAGTTTTAGTTAATGGAAGATGAGTGATAACTGGATCTTGTGCTGTTTCTTCT
>NW_006288315.1:19724-24648 GCF_000327345.1 Myotis davidii
ACCCCAGCTCAGGTCCCAGTTGTCATACAAGTCGCATAGGTGAGTGCCTGGGGGGAAATAAAATTAGTTGAAGAGAATGCTGGAGAGAGATTCTTTTCAAGTATCATGTGTTGAGCGCTTCCTCCACCAAGCAGAGTTCTTTTATCCCTTCTGGGGAAGGCTGTCCCAGGGAATTTAAGGCTGGATCCCCTTTTAGGATGTTAAACAGGTTTTATAAGTTCACTGTGGGAATACCTAGTGCTGGTCCTATGCAATTTCGATCTCTTAGTAATTTTTGAAAGTCATTTAGGGTTTTTAATTCCCTGTGGTCAAAGGTAACCTTTTGGGGTCTGATGGTTCTTTCAGTGAAGATATAGCCTAGATATTTCCATGGTTTTGTCATCTGTAGCTTCTTAAGGATTATTAAAAGGCCTCTCGAGGGGGTGTCCTTTTGCCCCAAAGAGCACATACGTTATAACAGGTCCTTCTCAGGGGCTGTGAGGAGTGTCATCCATGTGATGAGTAATCTTTCCAGCAGGAAACTGCCGCCTGGTTGGCATAAGTGCCTGATGTACATGGTGCCGGCACAGAGTTGGGCTGGTCCGCATTCCCTGTGGGAGGACTTTCCAGCAATATCTCTGGGCGGCTCCTCATTGTTAATTGAAGGGAGAGTAAATGCAAATTTCTCCCGATCTTGGAGATCTAGAGGAATGGTATAGAAGCCATCCTTTAAATCAGTGGTTCTCAACCTGTGGGTCGCGACCCCTTTGGCAGTCTAATGACCTTTTTCACAGGGGTGGCCTAAGACCATCCTGCATGTCAGATGTTTACATTATGATTCATAACAGTAGCATCATTTCAGTTATGAAGTAGCAACGAAAATAATTTTATGTTTGGGGCTCACCACAACATGAGGAACTGTATTAAAGGGATAGAAGGTTGAGAACCACTGCTATAAATCCGTGATGATATGGGCCTGTCTTTTGGGATCACAGCCGGAGATGGAAGTCCAGGTTGGAGAGAACCTATGGGTTGAATATTAGCATTAAATGCCCTTGAATCATGTAAGAGCCGCCACCTGTTAGATTTTTTAAAAACAATATTTTATTGATTTTTTACAGAGAGGAAGAGAGAGGGATAGAGAGTTAGAAACATCGATCAGCTGCCTCCTGCATACTACCCACTGGGGATGTGCCCACAACCAAGGTACATGCCCTTGACCGGAATCGAACCTGGGACCCTTGAGCCCACAGGCCGACGCTCTATCCACTGAGCCAAACCGGTCAGGGCCACTTGTTAGATTTTGGGGTGGTTATAAAAATAGGAGAATTCCAGGGGCTGTTGGAAGGGTCTATGTGTCCTAAATCCCTTTTTCTTTTACTAATAGATGGGCTGGTTGTAACTGTTCTCCCTTTAGGGGTCCCTGCTGTAACCAAATAGGGGTTTGGCTTAACCAAGTCAAGGGTAGGAAAGGTATAACAACAGTGGCCACTCCTAAAGAGGCGTCTGTAGCATTAACCCCCACTGCAAAAGGGCATCACGTCCCCACAAATTGACTGGAATCTGTAAGATTAGGGGCTGCATGTAGCCAATTTGCCCACCTGGCCCTTTACAGCCTACACGCCGAGAACATTGCAATGTCTAGGAAATGTCTCCTATTCCCACTCTCCTCTGACCTTGCTTCACCGTGGGCCATGACGAGGGCTACACGAGAGGACTAAGTGTATGCAGTCGGCCCCAGGAGCTATGAATCCGGGGCATCTTTTCCCTTGGATTTCTATAGTGAGGAGGGGCAGTTCTCTTGGGACTGATTCCAGTAAACCCCTCACTCTCCAGTGCTGCCAAGTTCCCCCACCCCCTAGATGTCTCTCATTCCCTAGAGCGTTCTGGAGCCAATATGGTAGTAACAACAGTTGCAGGATCTTAGTTTGTGAGGGGGAAAATATACAACCCCTTGCATGGCATGAGCACCTGGATCTCTCCCTGGTCAACACTAACAAGGTCTCTGGTATTACAGTGACTCCTTTTGAGTTAAGGCTGGAGCGCCCCAAAACAATGCCTACCGTGCCCAGTGTCAGTGGCCTCCAAGTCCCCATAGGGACCCTTTTAGGGTCCGCCCCTTCCTGTAGAATCAATTCTGTCGGAGTAAGTCCAGTGCTGCCCTCCCAGTGGTAGCTGCTGGGAGGGAGTAGACAGTGATTTCCCGTCTGCCCTGGGAAGGCCATCCGTGTCCCGGTTTGTTGTGGGGCCGGGCCTGGCCCCCTGGGTGTTTCCCTGCAAATGTTGATTTGCAATGGTTGGCCAGAGGTTGCTACTTTAGGTTTGCAATCCTTTGTAAAATGTCCCATTTCCCACACTGATAGCATTTGGAATCTGTTTTGCCCTTATTCCCTGCCTGGAGAGCCATGGCTTACATTTGAGTCCCGTGGGTTTCGGTTCCTACTAGCTGACAAGCCCTGACAAATCCCCCACCATGGTTACGTTTCCCCAGATCAGCTGCATAGCATTTTCACAATGAACGTTGGCATTCTCATATGCCAGTTGCAACGAGAGAATATCTCAGCCTCACTATGACTGATCTGTGGCAGAATGGTTGGATAAGGCGATTTACAAGGTCAACATAAGATTCCAGGGGCCCATTGACAAAGGAGCCTTGCGGAATTCCGCCTTCAGGAATACACTCTAGGCCACTGTGCACAGAGAGGCTTGGGCAAATACTTGAGGGTACAGATTCAATTGCTGTTGTACATTAACATATCGTCCCCGCCCCTGCATATTTGGGGCTGTCAGGTGATGAGCGCCCGCTACATTGTTTTGGTCAGCCTGCTGTTCACAGATCTCATCATGTCCTGTTCTCCATAATAGATACTGACTGGCATCTAAAGTCCTTTTAGCCAAAACCTGCCAGTCCCATGGCGTCCTGTGGTCATTTTCAGACCAGGCTTTAAGATCCTTTTGTAAATGGGCTGTTAGCCCCATGTTGTCTAACACTTTTCCTTATTTCTTTAAAGGTATTAAAGGAGAGAGGTTCGTGAGTTCTAGTACCTTGCTGATCTTAAATAACTGGGCAAGCCTAATGCTCTTCTTCTAACATGGCTTGCCTGAACACAGGACCCCATAATAGAGGATCTAGTTCATGGACCTTGTAGCGTAGCTAGCCTGCCACCTGATCCCATAACCGAGGACCAATGATGAGCCTTCCCACATCGGAGGTGGAGGATCAGAGGATTGAGCGCCTTAGGTGTTACAGGCTCTACAGGCTCTACTTCAGGAGGAGGTGGGTAGTAGATCCTCCTGGCATTCTGTAGGCTTTTTAAAAAATATATATTTTTGTATTTTTTACAGAGAGGAAGGGTGTCCCTGGGCCTGATTTCTCTTTAATTTCCTACCTTCTTGTTCCTAGAGATCCAGGTCTAATGTTCCAGCATCGGGGAACCCAGGATTATAAGATATGACAGTCTGCAAAGGGCCCTTTAATTGTTTCTTGGTAACTGAGGCACCATTTACCTTTCACAAATGTTTAAACACTGTTATATATTGTTGTTTTATGGGAAACTTCTGTCCCATTGTAAAACTTTAGCTGAAAAACATACCCTGGAATTTGGATATTCCCAGTGAGCTCCAATGACTTACTGCGCACTTACTTTCACTTCAATCCTCTTCCAATTCAAGGTTTCCACCATGTCTCCTAGAATTCTTTGGTAGTCACATGGGGCACCACCTTGCATGGTGTGACCAGCAGACCCTGAGCATCGGATGAATGATAACTCTGACACAGTGATTGCTGTGAAAGAGAGGGCTAAGGGACGGCCTGGCTAAAGGAACCAGACAGCCTCAATAGCCTGCCTCTTCAGGATTTTATGGTCACAGCACATTGAGAGATAAAGTTTATCTTTTAGATACAATCAGTAAGGTAAGTAATCTTGAGAGGACACATGTGTTTGCAGTGTCCTTTAAGCAAGGGCACCAAAGATTAAGCATAATGATTCCAGTAAACACCCGGGGGTCTGCAGGAGCACAGACTTGTTTGTAAAGGTCAAGGAATAATTAGGGGCAGTGCCTTCGTCAAAATCCAGATAAACAGGGTGGGCCGCCATAAGGACACATCCCTTTTCTCCAATGTCCTCCTTACAAACTTTCCAAGCAAGACCCATGCTTCCCCAAAAGAGTGAGGCAGAAAGAAAATTTACAGGTTCCATGCACAGAGAAATGGTTTGGGAGGGTGGGGAGTTGTGAGCTGGAGAAGGGAGGGGAGGGGAAAAAAAGGCCAGGGGAGCCTGTGGAAGGGATGGTTTTGGGGGTCCCTGGTGGACAGCAGGAGCCATAGAGGGGGATCTATTGACCACCTCATTTGGGGACTGCAGGACCTGAGGACAATGAAGAATTTTGGGCGGACACAAGGGTCCTGACCCAGTGCCATGCACAGGAAGTTTCATGGACAATAGTTGGGATTCCAGGAGAACTTGGAGAAACTAAGATAATAGAAAGGAAGGAATTAGGGGGCATGTGAGGACCCAGGAGAATGGTGAAGGGTCTCTCAGGATGGTGACCCTCCATTTTGGAGAAGCAGACTCTCTGGGGGTGGGGCTCTGCAGGATGAATAAGAATTTGGGGGATGGAGGAGGGAGGCACATTGTGCAAATGCCTGGCCTGGGTGTGTCTGCAGATCCAGGTGTGAATCCCAGCCCCACACTTTTTGCTTTTATTTTTTAAAATTGATTTTTCTTTTTATTGGTTGATTGATTTAAGAGAGGGAGGGAGGGAGGGAAACATCATTTTGTTGTCTCATTAATCATGCTCTCACTGATTGACCATTGTCTGTGCCCTTACTGAGTATTGAACCGTGACCTTGGCATACCGGGAGGACACTCCCACCAACTGAGCTACCCAGCCAGGGCTTAACTGGTTTTTAGAGAGAGGAGGGAAGAGAGAAGGGAGAGGGAAA
>NW_006288315.1:24756-27742 GCF_000327345.1 Myotis davidii
TGAGCCACCCCCACCGGGGCCAGCCCTGCACTTTCCATGGGAGGGGATGGGGAACCAGACAAGATGTCCTCCTCCTCACAGCCGCCGTTTCCATGGAAAGGGATGGGGAACAAGAGCCTCAGGAGCTGGGTGAGGAGAAAAGACTAGAATGCTGAGCCCTGAGTGAGCACCGATGGGGGTGCAGATGGGTGGACAGCCCTTTAGGGTGAATCCATCAGAAAAGAGGGCTGGGTAGGCAGTGGGGTGGTGCCTGACCAACCCCTGTGGGCTTCTGGGAACATTCTGGAGCAAGGAGGCTGGTGTGGACATCAAAGGGTCCCAGATACTTGGGACTGACACAGTGATCCTCCAGGAACCACAGAGTAAGTTCCTTCCCCCAAGGGGGGAGGCTTATTTTGTGCAACCCAAAGACCCCAGAAGAAGTTACCTTCCAGAAACCATGACAGCACAGAACAGATGCCCCCTCCCACTTCATCACCTGACCAGCTTGGAGGTGGGGGGGCAGCCTTGGGCCAACTTTGAAGCTTTCCCACCTCTAAGGCTGCCCCATGAACCACCCCCTACCACCTGGCCCCAGCCTCCCCCTAACCATCCCCTCCCCACAGCCATGTGCCCCTCAGAACAGCCAGGGCAGGGAAACCCAGAGGGAAACAGGCGAGTCCAGGTGGTGGCCTAAGAAGCAACAAGGCAGAGTCAGAGCAGGATGGAGGCAACAGAACTCGCCCCAACCCCTCCATGAGCCTCACCCCACTCCTGCCTGGACCCCTCCCTCTGAAACTGACAACAGATGGGTCTGGGTGCCTGTCAGTCCTTGAGTCAATTATTAAGCAGAGACAGGGTTAAATCGTATGAATATTTATTAGGATGGATTGCCTGCCGAATGGGAGAGAATGCCTCTGGGACCAGGTTGTTATCTTTCCAAGATGACAGGAAACTCTCAGAAAAGGAGCCTGGACTGCATTCTGAGGTTAATCCCCATTGGCCCTGGGTGAACAGCTCTCAGCCAGGTGAGAATGTGCTTTCCCTAATAGGAAGAGAACAGTCTCAGTCAACAGACAGGGTTAATAGGAGAACATAGCTGGTCCCCACTGTTCTATTTCTGCCCCACAGCTCCTCACTGACGTTCCTCTCCCCCCAGCACCCCGCCTTTCCTCGCAGGCAGGCCACCACCCCAGACCCTGACTGTCCCTACCTCCTCCCATCCCTCTCCAGGCCGCTCCTCACCAGCAGGCTTTCTGAGGTGAAAGACCAGCAGAACCAGGAGGCTCAGGAACAGGAGCACGGTGGTCACAGAGAGAAGGATGGTGATCCAGAAGTTGGTAGAGACCAAGTCCTCATCCTTTTTTCTGAGGAGGAGATGGGGACACCTCAGGAGGCTGCCAGGTCTGGCTGCATTGGTGCTGGGCTAGAAGCCCCTCAAAATCTCATTTCCTTCCCCACCAAGTGACTGGGCCGGGGAGTGGCTGGGTGCCCCCCAGATTTGGGTGACCTGAGGGATAAGGCAGGGACTCCAACTTTGTCCCCAGGGCAATGGGAATTTTCAGAGCCAAGGGGATCCTAGGTCTTGGGGTTGGAAGGAGGAAGGGGTGTAGCCGGGGTGGGTGGGTGTCCTGACCTTAGTTGCTCCAGCTCCGCGGATTTCTTCTCCAGATCTGCGGACTTCTCCTCCAGATCCGTAGATTTATCCTCCAGATCTGCGGATTTCTTCTCCAGATCCCCAGATTTCTTCTCCAGATCCGCGGATTTCTTCTCTAGATCCCCGGATTTCTTCTCCAGATCCCTTGATTTCTCCTCCAGCTCCGCGGATTTCTTCTCCAGATCCGCGGATTTCCTCTCCAGATCCCCGGATTTCTTCTCCAGATCCCCAGATTTCTTCTCCAGATCCCTTGATTTCTTCTCCAGATCCGCGGATTTCTTCACCAGACCCGCGGATTTATTCTCCAGATCCGCAGATTTGTCCTCCAGATCCGTGGATTTCTTTACCAGATCCCCGGATTTCTTCTCCAGATCCTCGGATTTCTTCTCCAGATCCATGGATTTCTTCACCAGATCTGCGGATTTCTTCTCCAGATCCGCGGAGACATGGCATCCCTGATGTTGGGCAGAGGCTCCCTGGCGTCCACACAGGGCAACACTTCCCCGGGCTTCCTCTGTGTGGCCAGTCCTGTGCTACGAGCTGACAGAGCCACCAAAGAAAGAGTCGGGGAGGTGGCGGCTGCACATCGGGGTTGGGAGCAGATCCGTTGATTTCTTCTCCAGATCTACGGATTTCTTCTCCAGATCCACGGATTTCTTCTCCAGATCTGCAGATTTCTTCTCCAGATCCGCGGAGTTCTTCTGCAGATCCGAGGATTTCTCCTCCAGATCTGCGGATTTCTTCTCCAGATCCGTGGATTTCTTCTCCAGCTCCCCGGATTTCTTCTCCAGATCGGAGGATTTCTCCTCCAGATCTGCGGATTTCTTCTCCAGATCCGTGGATTTCTTCTCCAGCTCCCCGGATTTCTTCTCCAGATCGGAGGATTTCTCCTCCAGATCTGCGGATTTCTTCTCCAGATCCGTGGATTTCTTCTCCAGCTCCCCGGATTTCTTCTCCAGATCGGAGGATTTCTCCTCCAGATCTGCGGATTTCTTCTCCAGATCCGTGGATTTCTTCTCCAGATCCGCGGATTTCTTCTCCAGATCCCCGGATTTCTTCTCCAGATCCGCGGATTTCTTCAACAGATCCGCGGATTTCTCCTCCAGCTCAGCGGATTTTTCCTGCAGCGACTGATTCAATGTCTTCATCTCTTCTAAGGAGGGACAGAGAGAGTGTTCGCACAGTAGTCACACCCCAACTGGCCCCACCCCTGGACAGGACTCGCCTCATTAGAGCGAGTGCACCTTGGGAGTCTGGCTTGCCCGCCTCTTCCTACTGCCCCTGGCTTTGGTCCTGTCCCTCCTGCCCGACCCCAACCCAGAGGCACTCCCCCTCCCTCCTCTTCAATAC
>NW_006288316.1:0-743 GCF_000327345.1 Myotis davidii
AAATCAATAAAATATATTTTAAAAAAATAGCAAATAAAGTTTCAAAACATAACTGAGAACTGAAATACATAAATATGTCTCAATATCTACACTAACAAAAGACAAAGATGCTAATTGACCATACCTTTGCTAAGCCCCAAACCATGCCTACCAGCCAGTCAGAGCTACTATATGCAAATTAACCCAACCAAGATGGTGGCTGGCAGCCACAGAGCTGGAGCAAGCAGGAGGCTGGGTTGCCCAGGTGGTGGAGGAAGCCAAGCTTCCCGCCTGCCCTGAGCCGACTGTGGCCTCTGCTCATGGCAACAAAGTTTCAATTATAGAAGACAAATAAAACCCAGATACCTGCTTCCTGCCAGCCTCCCCTGGGAGGTTGGGTGGCTGGGGGCTGTGGCCAGCCTGAAAGTGGCCCTCAGCCCCTCAACCAGGATGGCCAGGCAGCCCAGTGGGGACCCCCACACTGAAAGTGCTGTGGCCAGTCTGAAAGCAGCCATCAGCCCCTCACCCAGGCTGGCCACACCCTCATGGGGTGAGGGTCTCCACTGGGGGGGCTTAGCCAGCCTGAAAACGGTCCTCAGCCCCTCACCCAGACTGGTCAGGCACCCCAACAGGAACCCCACCCTGAAGGGGCTGTGGCCAGCCTGAAAGTGGCCCTCAGCCCCTCAACCAGGATGGCCAGGCAGCCCAGTGGGGACCCCCACACTGAAAGTGCTGTGGCCAGTCTGAAAACAGCCATCAGCCCC
>NW_006288317.1:0-310 GCF_000327345.1 Myotis davidii
GGAACAGACTGTCAAATTACAGTGGGAAGGCCGGGGAAGGTTGGAAGGCAGGAGGCGGGGGATAAGAGATCAACCGAAGGACTTGTATGCATGGATATAAGCATAACCAATGGACAATAGACAATAGGGGGTAGGGGAGGCTGGGATAAAGTCAAGGGGCAGGGGGAAAGGAAATATATATAATATTCTTCGTAATACTTTAAGCAATAAAAAAGAATGTCCACAAGTTAAAAAAAAAATTATACATAAGTCCCATTAGATTCAAAGACAAGATTAGCTCAAAATTAGTCTACAAACATGGGGAAATAAA
>NW_006288318.1:0-933 GCF_000327345.1 Myotis davidii
AGTGTGAGCCCAGACACAAACATCCCTGAGGAGAAAACAGGGCTGGGCTGCAGGGAGCATTCATGACCAGCAGCGGTCGCTCAAAACCAGCACTGGGCCCTGACCAGGAGCAGGTGGAGCATTGAGCAAAGATATCATTTCCTGCTCCTTCTTAAAATAGTTTTGATCTGAAGCTCCGCCAAGTCCTCCCAGAAAGCCCTGTCTTAGGTCTAGTTTTAAGGATTGTACTTGTGAACAAAAGGGGGCTCTGTCTTAAATCTGACAAAACTCAGCGACTGACAGGACCCTCACAGGAGGCTCTGATCACACATCCTACCTGGGCAGTCATGGGGGTGGGCACGCCCAGGCCTATGACTTCTTTTCCAAAAGGCTCATCTTTGCCTTAAGCACCCTGTCCATTGTTCCTGTGCATCTGGGTTAACACACCTTTGACATCACCATGACCACCCTCAGGAGAGCACGTCTTGCCCATCTGTGTGTCCACTTTGGAGATTTACCTATGAGGTCCTTTGCCCATTTGCAATTGTGTTGCTGTCTTCCTTTTGTTAAGTTGTATGAGTTTCAATACATTCGTAAGTTGTACGACTCCCTATACATTTTGGAGATTAACCCCTTATCAGATCTACTCCTGCTGTTGCAAATGGTAAGAGTTCTTTCTTTTTCACAGCTGCATAGTGTTCCATGGGGTAGATATACCACAGTTTTCTTGTTTTCTTTTTTTTATTCAATCATCTGCTGCTGGGCACTTAGGCTGTTTCCAAACCTTAGCTGTTGTAAATTAACTGCTATGAACATAGTGGTGCATGCATTCTTTCTGATGTGTGTTTTGGGTTTCTCAGGATATATTCCTAGAAGTGGGATCACTGGGTCAAATAGGAGTTCCATTTTTAATTTTTTATAAAAATCCATACTGTTTTCCATAATGGCTGCCCC
>NW_006288319.1:0-514 GCF_000327345.1 Myotis davidii
TTATATGCATGCATACAAGTCTTTTCGTTGATCACTTACCCCGCTCCCTCCTGCCCCCCCGCCCCTTCCAACCCTCCCTGGCCTTCCCACTTCAGTTTGACAATCTATTTGAGGCAGCTCTTATTAAATGTTATATTTGTTGGATGTCACTTGGATTGGGTATCTTGCATGTGATATTTCTGGAGATCTGTCTATAGAGATTATCAAAAACTTAGAATCATGCCTGAAAGAGAGTATACAGGGATTAAAAGGTGGATATCAATTCTAATTCCTCATGAAATATTGTGCATTAAGCAGATATATGGTGTGACTTTTATGAAGTTCTTAATGAATATCAATATATTTACATTGCTCTTTATACTGATATATATATATATATATATATATATACACATACAATGATGTAAAAGGATAAATTTTTCCTGAAACCGGTTTGGTAGTGGATAGAGCGTCGGCCTGCGGAGTGAAAGGTCCCAGGTTTGATTCTGGTCAAGGACATGTGCCTGGGTTGGGG
>NW_006288319.1:1999-2770 GCF_000327345.1 Myotis davidii
ATGTGCTAAATTCAGCTTTGCTGAGAAATTAAATAAAAATAATAGATACACAGCCCATTCCTGTAATTTGGGCATTTACATGTCCATTAAACAAAGCGTCTACCATGTACCACATTCATTGAGCACACACGGCCTGGATGATTAGTGTTATGTTGTTCGTATAAAAATGTTAAATGCACGGAGTAGTTATTGTGCTAATTTATGTCCTGGGTGACTGGGTTTGTTCCAAGTGGCTTCTTTGAAACTGGAACCGAGATTGCTGTCTTCTTTCAACCTGGACATGAAACTATGTTATCTTTGTTAGCTTCCCTTGAAGATAGTTCTGACCATGAGATTACATTACCGCAATGTAAAATGATTGGAAATGACATGTGCCATTTCAGGCTTTGCCATACAGACCTTGAATGTGCTGCTCTGTGCTCTTCCGTTTCCTGACTGGCTGGAAGGCTGGCATCTCAGAGGCTCCAGTACAGGACACTTTTGGATGTGGTTGATTGAATACTGGGACAGAAAATTTTTAACATAAGCAAGCTGGAAGCTGTGTGTGAAATCTATAGGGGTTAAGGTGTCCATGACCCACACGAGAATTTGGAGTAAAAGTTCATATACATATTCTATTTCAGAATTCTATGTGTGGGATCCTTTGAGGTGTTTACATGGCATATCAATGTGGAAATGAGGATGTAGTTTTGTATGCAAGTATTTTTGGAATTTTATGTTTGTATTAGAAAATTTCTGGTGTTTTCCATGTTGGTAAAGAGGATGGGGATG
>NW_006288320.1:0-1027 GCF_000327345.1 Myotis davidii
ACTGAGGGTTCCCAGGTTCGATTCCAGTCAGGGTCACATGCTGGGTTGTAAGCTCGGTCCCCAATGGGGAGTGTTCAGGGGGTAGCTAATCAATGATTCTGTCTCATCATTGATGTTTCTATCTCTCTCTCCCTCTCCCTTTCTCTCTAAAATCAATAAAAATATATTTTAAAAAAAGAAATAGAGTCAATGAATCTCTCCTCCACAGCTTGGAGTGTAAAAGGGTACCAGCTAGTGGTCTTCTCTAATTTGTACACCTGTTGTAAGTGAATCAGTACATTGCCATTTATGCTGAGATAACAAGTTCAGCTACTGACATTATCTCATCATAAGAAAGTTCTGGTACCTAAAGGTAAAGGGGTTTCTCCCTTTCAGATTCACTTCATTTCCTCCCTCCTTTCACTGACAGTAATAGCAGTCTCACAGGTCATGGCTAGTGCAAAGAAGCATCACTTAAAGTATTTGCTGTCCTTGTTTGGGCAAAGCTGCCCGAGGAGAATGCTACTGCTATTACTGTAAAAACCCTGTTAACAAGATGGATTTTTGCAAGAGTGGGGCTTGAAGTGAAAGTTACATCTCAGGTAATGGGTAACCCACCCAATTATAATTACTAAGGGCGTTCAAAATAATCAAGAAGTGTCTGAGATGGGCACCCTCCACACTATGACACTGTTCTTCATTGTGGCCCTTGCGATTCTGATCCAGCATCCCCTAAGGGTGGTTTTTAAGATCTACTAAATCAGAAACTCTGGAAGTGGCAACCAAAAATCTCTGTTTTCATCAGGGAGATCAAACATGTTAATACTGAAGTTGACAATGACTCTCTCTATATCATCAGTATACGCCACCTTGATGGAGGAAAGTGACGTTTCCTTCATTCTTTATCATCAAGTAAAATTGTCACAATAATAAGGGTTCTGTATGATGAACGCTTCTTTTTTCATTGGAAACAGACAAAAACTCGAAAATTCTGAAGCCCAGATCTCATACAATAAGCTAATTCTCTTTTATTCTCATATTTAAAATA
>NW_006288321.1:0-415 GCF_000327345.1 Myotis davidii
GTTTCAACAGTAGACTAGAAGAAGCGGAGGATCGAATTAGCGAATTAGAAGACAGAAAAACAAAACACACCCAAACTGAACTACAAATGGAGAAAAAAATTAAAAGACAGGAGGAGAGCCTAAGGGAGCTATGGGACAACATGAAACGAAGCAACATACGAATAACAGGGGTGCCAGAACAACAGGAAGAGGAACAAGGGTGAGAAAACCTATTTAAAGAAATAATGTCAGAAAACTTCCCTGTGGTGGGGAAGAAAAAAGTCACACAAGCACAGAGAGTTCCAAACAAGATGAACCTGAAAAGACCCACACCAAGACACGTCATAATTACCATGACAAATGTTCAGGACAAAGAGAGAATCTTAAAGTCTGCGATAAAGAAACAGAAAGTTACAGACAAGGGATCTCCCATTAG
>NW_006288322.1:0-436 GCF_000327345.1 Myotis davidii
CCCTTCACTTTCAATCTGTGTGAGTCCCTTCTTTTGAGGTGGGTCTCTTGTACACAGCAAATGTATGCGTCATGTTTTTTTTTTTTTTTATCCATTCAGCCACTCGATGTCTTTTGATTGGAGAATTTAGCCCATTTACGTTTAAAGTTATCTTTCAAACTGCACGGGTAAAACTGGTGAGACCGGGTCCTGGCCGTTACATGCCGCCACATAGATCGCGAGCACCTTTCAAACTGCATGGGTAAAACCCGTGAGACTGGGTCCTGGCCTCTACATGCTGCCACGTAGATCTCGGGTGGCCAGCAGCCACCTCTTCCCTGCCCACCCCACCCCCCCACTCCTGCCAGTGATTGGAGAAATACCTATATTTTATTTTCAAAGTACCTGTTTTTTTAGTAATTTGTTGACATGGTAAAAGAATTTTACATTATGATCC
>NW_006288323.1:0-352 GCF_000327345.1 Myotis davidii
CAAAGTGACAACAAATACTTATCTATCAACAATGAATCTAAAAATCAAATGAATGAAAAAATCTGATGAACAGAATAAACTGGTGAATGGAATAGAGTCAGGGGCATGGAAAGGGTGCAGGTGCATACTGACAATTCTATGGGCAAAGGGGTGTGGAGGGTGCGGGAAGAGATTGGACGAAAATCTTACACCTATTTGGGGTGGGGGAGCATGGGGATATATGGATACATATGTAATACTTTAATCAATAAAAACAAAAATCTTACACCTATGAATGAGGACAGTGGGGGGATGAGGGCATGGGAGGGGAGCTATGGGTGGGGAAAAAGAGGGACATCTGTAATAATCTGAA
>NW_006288324.1:0-341 GCF_000327345.1 Myotis davidii
GGGGGGGGGGGGGGGGACACGTGCTGGGAGTGTGTATGGAGGGGGGAGTTTTGAGGTCAATGGTGGAAAAGGTAGACATATTTTATACTTTCAACAATAAAGAATTTAAATAAAAAATATTTGACAAAGGAGGCAAGAGCATATAATGGAGCAAGACAGATAGTCTTTTCAATAAATGGTGTTGGAAAATTGGACAGATACATGCAAAAGAATGAAACTAGACCACCAACTTACACCATACACAAGAATAAACTCAAAATGGATAAAAGACTTAAATTTAAGATGTGAAACCATAAAAATCTTAGAACAAACCATAGGCAGCATAATCTCAGACATCTCTT
>NW_006288325.1:0-361 GCF_000327345.1 Myotis davidii
GGGCAGGGACGAGAAGGGATCCCTCCATTGAGGGAACAGCCAAGGAGGAGGGATACCCTCCATGGACGGGACAGGCAGGGAGGAGAGGGGACTCTCCATGGAGGTGGAAGGCAGGGAGGAGTGGGGATCCTCTATGCAGGGTAAAGGGCAGGGACAAAATGGGACCCTCCATGGAGGGTGCAGGGCAGTGGGGACAGGGAACCTTCCATGGAGGGGACAGGTAGGGAGGACAGTGGACCCTCCATGGAGAGGAGAGGGCAGGGAGCAGATGGGACCCTCCAGGCAGGGGACAGTGTAGGGACAAGAAGGGACCTTCCATGCAGGGTGCAGGGCAGTTGGGACAGGGAACTTTCCATGGAGG
>NW_006288326.1:0-894 GCF_000327345.1 Myotis davidii
ATTTTATTACTAAGAATATTCTCTTTCAGACCAGTGAAGTTGCACAATGTGTGAGGGCATAATTAAAGAATGTGAAGATGTAAAAATGAAGGTGTATAAGAGAAAGAATACCTTTGCTTTAAAAAAGATGCAAAGAGTACAAAAAAAGAGTGTGTAAATTAGGAGGCCAGTAACATGTAATTGCCTTAGAAGTTAAAAGCATGAAAGATTGAGATCTCAATGGGTTAAGATAGAATATGGCACGTTAGGGCCAGCAGTCTAGCTCTTCAGCATTCACCAAGTAGAAATGTGTCCATACTGAAAAATACTTGTAATAGAATGCCCAGAACATCACCTTTTCATGTAGTTCAGACACAAAGCAACCGAAATGCTCAGAAAAGTATAATCAATGGAGAAATTTTATTCCTGCAATGCCATACAGATACCAAGAATGAAAAAACTAAAGTCAAGTGCTACATGAATGAATATCACAAATATAGCGAAGAGAGAAAGGAACCAGACACAAAGTATGTATTTTGCACTTCTGTTTACCTAAAATTTAAAAGCAGGGATACCAATTTCACAAACAAAATAGAAACAGAGGCATGGACACATAGAATAGACTGACCCCTCTCACAGAGGAGGAGAGAGGAGATGGGATGAGAGAAGGTAAAGGGATTAGCCAAAGAGCACATATGCATAATTGATAGATGCAGACAACAGTGTTGTGATGGCCACAGGAAAGGGGGAGTGGGTGCGGGCGAGGTGGGCAAGACTTAAGGCGGTTGGGCAATGACAACACTTGTAGTAATAGTACCAATGATAAAAATAAAGTTAAAATATGATGTTGCCAAAGGTCCCCTGGAAGACGCAGAAATCCCAAACAAGTTGGAAATACCAGTTCCCTTGAGGAAT
>NW_006288326.1:982-1371 GCF_000327345.1 Myotis davidii
TCTTGTTTACTTTTAATCTCCATAGTAACCAAAGTATTCCAGTTTTCCAGTTTTCATAAAGAGCCAAACTTTCTCCTTAATTTAACCTTCATTGTTAATGGTTCTTTTTTTGTTTTGTTTTGTGAGTGTGTGTGTGTGTGTGTGTGTGTTACCCATTTTTTATTACATTTCAGATAGTAGGCCCACATTTACATCTTCATAATCTAAAACATAACAATTCATTTTTACCCCTGAGTAAATAAATTCTGACATTAAACACTCATCCTTGCACAATAAGTTTCAGTGTTCAAAGTCCTTCTCCCTCTACCCCCAATTTATTGCTCACCTCTAGGAGCCAGACTTTCTTCTTGATTAAGAGGAGAATATACTATTAAAAAAGTAGTAACAAC
>NW_006288327.1:0-1235 GCF_000327345.1 Myotis davidii
AGTGGCTTTGTAATACAGCTTGATATCAGGTGTCGAGATCCCACCTATTTTGTTCTTCTTTTTCAGGACCGCTGCAGCTATTCTGGGACTTTTTTTTATTCCAGATGAATTTTTGGAGAGTTCGTTCTAGATCTGTGAAATATGCTGTTGGTATTTTAATGGGAAGTGTGTTGAATTTATAGATTGCTTTGGGTAGTATGGACATTTTAATGATGTTGATTCTACCAATCCATAAACATGGTATGTTCTTCCATCTGTTTATGTCTTCCTCTATTTCTTTTTTCAACATCCTGTAGTTTTCTGAGTAGAGGTCTTTTACCTCTTTAGTTAAGTTTATTCCTAAGTATCAATTTTTTTTGGTGTGATGTTAAATGGGATTGTTTTTTCAGTCTGTCTTTCTGTAAGTTCACTGTTGGTGTATAGAAATGCCATAGATTTCTTGGCGTTAATTTTGTACCCTGCTATATTGCCAAATTCATTTATCAAGTCTAATAGTTTTTTGATGGAGTCTTTAGGGTTTTTTATGTATAATATCATGTCATCTGTGAATAAGGACAGTTTTACTTCTTCTTTTCCAATTTGGATGCCTTTTATTTCTTCTTCTTGTCTAATTGCAATGGCTAGTACTTCCAGTATTATTTGGAACAGGAGTGGTGATAGTGGGCATCCCTGTCTTGCTTCTGTTCTTAAGGCAAACAGTTTTAGTTTTTGCCCATTTTGTATCATGTTGGCTGTGGGTTTGACATAAATGGCTTTTATTATGTTGAGGTATTATCCCTCTATTCCCACCTTGCTGAGAGTTTTTATCAGAAATGGGTGTTGGATTTTGTAAAATGCTTTTTCTGCATCAATTGATATGACCATGTGGTTTTTCTCTCTACATTTATTTCTCAATTTGTTATTTCTCCTCTTTCATTTCTGATTTTGTTTATTTGGGTCCTCTCTCTTTGCTTCTTGGTGAGCCTGGCCAGAGGTTCATCAATCCTGTTTATCCTTTCAAAGAACCAGCTGTTGGTTTCATTGATTTTCTGTATTGTTTTTTTGGTCTCTATGTTATTTATTTCTGCTCTGATCTTTATTATCTCCTTCCTTCTGCTCACTCTGGGCTTTTCTTCTTGCTCTCTTTCTAATTCTTTGAGTTGTAGAGTTAGATGATTTACTACCATTTTTTCTTGTTTTTTTGAGGTTGGCCTGTAGAGCTTTAAACTTCCGTCTCAGGACTGCTTTCATTGTGT
>NW_006288328.1:0-738 GCF_000327345.1 Myotis davidii
GGAATGGACTGACTATTCTTGGGGGCGGGGAAGAGATGTGGGTGATGCGGGAAGAGACTGGAGAAAAATCACGCACATATGAATGAGGACAGTGCGGAGGGGAGTAAGGGCAGAGGGTGGGGTGGGAACTGGGTGGACGGGAGCTATGGGGAAAAAAAAGAGGAACAAATGTACTAATTTGAACAATAAAGATTTAATTAAAAAAAAGACATAGTTCTGATGCAGTGTTTAGTGGAGATGCCAAACTACTATTATGATTGGAACAGTAAAGATAAAAATTTATTGAAATAAGGTTTGTAATAATTGTTACAATGAATGGAAATTGTAGCAGAGTAAACAAAAAGCTATTCATTACTTTGAGAAAAATGTTTTTAAGATAATAAAGTGTATAAAATTAAAAAAAAAACCTTTTCCAAAAATGCATAGCAAATTTGATGTTCCCTCTAAGCATTCATAAGACAATATCTGAAATAAGTCACTTACTATGAGAATTAAATACCTATTAAAATGTTTCAAACAATTTATATCAGAACCAGAGCTTGTAAATTGGGCAAGTTATATAATGGGAAAAGAAAGAAACAAGTAATGATCATTTCTGTTATGGAAATTTTATTATAAACTCATGAGATAAAACCTAAAAAATATACTTTCATATGAATGAAAGATCTTCACTTAAGCTGCCAAACAATCAATTACAGAATCCAGACCTTTTTTATTTTTTTTTAATATATTTTATTG
>NW_006288329.1:0-761 GCF_000327345.1 Myotis davidii
TGGGAGAGGGAGGGGAAACCCAGCCGCAGCAGCTGGGATCGGAGGGAAAACCCACCAGCAGCGGATGGCAGTGGGAGGGGAAACACAGTATGAGTGGCTAGGAGCAGGAGGTGAAGCCCGTCTCAGTGGGTTTTTCTCCCTTCTCTGCTTTGTTCCAGCCTCAGGAAGCCCTATGCTTTCAGGAATCTTCCTGCGATAGGCCTCTAGTTGGGACATAAACACTGTTTGCATAGTCATGGGAGATACTGCAGTTAAACTAAATGAAATGTGCCTCTTCTGGACATAAATCCAAGATTACCCTGGGGCCTGTGGCTTGTATGCTATTTGAGGACATTCTGAGGACATCCATTGCTATTTCCTGTATCTGAAGTCACTGGCAGAGAAAATAATCCAATGGTTTTGTAGATTCCCCTGGTCCCTCTATGGTGTTCACATCAAGATTGTTGCTCAACAGGCAAGACCTCAAATCTAGAGGAACCATAATGCTGTCATCAGTCCCAAGATATGTCTTTTTTAACCAGTCAGTATTCCTGTTGATTCCAATGGCAATAGTCTTCACTACTTGCCCACATTTGCTGCCACTGAGGCAAGGGTGTCGTCCCACCCCCTCCGCCCCCCCGCCGCCCAGAAAATGAGAACTGACATGCAACAAAGTACACCTTTCTCACGTGTGCTATTTGGTGAGCCCTGACATAGAGATAAAGCTGTGAAACTGTCATATGTGAAATAAACCCACCTGTATCCCATACCCAGGGTAGGGC
>NW_006288330.1:0-342 GCF_000327345.1 Myotis davidii
AAAAAGGAGTTATATGTAATACTATATGTAATAGTTTAAACAACAAATTATGTTTTTTAGAAAAGAATAAAATGAAAATACTATATGTAATACTTTAAACAACAACGTATTTTTTTTAGAAAAGAATAAAATGAAAAGAACCATGACCTCTGGTTCATAGGTCGAGGCTCAACCACTGAGATAGATACACCAGCTGGGCTGTATTATTTTAAAATTTTCAAAAATGCATGTATCTTTTAATGTTGATAGTATTATCGATGTCTCCCATTTCCCCCCTCTGTGTATATTCTTTGGTGGATCTCTTGCATTCCTCCCTCAGAGATCTGTTAGTTGGCTCCAGTT
>NW_006288331.1:0-344 GCF_000327345.1 Myotis davidii
CAAAGCCACAGTGGTGGGGGCCAAAGCAGAGGCAGTTAGGAGCAATTAGGCTGGCAGGAGAGGGCAGTTTGAGGTGAGATCAGGCCATCAGGGAGGGCAGTGAGGGACAATCAGGCAGGCAGGCAGAGGGGTTAGGGGCAATCAGACAGGCAGGCAGAGTCAGTTAGGGTTGATCAGGCAGGCAGGCAGTCAAGTGAGCAGTTAGGAGTCAGCAGTCCCAGATTGCGAGAGGGATGTCTGACTGCTGGCAGTCGGACATCCCGCAAGGGGTCCCTGATAGGACAGGGTGCAGGAGGCTGGGCTGAGGGAATCCCCCCACCCCGTGCACAAATTTCATGCACCAG
>NW_006288332.1:0-453 GCF_000327345.1 Myotis davidii
CCAAAGGACTTGTATGCATGCAATGGACACAGAAAGTAGGGGAGTGAGGGCATGTGCTGGGGATGGGAGCGACTGGGGAGAAGTCAATGGGGGGCAGGGGGAGGAGACTTATGTAATACTTTAAACAATAAAGAATTTTTAAAAATAAATAAAAGTTTCTTCCAGGTCCATTATCAAATTTAGTGATATTCAGGTATAAATATCTATTTTGTGTATGTCAATCTGATTTGCTACTATAGGGCGAGAGCTATATCTAACTTAACTTTGTACAGTGCATGGATCAGCATGACAAATAGGAAGAATGCCCTTGTGATTTATTGTCCAAACTGGGACATTTCAACAGAAAGAAAAGGGGTGCTATTAAGAATTATAGGCATATATAATGACTGGTTGAATGCAAACTGAACGTAGGGTCACACAACACAGAGATGACTTCTTATGTAATGAAACAGT
>NW_006288333.1:0-259 GCF_000327345.1 Myotis davidii
GCTGTGAGCACATGAGGAACACTAAGAAGTTTAAGTGCCCTCCTCCGTCTCAGATTTCATCAGCGGGTGGGTTGCCAAAGGAAAGAGAGGATGCCGGACTTAAGCTGAATTTCAGAGAAACAACAATTATTTATCTGAAATCCACATGTGCTGGGAATTATGAATTTTTATTTGCTTCATCTGGCGGCCTTTCAGTTGGGCCCATGAGCATGGCCTGACAGTGCTAACCACACGGGCTACAGTGAACAGCAACTCACAC
>NW_006288334.1:0-307 GCF_000327345.1 Myotis davidii
TCTGTGCGTGACAGGGGGCAGCGCCCCAACCCGGATTGGCCCTGCTCTGTGCCTGACATGGTATGGAGCGCCAGTCCCCCTGATGAGCCCTGCTCTGTGACAGGGGGTGGCACCGCAACCTCCCGATCGACCCTGCCGTGAGTGTGACGGGGCGGAGCCCCAACCCCCCAATCGGTCCTACCCTGAGCGTGACTTGAGGGTGGCATTGCAACCTCCCAATCTGCCCTGCTCTGTGCATGACAGGGGGTGGCGCCCCAACTCCACCATCAGCCCTGCTCCGATCCCGACCAGGGGCTGCACCTAGGGA
>NW_006288335.1:0-575 GCF_000327345.1 Myotis davidii
ATTAAAATCACTGTCAGAGTCCACCAGTGACTGCAAGGGGAAAGTCTTCTGGAATCCACTGATGATCTGTGAAAAAGAGTGATTAATTGGGGAGGGACAGTCAGAGTGTGGTTGTGAGTCACTGAACTCATCAGCTGGGAGAGCGGCTAGAGCCCTGCCTACCAGGAAAGAGGGGTGAGGTGCCTGAACCACCACTGCCACCAGCTGGCCCTGCCTCCGCCCAGACATTAAGAGAAAAGTGTGGAATATTACTTCAGGAGAGGTGAAGTCCCTCAAGGAACCTTGATATATATTAGGTCAGTAATCACTCAATGCCCCAAAGGTTAAAGAGGAAGGAAAGAACCATTCAATGTCCTCCAAGAGGGTTTCGGCAAAATGAAAACCAAAAACCCAACCCAAGAGTAGCCTCTGACATTTCAGGGCGCTCAAAAGATGGAGAAGTTATGGCTGCATCCAGCTCTTCTCCCAATCCGCAAGTGACTGGTACCAAGAACTAAAACTTGACTCTAGAGGATTTCACCGGTGAATCCGAGGAATTTTATTTTATTTATTTTAAAATATATATTTTATTGATT
>NW_006288336.1:0-624 GCF_000327345.1 Myotis davidii
TGAGAACCGCTGCTTTAGAGGTAGAGGAGAAAACCCGGGCAAGAGGGCCCAGCACATGGCAAGAGAGAATGTGGCACGTGTTCAGCACCGTGTGTAACTGCTCCTGCCCAGAGCGCAGCGGGGAGGAGCAATGTGAAGAAGAGAGGAAGGTGAGAGTTAAACAGCATCTGAGCAGCAACAACAAACATCATTTTTCTGGATGGTGATAAACCAGTTGGGGAAGGAAGGTTTTTAGCTTTTGATCTGTGATCACTTTTTTCTGAAAGGATGCTATGAATGGCATATTAGGACAAAAACAGAATAGGGAGTTGAGAGGGAATGCAATGCCAACTGCCCATGAGGCCATAAGCGTGTTGTGTGTGTGTGTACCACATTAAAAATGTTCAAGTGTACAGTTCAGTAGTGTGAAGTATTCAAACTGTTGTGCAACCATCTCCAGGACACTTTTCATCTTCCCAAACAAAAACTCTCCACCCAGTAAAGAATAACTCCCTATTCCTCTCCCTCCCCACATCCTTGTCTCTGAATGTGACTACTCTACGTACATCACATATGTGAAATTGTACTACACTTGTCTTTTTGTGACTGGACTGTTACACTTAGCATAATGTCTTCTAGGTTCAT
>NW_006288337.1:0-369 GCF_000327345.1 Myotis davidii
CTATAAAGTTTTCTGTTTCCACTCTCCATAACCTTTTCTTCTAGGTCAGCGATGGCGAACCTATGACACGCAAACTCATTTTTTTGGTTGATTTTTCTTTGTTAAATGGCATTTAAATATATAAAATATATATCAAAAATATAAATCTTTGTTTTACTATGGTTGCAAATATAAAAAAATTTCTATATGTGACATGGCACCAGAGTTAAGTTAGGGTTTTTCCAAATGCTGACACGCCGAGCTCAAAAGGTTCATCATCACTGTGACCTAGTCAATTTCACCAATTCCTTAACTATAGAGACATATTTAACTTCCAGGGCTGGGGATTGAGAGGAAAAAAAAACTTTATGCAAAGCTCCTAGCAGCTGT
>NW_006288338.1:0-258 GCF_000327345.1 Myotis davidii
ACGGCCCTCCCGCCCTCCAATCGCCATGGCGATGGAGGGACACAGGCCCTCGAGCCCTTCAATTGCCATGGTGGGGGCCCGGGGTTGCTGCCTGGACTGCTCCCCGCCCTCTCGCCCTTCGATTGCCATGGTGGGGGTCCGCGGTTGCTGCCGGGCCTGCAACAGGGCCCTCCCTCCCTCCGATCGCCATGGCGATCGAGGAACACAGGCCCTCGCGCCCTTCAGTTGCCATGGTGGGGGTCCGCGGTTGCTGCCTGG
>NW_006288339.1:0-332 GCF_000327345.1 Myotis davidii
CCATAACAAGAGACAAGGAAGGCCACTTCATAAAGGGATCGATAAAACTAGATGATATAACCCTGATAAACATATATGTGCCCAATGCAGAAGTGCCCAAATACATACAAAACTCCTGGAAGATATCAAGGGAGAGATTCACAACAATACAATCATAGTAGGGGACTTTAATACACCACTGACATCACTGGATAAATCCTCTAGACAAAAAATCAGCAAAGAAAGAGCAATCCTAAATGACTCACTAGATCAGATGGACTTCATTGGCATCTTCAGAACGTTTCACCCTAAAGCCACGAAATACACGTTCTTCTCAAGTGCACATGGGACAT
>NW_006288340.1:0-415 GCF_000327345.1 Myotis davidii
AAAAAAAAAACACCCAAGTCTGTTCCATGAAATGAGTGTATCTCACCAAATGTCTTATCATAGTAATAGGAAGATCAGAACACAGAAATATTACTAAAGAAAGGTTGGTCATGGATGTGTTGGGAGCATTCACCATTGTCTATTTAACATAGAAAGATAAACTGTTCTAACCTGTTAAGTAAAAAAAAAAAAAAAAAAAGAGCCCATTTTCTTCTGAGCTTTCTGCCTTCCATGGCAGAAACATTAGATGTGGGTGGCTTATTGGTACGTATCCTTCGTATTTTATAAAAAAAGATAATTAAGGAATAAAATAATCCTTAAAGCACAAAGCATGGTCAATATATTTCCCATCCACTTACAAAAAAAGTAATTATCCAGAAACTCATAAACTCTATCCAAAACCTGGATCATGCCT
>NW_006288341.1:0-2143 GCF_000327345.1 Myotis davidii
GCTTTATTCATTCACCCGTCTGAAAGGAAGGAAACATTGGTTTCAATTTTCAGACTGATATTTGCTTGTGTCTTTGGCTGTTTTCCGGAAACGTTCACAACTTGAGCGATGCATGCATGACTCGGTTCTGCTTGATTTCCAATCTGAACTATATGTCTAAGGCATCCTAGAGAATACCTTGTAACAACGGATATTTGGTCTCTTTTGTTTCTTGTTCATATATTGTGTTGTATTAGCTTTTTGCTTCACGTTTCTAGGGGATAGTAGTGAATGTCTGCGATAGCTCAACGTTTGTTTTGAATCTTCAGTGCACCGCATCAATATATGATTGTCTGTTAGAATGTTCACTACTGTTGCTAAGATCATTCTCTTACTATGTCTCGGTTTCTTTGACTGGTATCAATTATCATTCAGTTGGTGAGTGTGGCATTCATGCACCGGTTCCGCCTTGTTGCCAACAGCAGCCTCCTAACAAAAATGTCTCACTATTTCAAATAGAAACGTGTGCCTCATATGTTCCATATTATTGTGAGTTAATTTTTCTGGTTCGGTCCGTGGTGTTCTGGATCAGTATTTAATCTCGAACGGCTACTGTTGCTATATCTGTTAATTCACTTGATTGAATAATTCGCATAGTTGGAATGCTGTATTTGAAAATAGAAAAGCTCCTATCTATTTTTCTTTTCAGAGCTTTAGCATCTCCTGCGTATCGCTGTTGACTCTTAGAAGGTGAGCTAATGATTTTTGACGTCTCAACATTCTCTCGACCAGAGAAACCCTAATTAGCAGGACATTGACAATATCACCTTGTAATCAATCATCATGTTCATTTGTTCGTGAATATTTTGTTTATCTCGACTTTCATGCAACTTTTAAATTGGATTCGTTCTCAAGGAATTGATAATGCTGGTTGCTCTTTTTCCAAATCAGCGACTTTTTCTTGTTCATGCTTCTGTTTGGAGATAATGATTTGTTTCATTCGATTTTTTCGTCCACTCATATTTACATGTTTTGTCGGCTGGTTCTGGGATTTTTCCAGGCGGTGAGCGACGTATAGTAGGGCGTGTAGAATTCGTCTTCGCTACTGAATAGGAAACTGAGGAGTCAACAAAAATACGACAACATAACGGGTATTTAAACACTTCCATTGTCTCTGAATGTCCTCCTTTTCTCTCGCTTTCGGTTGGTCGTTAAAAGGAGGTAAGCCTCAATATCTTTTTTTGGTGGCTGCCCCTATTGAGAATCAAATGCATCGATTCAGGCTTTCGTTGTATGCAGGATATGAACAGGTGTTATCAAGGCTTTGTTCATCATCATATTTTCTAGTGTGTTTGGCTTCTGTGTGGCAACAATCAGCTGGAGTGCATAGCATCTTCGCACTAGATCGACTTGATTTTGAACGGGGAATACGTGGTAGAAAGGGATCGAGAAATATAAAGTAACAATGGATATTGCGGTATTTCTTTTGCGTTTGATGTTTTTTATCCTGTTGATTTTGTTTCTTGTTTCCAGGATGTGAGGCTGAAGGTGTGATTGGTTTTTGGTTTTTCTTCGGATTCGGAAGTTGTATAAAAACAACTAATTTCTTTCCAAGTAAAATTATTTTAGATGTATCTATACCTTTTGCCTTATATTTGTCCATTTTTTTGACTGGTGTCTGGAAACACTCAGGAGGTGAGCGAAATGTTTTCGAACGCTTTGATTTTTTCCTCGAACATCGATGATGACGGAGATGCTTATAGAAAAATGGAATTATTTTCTGATATCCAGGTTGTTGTGCTTCTGATGGATGTGATTTGGTTTTTTACTTCCAAACTCTGCTTGATGAACGGGATAGGATTTGGAAGGATTGCTTCGGCTGGCTGTTAGTTTTCTGTCAGAGCCTTCGCTTTATTCAATCACCCGTCTGAAAGGAAAGAATCACTAGTATCAATTTTCAGACTGATATTTGCTTGTATCATTGGTTGGTTTTTGGAAACGTTCAGAATTTGAGTGATGCATGCTTGACTCGGTTCTGCTTGCTTTCCAATCTGGAATATATCTCTAGGAGGTCCTAGAGAATATCATGTGATAACGGATATTTGGTCTCTACTGTTGCCTGTATATCTTTATCTCTATCTATAATTTATATATATATATATAT
>NW_006288342.1:0-307 GCF_000327345.1 Myotis davidii
TGAGATCAATAAAAATATATTATTTTTTAAAAAGAAAGAGGGTCAAATCAAGCCGCCTTCTGTGGATCTAACAGGGACGCGGTGAAGGCTTGACACCCCCAGGCGGTTGGGTGGCCGTGGCCGTGGCCGTGGCCGGGACTCACGTGTGTTGATCTTCTGCAGGGAGATGTGCTTCTCCAGCTGCCGCCGGAGCGCCACCTCGGCGCCGTAGCGGCCCAGCGTGCCGTTGTCGGCCAGGATGAAGTGCGTGTGGGCGCTGTTGAGCACGGACAGCTTGCTGAGCGGGTTGGACATGGTCTGGTAGAGT
>NW_006288343.1:0-363 GCF_000327345.1 Myotis davidii
CCTCTGGCCTCTCTACCAGTTCGACGAGAAGTACGGCGGCAACCCCGATCGCAGGAGGGATAGCAGCTGCAGGAACAGCCACATCCAGTACGTGTGCGGCTGGGACCGCCGCCTGGCCGTGGCCATTCTGACGGCCATCAACCTGCTGGCCTACGTGGCCGACCTGGTGTACTCGGCCCGCCTGGTCTTTGTCAGGGTCTGAGGGGCTGTCCCGGAGCTCCCGGCGCCCTCTTCTCTGTGGGGGTGTCTCTACCGGGTTCCGATCTCCTCCAATGTCCTCCCCCCTGGGGCTCCTCTCCCATTTCTGTCCCCTGCTGCCCCCCCACCCCTGCGTCCTGTACTCTCTGTCCCCGTCCCTTCCTG
>NW_006288344.1:0-390 GCF_000327345.1 Myotis davidii
TTGGGTAAATTTACATAAACTTTGTTTAAGGAGAAAAAACACAAATTATTTACTTTAGGTTTTGAAGCCCAATATATTGATTTTTAATTATAGTTAGACCTCTTTTGATTTCCTTCCAGACACTTTTCTTTTTTACACAAGCAACAAATGTAAGAAACATGGTTGCTTTTTGAGATTTTAACAAATACTTCCACAAAGCCATATATTTCAAGTGATTTTTTGTTTATGGTGACTGTAATTATTGTCAGATTTAGTATTTTAACAACAATCTGTAAATGTTAGCAATTATATTTTTAAAGAGTATCCCCTTTGGATTATTTGCAGATACAGAGGAATCATGGGAAACCTTCAGTAAACTTTTTAGAAGAATTTACTTTTCTAGGATTCAAT
>NW_006288345.1:0-247 GCF_000327345.1 Myotis davidii
GTCTGGAATTTTACCTTCTCCCTCTGCCTGTCAAAAAAAAAAAGAAAAAGAAAAAAGAAGAAGAGAAAAAAGAAGAAATATTTTAATATCACTAACCACACTTTCTCTATAATAGAAGTGTCACCCACATTAAGGATTGACAATGACAGATCGAAACACACGCGTGTGATTGGCGTCAGTGGGAGCTTTATATGTATTGTGCATGCATGAGTCGACTTAGCCTTTTATAGATATAGAACAAACTTGC
>NW_006288346.1:0-450 GCF_000327345.1 Myotis davidii
ATCATTCAGAAGTTAACAGGGGCGATTTCACATAATCAGTGGGTGCAGTGACCCTGTGAAACCTTCCCAGCTGAACCTTCGGGAGTACGCCTGAGGATTTTGTAGACATAAATTGCCAGTTCTCTGGGACACTTGCAAAGCCAGCTTGGAGATTGCATTCATGTTCAGAGGTCAAGGCTGAGGAATTAGGGAACCTGACTTCTCAGGGAAAGAAAAACCTCGTGTTTGGGATTAAATGGGGGAGCAAGAGATAGGATCATATGATATGCCACTCACTTAAGATAAATTGCTTCATGGGGTTCTTGTAAGAACCTTCCTTCAGCTTTTATAAATTGGAGAAATTGGGAAGAAGGCATGGTTTCGCTTTAGATAGAATGAAAGACCTAGTGTTCCTTGGGCAAACGTAGAGCTACAGTCAACTTAGCTCCCAACCAATGTTGGGAGTTGACA
>NW_006288347.1:0-600 GCF_000327345.1 Myotis davidii
GCCTGAAGCCCTGCTCCTTCTACCAACCCCCCCTTCACCCCCTGTCTCTCAAACCCAATGCAGAAATCACAAACCACAATGCCTGAGAGCACCCCTCCCCCATCCCAGGAGGCCTGCCCAATGGACACTGTTCTGGGGTTCAGGACCCCAGTCTCCCTCAGCACCCCCACACTGACTTCAGGCAGGTCCCGGACCCCCTGAGACGCTGCCGACATGAGACGCTGCCGACCTGAGACGCTGCCGTGACACGGAGCCGCCCGAGGGTCTCAGACCCAGAGGACCCGGAAGTCAGGCCTTGCCGCTTGTGGTCACCCTGCGCCTTGGGGCTCCCGGGACTGATTGCTCTGGGCCTAGAGTCACCTTGTCTCCCCCAGGGCCTCACCATGAGGCCTGCAGGTCCTGGGACCCTCCCACTGTGAACCGGGAGGCCGGACCCCCACACGGAGGCCCTCACCCCGAGACCCCAGGGGAGGCCTGTGGGCCTCACTCCCCAGGGCTCCCGGCAGGGGCTGAACTAGCTCCTGGGGACCTCTGTCTGGTCCTCACCCTTATCCCAGGCAGAGCCTGGGCCCGCCGGTGCCGACCTGAGGGGGCCCCCCT
>NW_006288347.1:612-1329 GCF_000327345.1 Myotis davidii
CCGAAGCCGTCCTCCCAAAGATGGCGCTCAGCTCCTTCCGGCTTCTCAGGCGGAAGTCAAGGAGTCAGTGACATCACTTCCGGAAAGCAATTGTGGGGTCACCTAGGCCTGCTGACCAGTGTGGAGTTCTGCTCTCGGTGCCCAGCCTCCCTTCTGGTCCCTTCCTGGCCTGGATGGCCTGGGCCCCCACCCTGTGCTGACCTGGGTCTGTGCCCCTCAGGCCAAGTGTTGGCCTCCCCAGGTCCCTCTGGGTCCTAGAGTCCGGGAGGTGGGTGGGAGTGCCCAGTCGGACAGCCCTGCCTGAGGTCCCGGATCTGACAGGAGCACCAGAGCTGGGTCCCGGGGTGGGCCCTCCGTGTGGGCAGCTGGAGCCCTCGGTCCTTATTGGAGGGTCCTCAGAGCCCTGGTTAGACACCGTGGTCACATCACGGTTCCCAGAGGGGGCGCTGCAGAGCCGTGACCCTGGGGAGTATCAGACCCTAACTGCCTCCCCTGCCCCCACTTCCCATGGTGCCTCTTCCCCAGACCGCCTGGCACTATGGGAACATTGTGTTCTACGTTTCCTTTCAGTAAAGTCACTGAGCTACAGCAGGGATTTGGAGCGGGCCTCCAATCTCCCCCAGTGTCCTCAACTTCACAGCAGCACGGCCTGCTCCACCCCCACTCCACCTGAAGCCCTGTTTCTTCTACCACTCCCACCAGCACCCCCTGTCTCTC
>NW_006288347.1:1707-3537 GCF_000327345.1 Myotis davidii
ACCTCAGATTCTCTCACACCTGATGCAGGAGTCACCCCATCCCGCCCTGTAGTACCCCGCCCACTGGTCTTCCCAGGACTGAGGATTCTGGGGTCCAGGGCCCCAATCTCCCTCAGGGTCCTCAACTTGACAGCAGCAGGACCTGGGGGCCCCCCTGTGCTGCCTGAAGCCCTGCTCCTTCTACCAAACCCCCCGTGTCTCTCAGACCCAATGCAGAAATCACAAAGCACAATGCATGAGCTCACCCCACCCCCACCCCACGAGGCCTGCCGGGTGGACACTGTTCTGGAGTCCAGACCCCCAGTCTCCCTCAGGGTCCCCACACTGGCTCCGGGCAGGTCCTGGACCCCCTCTGCCGACCTGAGATGCTGCCGTGACACGGAGCCGCCCGAGGGTCTCAGACCCAGAGGACCCGGAAGTCAAGCCTTGCCGCTTGTGGTCACCCTGCGCCTTGGGGCTCCCGGGACTGATTGCTCTGGGCCTAGAGTCACCTTGTCTCCCCCAGGGCCTCACCATGAGGCCTGCAGGTCCTGGGACCCTCCCACTGTGAACCGGGAGGCCGGACCCCCACACGGAGGCCCTCACCGCCGAGACCCAGGGCAGGCCTGTGGGCCTCACTCCCCAGGGCTCCCGGCAGGGGCTGAACTATCCCCCGGGGACCTCTGTCTGGTCTCACCCTGATTCCAGGCAGAGCCTGGGCCCGTTGGTGCCAACCTGAGTTGCTCCCCTCAGGGCCTGTCCTGCAGCCCCTCCCCCTGTTCTCTGAGGAGCTGGGCAAGGGGGGCAGGAAGTAGTTCCCAGTAAGACGCCCCACGGAGGACTCTCAGTGCTGACAGGAGGGCCTCCCTGGTCCTGGGGCCTCCGTGGTCCGTCAGGGTCATACCTGGACTCTGTAGCACTGGGCTCCTGCCCTCTACAGACCGAAGCCAGCCTCCCAAAGACGGCGCTCTCCTCTCTCAGACTTCCGGGGTGCAAGTCAGTGGGCGGAACTTCCGACTGGCTCTCTCGGGTCCCTGGGCCTGAGAGTAGGGGCAGAGAGCAGATCTCGGGGCCTGGAAGTCCTGTCTCTGTTCCCCTCCCTCTGCGGACTTCAGTCTGTGGCCTTCAGAGCTAGGCTCTAACTCCCCGGATTTCCCAGGCAGGTGGAGGCATATGCTCAGCCTAGAGCCCCACCCAGGGTCCCTAGAGCTGACAGGAGCACCAGGAGATGGATGCTGTAGTGCCCTCTGTTCTGAAGCCAGTGGACACCAAAGGCCTCACCCAGGAGGGCCTCACACCCCTTACAGAGATCGCTGCAGTACCAGGACCGATGCTGCGGGGGGCGCTGTAGCTCCCAGGATGTGTCAGGGGCAGAGAAGAAGGATTATTATGAGTGAGGATTAAAAAGTGAAAACACCTGCAGTGGACAAGGGAAATGTAGACAGACAACCACAATCCCACACCTCCCCAAATCCCTGCTGCTGCTCAGTATATTTAGTAGTAGCTAACCTTTAGAACCCACAGTTTCCACAGTGTCAACTAAGCTGGTGAACAAACCCCATAAGACCCTTTGATCTTCTTTGCTCTCCACCCCTTCCAACAAGGATAGGAAGAAACTGGGATCCTTACTATTGGCCCTGAGCTAATATTTCAGGACTTTCAACTTGCTGTTTTCAGCATGGGCCCTGGGACCCCACAGGATCTTGTATGGTGCAGGATCACTTTTGAACTGGGTAGTACAAATACAGGTTTGGTCAATGTCATTCACAAACTTAGATGCTGAAGCTTGTGAAACCTTTTTTATTTTTTTAATTTTAATATTATTTTATTTATTTATTTATTTATTTTTGC
>NW_006288348.1:0-809 GCF_000327345.1 Myotis davidii
TATCTAACGGTCAATAATTTGTAGCCTTTCTTCAATAACATATAATGATTTGTTTTCGGCACACCTGTATTCTCACTCAGTGCATGTTATGTTGGAGACATTTACGCCTCTTCACTTGCTCATATATTGATCAATGCGGCGTTGTTCACATTGGCTTTTTTGATATTCGTGTATGGGTGTTGTGATTCTGTTTGGATATTTGTGTTGTTTGTGTACAAGCAGCTCTCCATTGTCAACCTGTTTGAGAAGAGAAATTTAAGCGAGAGACATTCTTGTCACGTTCTCAAATTCCCTCTCACCATTTTTTCTTCAATCTCCAGAATCAATGTTAATACAGGTATTAGCCAGAATTGCGTTTGTTCATGTTATGTTCCTAGGTGACAAACCGCTGCAGAGATTCGACAATAATATGTGTTCTAGTGGTCAGATAAGCTCTATACTGCTCCATTTCGTTACCCACTTTCTATTCTGATATTATGGTCCTGAATGTTTATATACCTGAACTCCGCTTCAAATGGCTGTGGTGCTTCGTTCATTTTTTTACTTTTCTCAAGATGCCTTGCTTGCCATTTTGGTCAGCATGCGAAATTTTGGAGTTGTTGCTGCTTCAGTAAAATTTCCGAATATGTTCAAAAAGCTCTGGGTTGATCACGATGAGTTGTTTTGTTTTTGCATTTGGGGGCTTCTTCCTTATTATATATATATATACATGTAACTTGTGAATTCGTCTCTTTCTTATTTCCGCCAATGTGACTAGGAAGTAAGAAGCATGTCCCATTTCCTGCTTCTGTTTTATCTGGCATTTCTGC
>NW_006288349.1:0-433 GCF_000327345.1 Myotis davidii
TAAAATCACATTAAATGTCATCCATACTAATAGATATTTAAAATGTTCAGCTTATTCCCTCTAACATCACTTAAAATGCATTTCAATTTTTACCCATTGTCATGAGGGGGAAGATAAGGAACTGATAAAAGAAAGGAATCTTCTAAATACGGAGCTCTAATGCAATTAGCCCTGAGAGGGGAAACAACACAGCTTAAGGTGTTGGGAAAGGGCAAGATGCATTGTTAAATGTTCATAAAGATAATATACAACAGTTGCTTTTGGCCATCGATGTTATTCTACCATATTAATCTAAATGACCTCAATTGAAATACAGGGCCTTTCGACTTGAATAACTGGTCAAATATGGGTTCAATATTTTTTTCTTCAAGCTAAAATGAATTATTTGCTTTTAAAATGATGAGGGTTCGGGGGCGGGAGGTAGGGGGGTAAG
>NW_006288350.1:0-607 GCF_000327345.1 Myotis davidii
GCCAAATTGAAATCCACCTTAAAGCATTTCAAAGGATTATTCTTTTATATATATTTGTACATATAGATATATTTAATTGATTTCAGAGAGGAAAGGAGAGAGAAAGAGACATAAAAACATTAATGATGAGAGAAAGTCATTGATTGGCTGCTCCTGCACGCCCCACACTGAGGATTCAGCCCGCAACCTGGGCATGTGCCCTGACCAGGAATCAAACCTCAACCTCCTGGTTCATAGGTCGACACTCAACCACTGAGCCATGCCAGCCAGGTCCAAATGATTGTTCTTTAAAACTATTTTCTAGGATGTCCTTAGAACAGTGATTTTTCATCATTTTTATCCCATAGCACACATCAACTAATCCCTACACCTCGGGGGCACACCAAAAAGTATACTATATTTTTTTCCGATCTGACCAAAAAGTGTTATAATTTTTATTCATGCACGCTAGCTGTCTATTGTTGTGTTGGATGATGTCCTTTTTTAAAATTGACACTCTAAGGGAAAAGAGGTCAGTTCCACTGACTAAATAGTCAGGTATTGCATATTAAAAAAATTCTTATGGTACACAGGTTGAAAATCACTGCCTTAGATTATAAAGCCCAAG
>NW_006288351.1:0-518 GCF_000327345.1 Myotis davidii
GCTGAGGCGTCAGGCCTGGGCGAGGGGCCGATCTGGCAATCGAAGGAAGAGGGGGGTCGACGCCTCTGGCTGAGGTGTCAGGCCTGGATGAGGGCAGAGCCGGTGATCGGGGGGAGATAGGGGTCAGAATCATCAGGCCTGGGGTGGGGGCAAGCCGGTGATTGGTGTGAACTACAGAGGAAACACCTTTTCTGACTGCTCATTGGTTAAGCTCCCTGTATGCCATTGGTAATAGTCTTAGTAACTTGGGTAATAAGAATCCAAAAAGGTGATCTAAGGTTTTTCAGCACACTCCTGGTGGAAAAAATGAAGGTCCACTGCTGGAGGGCTAAGAAATATCATATCCTGCCCTAGCCGGTTTGGCTCAATGGATAATGCCTCGGCCTGCTGATGGCAGGGTCTGAGTTCAATTCTGACCAAGGGCATGTACCTAGGTTGCAGGCTTCTCCCTGGCCAAGGCCCAAGTCAGGGCTCATGCAGGAGATAACCAAAGTGTTCCTCTCACTTTGATGTTTCTT
>NW_006288352.1:0-415 GCF_000327345.1 Myotis davidii
ATAAAAGCGTAATATGCTAATTAGACCGGATAATCCTTCCTGGCGACCTTCTGGACAACCTTCCGGACAAAGCGAGGCTGCGAGGGACGTCTGGGTTCCAGGTGTCCAAGGGAAGCCAGTGCTGGCAGCCGGGAGAAGGGAGGCTTCCTCTTGCACGAATTTTGTGCACCAGGCCTCTAGTATGTAATAAAATAATCTCCGGAATTGTCTTCATAATAGCATGAGATGAGGGGAAATGAATGGGAGTATAAAAGAAAAATAATTACACATTAACAGTGGTTAAAGCTGGGTGATGGGTATATGGTATATCAGTATACTATTCTGTCTGCTTTGTATGTGTTTACATTTTCCCATAATAAAAAATTTAAAACTAAAATATTTATCCTTACAAACAAAGCTCTATTAATTAATCTTG
>NW_006288353.1:0-940 GCF_000327345.1 Myotis davidii
CTAGAGTTCACAAGACAGAGTACTACAGACAAGTGGCTTCACAGACAAAGGAACCTGTGCATCTGCAGATAATCCTTCTCAATTATTCAAGGGATGACTGATCAGCACATGGAAGTGGAAACCACCCAAGGCTAAAGAAAGAATCACATTGATATGTTATTTTTGGACTGGAACCCCGATTCTTTGTCCGCTGGAGTCTAAGAATGATTCCATGGGCAGGGGGTAGTATAGCAAAGGTGGAGTCTGTACTTCTTATTGAAGAACAAGTACAGACTTCCCACAGAATGGACTCCCAAATGGGAAGGGGAAAAGGGTCCCACTGAGTTCCTTTTCCCTAAGGCTTATAAAGGCTGCAGATCTTGGTGCCTTGATATCCCCTCTGATTGGTCAATATTCCCTTTGGAATTGGTTTCTACAGTGATTCCCGAGGCCCACCTCCCTCATTGTCCTCCTATTCCTTCTGGGAGTTCTTCCTTCTTTATTTTCTAAATATAGACCTTTTCTGGCTACTTCCAGTTCCCTTGTCTTATGGAAATATACCTGTTGTTGCTTCCTTGTCTTATGGAAATATAACTGCATCTGGCTCTCTTGTGTTATGGAAATGTACCTGCTCCCAATTGGCACCCATATGTTTTTTTTCATGAACCCCAATTGTTACAATTCCCCCAAACCTGCCTATATCTCCCTAAAATTCCTGTTTCAGTATGAAAAAATTAAAGACAGCAGTACTCAGAACTCAAACAGAGGCAGGAACTGTGACTATTTGTTACATAGATTAGAAAAACTCATAATTCATGGGGTTTTATGTAGAATACACAAGAAGGTCTTACTCTAGTAGAGGAGAATAATTACTAAACTGAACATTGTTTTCTGATTTAAAAAAGTTATAAAAGCAACACCTGAAAAGATATATATATACTATATATATACATATACAAAT
>NW_006288354.1:0-704 GCF_000327345.1 Myotis davidii
GCGATTACTTTTGACACACCATCAAAGGCATCATATATTAAAGAAAGAACTGGATCAATACATTATTGATAGAACTGGATTTCACTAAAATTACCAATTTGTTTCATGAAAGGAAAGGTACAGATTGAGAGAAAACATTGCAAATATATCCAAAATATAAAAAGAACTCTTAAAAGTCATCAATAACAAAACCTCACTAAAAAATGAGCAAAAGTTCTGTACAGACACCTTACAAAGAGGATATACAGATAGCAAATAAGTATATGAAAAGTTGTTCAACACGTCATCAGAAAATAGCAAATTAAAAAAAAAAAACAAGGAATGAGATTTCACACACATCTGTTAGAATGGCCAAAATCTAAAACCCTTACACATCAAATGAAGGTAAAGATGTGCACCAACAGGAACTCTCATTCATTGTTGGGAGGAATCTAAAATGGTGCAGCCACCCTACTTATATGGCAGGGGGGATACCTTGATCAGAAAATGGTACAGAGAGTTTGGCAGTTTCTTATAAAACTAAACATACTGAGAACCAAGATGGCAGCATAAGGTATAAACCTGTTCTAGAACTAGAAGGAAAGAAAAAAGCGCATTGAGACCGGGTAGGAAGTGCAGAGGTGCCAAGAACACAGGTACAAAGGCGCGCGAGAGGCGGCTGCACCTGTGTGAGTGGTTTTTTTCAATCGGAAGGGGATACAAGC
>NW_006288355.1:0-497 GCF_000327345.1 Myotis davidii
TTTTAAATTAGTACAGAATGCCTCCCAGCTATGCCTCAGCCTCTGTAATAAAAAAGACTGAGTTGGCTGAGTGGCTGTGTGTTGGAGTGTTGTCCAGGACACCAAGAGGCGGTAGGTTCCATTTCTAGTCAGGACACATACCTAGGTTAGGGGTTCAATCCTCGGTTAAGGCATGTACAGGAGGCAACTGATCAATGTCTCTCTCTCTCTCTCTCTCTTTCTCTCTTTCAAATCAATTAAAAAAATTAAAAAATCATTTCTTCTGGTGAGGATGAAAAAAGAAGGCCATAGCCAAATAAAATCTATGGAAAATTTTTTTTTTCTAGATTTAATTTAAGGCTGAAGATTTAGGTTAAATAACAATGACTATACACTAAGCAAATAAATTGAGGTTAACAATGACTATACACTAAGCAAATATAATTAATTTACAGGTATATTTAACAAAATTTTCATATCTTGTTTTTTAATTTTTGCCATATTAATATTTTTAATTT
>NW_006288356.1:0-367 GCF_000327345.1 Myotis davidii
AAGCTATGATTTAGTCTGAAATACACATTTCAGGCTTAAAACCTGAGTTTTCAAGTATATATAAACTATTTGGAATTTTGTAAAAGATATTCATTTACATTATGTCTCATTTACATTATGCCTCATAAAATATAGAAGTTGATTTTTTTGGTTTGCTTTGTTAATCCTGAACTGAGGATATTTTTTCATTGATTTTTAGAGAGTGGAAGGGAGGAGGAGGAGGAAGAGGAGGAGGAGAGAAAGAGAGAGAGGAAGAGAGAGAGAAGGAGAGAGAGAGAAACATCAATGTGAGAGACACATCTATTGGTTGCCGCCCACCCATGCCCCAATTGGGGACAGGATCGAGCCTGCAACTGAGGTATGTGCC
>NW_006288357.1:0-311 GCF_000327345.1 Myotis davidii
GCTCTGTTGACTAATGAGTTTGCCGACCCACTGACTTAGGTTTATGAAAGTATTGGTTTTCTTAATGTTCATTTAAACCTTTGAATATTTTTCTTCAGTATGATTTTCTAAAATATCTGTAACTTGTTTTCAGGAATATCTATTCTATTCCTCATTCCAAATTCCTCTGCATTTGGCAGATATACTTCAACATCTGGTGGCTGGAGTTAGTGTTTTCCTTGTCTTACTATAGAAAGCCTCAGCTTCCCCAAATTTTTCTTCTTCTTCTTCTTTTTCTTTATTGTGTTGGGTTTTCTAGAAAACATGCTCTT
>NW_006288358.1:0-720 GCF_000327345.1 Myotis davidii
TTCAAAGGGGCCAGTTACAGGCCTGTCCACAGTTTCACAAGAAACACTGCCAGGTGAGAAGGAAAGAGTCCCAGGGCAAAAACTGGAAGTGTTGACTTTACTAGTACAGGGAGCACTGACATTTTATTCACTATAACAGAAAGAAAAACAGAGCTGGAACCCTATGTAGGGCCCGTAATATTTTTTAGATTGCTTCTATAGTTTCTGTAAAATCGGAAGCAAGATCATCAGCGAACCATGAGAAAGTGGGAGAGGTTGCAAGTTTGAGGAAAAAGGAGACATTATGAAATCATGGTCTATAAAAATACAAGAAAGTGAATCAACTAGGGAAGTGAAGCAAGATTGAAAGAGGACACTGCTAAAGAGACTCCTAAGGTTACTGTCCATGAGTTTAAAGGAAGGTCCTTTACCATTGTTGTCCACAAGAGAATATCATTCCCTTGTCTTACAATTTCTGTACCATTTTTCCTACTTCAACTTTTTCTCTAGCAAATATCTATCATTTGCTGATGTGCTATTGGGGAGTTAATGGAGAGTTATACTAATGCAGGGTTGGGGTTTTTCCCAAAAACTTCAAGAGAGGACGAGAAGAGCAAGGGAACAACTACACATACAGAGAAGTGACTGTAAGTTGGAATGTAGATTCTAAGCCAGGTAAGATAGAAGCTGAGGATGTGGAGGGGGAGGGAAGATGAAAAATTGCTGGGGTCCAACCCCAGC
>NW_006288359.1:0-1004 GCF_000327345.1 Myotis davidii
TGAGAGAGAGCATCTCCCTCCCGTCTCCCTCGTCCTCTGCCCCCTGGGCCCAGGGCCGATTCTGTGAGTCCCTCCCAATGACCCTGCCCACAGGAGGGGCCTCCTGCCAGCAAATCCACATGGGGCGCCGCTGTCCCCTCACCCCCCTCAGGACGCTTCCACCTGCGAATGTCAGAAAACCCGGGGAAAGTATAAACGAAGGGGCGTCATCATCCCAGAGGAGGTGGCTGAAAGGTGCCCCCAAACTTCATGGAACCCAGAGCTCGCCTGCGACCTTGTTTGGGGAGAGGGTCTTCCCGACGACCAGGCTGAGATGAGGCTCCGGAGGCACCTGCACACATGACTGTCCTCGTCGGGGCAGCTGGACGCAGACGCGGGGAGAAGCCAGGGGAGGTGGGGGAGGTGGGGGAGGTCCCACGCCCAGGGGCAGGTCTGAGCTCCCAGGCCGCCCAGCAGTCCACGCCCGCCTCAAGGTCACACGGCCACCTGCAATTTACCAGGGCCACGCCCTGTGCCGATGGCCGACTCCGCTGCCCCTGACCCGCGCTGGCCCTCGGCCTGTCCTGCCTCCCCCTCCGCACCCCTGGTCAGTGCATCCACACAGCCCTAAGCTGCTCCTGCCCCCGAGGGGACCCTGCCCCCGCCGCCCTGTGCTTGCCCGTGGAGGAGCCGGTCCACCGCACCAGCCAGCTCCTTCCAGAAAGTTCTCCGCGGTAAACAAATGGGGACAGACATGGCCACATGGACACGTGATGTTGTTAAACTCACTGAGTTTTACACAAACACGAGAGAGCAAACAGAAGGTGTTAGCTTTTTAATTTAAGAGAAGAGGAGCAGGATATAATTTCAATTTGTGATAAAATGAGATGTTCCCGAGATTGTGATTTCAATTGGATCACACCCGATGCACTTTGTAGTGTCTGCCGGCTGCCGACAAGTGTGTGTGGGATCTGTTAGCAATGTAACGGCTCCATCCCGTCACAATGTCACGATGTAACTCCCCG
>NW_006288360.1:0-1481 GCF_000327345.1 Myotis davidii
GAGTCCCCCAGGGAGCCACCAGCAGTGAGATTCACAGACAAGACCTCCTGAAGTCAAACGGCATTGCGCCTTTGCTACCAGGGTTGGGAGCGCTGCCAGGAATGAACTTTTGATTGATGCTCTGTATATGATTGATTAGACCGCAAACTTTGTGCACTTACATGTTAACTGGTAGATTTTTGTCCAGCACAGATGCAAATGTGTGTGTGTGTGTTTTTCGGTAGAAAAGATAATTGCAAAAGTTACAGTTATATTGCAATATTGAATATTACTTTATTTTCTCTAAGTTAACCAAATTTCAGAATGCCACCCCCAACTAACTGTATAAATCTCTGTTCCTCAGATGATAATAGAATCAGTTTTATGGTTCCCTAAATAATAGGTTAGGTACATATTTGACATATATGCAATCTGTCAAATTTGAATGAGTCATGTTTTTTTAAAATATTTTTTATTGATTTTTTAGAGAAGGAGGGAGAGGAATAGAGAGTTAGAAACATCGATTAGAGAGATCGACCAGCTGCCTCCTGCACCCCCCCCAGTGGGATGTGCCCGCAACCAAGGCACATGCCCTTGACCAGAATCGAACCTGGGACCCTTGAGTCCACAGGCCGACTCTCTATCCACTGAGCCAAACCGGTTCGGCTGAATGAGTCATGTTTTTAAAATTTTTATTTATTTTTTAAATTCTTACTCAATATTTTTTCCCATTGACAGTGGGATGGAGGTGGGGAGGCAAGAGAGATGAGAGAAAGAGAGAGAGAGAAAGAGAGAGAGAGAGAGAGAGAGAGAGAGAGAGAGAGAGAGAGAGAGAGAGAGAAGAGAGAGAGAGAAACATACATAAATGAGAGAGAGAAAAAAGAGAGATGCATCGACTCATTGCCACCCACATGCGCCCCATCAGGGTCAGGATCAAACCTGCAAAACAGGTACTGCTGTTGACTGGAAGTTAAAACTAAGACCCTTTGGTGTGAGGGCCTACATTCTGACCATTGAGCCACGCTGGCCAGGGCTGAATGAGTCATGTTTCTAGCTTCTTAAATATGATAATCTAATGTCTCATTTTGAAAAACACAAATCCAAAGTCCAGCAATTCCTGCATTGCATTTTTCTCTCAAAGGTCAAGTGCCATTAAATTGGATACGTTTTATTTTGTATTTATTTATTTATATATTTATTTTAATATATTTTTATTGATTTCAGTAGGAGAGAGAGATAGAAACATTAATGATGAGAAAGAATCATTGATTGGCTGCCTCACACTGGTGATCAAGCCCACAACCCGGGCATGTGCCCTTGACTGGAATCGAACCCTGAACCCTTCAGCCACAGGCCGATGCCTCTATCCACCAAGCCAAACCGGTTTCGGCAATTTTTAAAAATTTTAAGTAATAAAGAGGGTAGTGTTTTTGATTCACATAACTTAAAAGTCAAGAGTATCTGGTTTCAGGCATGGATGGATGTAGATGATCAAATAATGC
>NW_006288360.1:1526-4378 GCF_000327345.1 Myotis davidii
CCTTCCAGCCCAGCTTGTTCCTTTCTCTACTGCAGGCACTCAGGGTGTCTCATCTCTGAGATGCTCCGTTAGCCTGTGAGACTTCCTTAGTGACTCATGGGAGTTTCCTGGTGGAGACCTGCAACTGCTCTCTCCTTCCTTTCCTAGCTTTCATCTTCAATGGGAACATCTCATATCTGATGCTCTGCAGGATCAGGATAAGAATGAGGACACAGCCTCCCTTGACCTTGAAGGATCCAGAGGATGTGACTTTTATGGGCATCCATCCATCATCAGGTCCCTCCTCCCAAGATATGGCAGGCATGCTTGGCACTTACATGACAGCAGGCTGGGAGCACCCACTGGTTGTTACAAAGTAACTTTCCATGAATCTGCATCGGATTTTTTGTGAGGTATAGAACAGGCAGCAGTCAGCAGGACGGTGAGCGCCTATAGGAAGAGAAAAGGCAGTCTTTAGAAAAGACTATTTCCGTTCCTCCTTCCCTCCAAAGTACTGGGGAGGGTGAGCAGGCACAGGGGTCAAAGGGCGTGTTTTCCTCCTCGACAGCATTTGCAGGAAGCATCAGAGAGCACCCTCTCTGGTAGGTGAGCCTTCTCCAGGACAGGCAGGAGGAAGGGGTCATCTACGGAGGAGGGACCCATGGCCCAATCTGAGCTTCCCTGTAGATGTTCACCACCCTCAGCACCCTTTCTCTTTCCCCATGTCGTCTAAACAGCATGAATGAGGCCACTGAGCAGATCTGTACTAACCAGTCGCTTTTAAATTTATTCCACAACTAAAGGTTTACCTTCTTTAAAAAAACACATAAGTATTTTCATTGATTTTTAGAAAGAGAGAAAGGAAGAGGGATAGATAGAAACTTTGATGAGAGAGAGTCTGCACAGCCTCTACTGGGGATTTAGTCTGTAACCTGGGCATGTGCCCTGACCCAGAATTGAACCAGCGACCTAATGGTTTCTGGGTCAACACTCAACTGCCGAGTTACCCTGGCCAGGCTCATTTACCTTGAGTGTGCACCATGGGATTGAGCTGATCGATCATCATTCTTGGTTCTATTTGGGAGAAACAAACAAGAAGGAAAGAGAAATCACTGAGAGGCAGCAATGTCTCAATATCTCCACCTATTCCATTTCTCAGTCTAACCCCCTCCCCCAGACTGGGAATCGAACCTGTGACTGTTCTGTCCGAGGGCCAATGCTCTAATCACTGAGAAAACCAGCCAGGGCAATATTACCTTTGTAAAACCTGAAAGATTCTGCATTCCAAAATACATCTAGACCAGTGGTTCCCAACCTTTTTTTTTGGCCATGCCCCACCTAAACATCTCTAAAATCCTGATGCCCCCCTGTGACATATAATTCTTATTATTCAAAAGCAAACTCCTGTTCACATGGAGGAATCCTAAAAGGCCATTAACTTGGTCTAAACAAGCTTCCAAGGAACATGGCATCCATGAAAGAGAAAATAAAAGAATGAAAGGACAGTTGAAGTACTGAGGAAGAAATCACTAAAAAATTGTTTAAAAAATAATATGAAGTGATATGAAAAGCAAATAAGTTTCAAAACATTATAATAGAGTACTGAAATGCATAAATGTGTCACAATACATAGTCATATACTGTATATGAGGTCCCTAGTCCATAAGAAATGCAAAAAATTCACTGTTAATAACTCATTCTCAAATTGTCCCCCTTAAAAATCAAATTGACTCCCCTGTGGGGTGTGTGTCCCACGTTGGAAACCACTGATCTAGACCCCATGTTTTGGGTAAGGGGTTATAGACCTGCATTATGCTAATTAGGTAAACACAACTAAACTTTTAGCTCAGTTCTTATATAGTTTCGTATGAATTATACTTAATGAGGCATATGATTTGTTGCTTGTTATGATGTGTGTGGGGCTTGAAAATAAAGTCTTAACACATTGCGTACCCCATAGAAATCTCTAAGACATACGCCAGGGACCGCATGTTTTTGGGCAAACTACACATTATTTAAATCATCATAATGCACTTTATGTGTTATTTTCAAATAATTATAACATTTCTACTTACAAAAACAATTAAACAATTAAAGTTCCTAGTACTTTTTTAACGTATGGTACTGCATAAAACATTTTCCTCTGTGAAGAAGGACCAAACAAAATTTACATAAGTATCTAGATTCGCTCGTTTTTCCATGGGCGTGAAAAACGAGAACACTTGTGAGCGGTCCTTAACAGATGGCGCGCGAAACACAAGAAAACTCCTGAGCGGAACGAAATGTTTTAAGTGGCCTTGTTTTTCTGTAACAGCTTTCCTAACTAGCTCATATCCTAACTTCACTACTTACTGTCTGTGTGATCTTGACTAAGTTATCAAAGGATTCTATGCCTTAGTTTTCTCATTTATATTATTGAGAATAATAATTATTCAATATGCAAAACTACATAAGTTGCTGATGGTTTATTACACAGGGTTGTTAGGATGATTCAATGTATTAATATCTATAAGACAATTAGAGCAGTGCCTGCTTGTACATAGACAGTGCTAGATATTAGTTTTTAAAAATAGAATCATGAGGTGGACTTCGGTGAGTCACTTGTCCAGATTGTCCCATTTCTTCTTCAAAATGATAGTTTTACACTACATGGTATATAATCGTTCTAACATAGGGTTCTATGCTTCTTTCTCCAGATTTATAATTTTAGTACAGTTCTTTTGATCTTCTACATATAGTCTTATATCAGCTAAGAGAAAGTATCAAATAATTCTGGCCATGAAAAGGGAGAGAATTGTTTCCCCAAGTGGGACAAATCTTCTGTATATGGTTTTTCCCAAGGGCCAAAAGCTGAAGAAAAAGGTCTATATATT
>NW_006288360.1:4497-5604 GCF_000327345.1 Myotis davidii
GGCAAAAGTGTCAAAATTGGTGACAAGGACCTTAGCCAAGACAGGAATCACATCCTATGTGGATCATGAAAGTCCTATAGGCAGAATGTTAACAATTTATTGAGCTCTGTGGTTAAAACAGCCTCTTCCCTTAACTAACCCCTTCCTTTCGGTAAAGGAACTACTTTCTTCTTACTTCTCTTTGTAAAGGTCATGTATGTATATACTAGAGGGCAATCTTTACTTTTTCCCAACTTTTCTTTTGCAGAAAGAATACCTAGTTAACTTTTTGTTTACAGTCAACAAGAGTGACCAGTGTTTTATTAAAGATCCTTTCTTAGGAGATTTGGTTAATCTTCTAAATCAGAGTTTTCCCCTCAGGAATTAACCTTTCAAGTGCATAAAGAGCCTATTATCAGGGGTGAGTAGTAGAAGGAATGCTCTAATGTGTAAACATGGTTGTGTGACTCCTCACATAGAATCTGTACCCTGGACTCCTCTCTTTGTTTTACATCCCAATCCATTAACAAATACGTTGGCTTTTCTTTGAAAAATATGTCCAGCATCTTATTCCTTACCACCTCCTCTTTTCACCTGGTCCAAGCCATCCTTGTCTCTCACTGAGATTCTATCCTTGCTCCTCTTTAGTTCATTCTGCACATTGCAACCGTAGTGAATTTATTAAAAAGAAGTTAGATCAATTAAATCCTGTTTGAAACCTTCCAATGCAGTGGTTCTCAAACTTCTGGCCCTTTAAATACAGTTCCTCATGTTGTGACCCTACCATAAAATTATTTTTGTTGCTACTTCATAACTGTAATGTTTCTACTGTTATGAATCGTAATGAAAATATCTGATATGCAGGATGATCTTAGGCGACCCCTGTGAAAGGGTCGTTCGACCACCAAATGGGTCGCGACCCAAAGGTTGAGAATCGCTGCTCCAATGGCTTTTTAAAAAATATGTATTTTTATTGATTTCAGAGAGGAAGGGAAAGGAAGAGAGAGATAGAAACATCAATGATGAGAGAGAATAATTATTTGGCTGCCTCCTGCATGCCCCCTACCCCCACCCCTGGGATATAGCCTGAATCCTAGGCATGTGCCCTGACAGGAAATCAAACCTTGA
>NW_006288361.1:0-4697 GCF_000327345.1 Myotis davidii
TTTTACTTTTTATCCAATCCCAGGGGTCCCCCCGCCTTTGCTTTCTCCCACCTCTCTGGCCTATCACCAGTGGATGTCATGTAACCCACCTACATCCCTTTCCTTTGATTGCAATGTATAAATACAGATGTAACCTGCCATTCTCCGGAGCATTGTCTCAATTCACTGAGGTTCTGCTTCCTGGCATCTGTGGACAGTTTGGCTCAAATAAACTCACAAAAATTCTTTACAGGTTTCAATGGTTTTTTTACATTAACATTCAGAACTCTGAGGTTACCCACACTCCTGCCTTGCCCACACTTCACTCCCCGGTTTGAGCTGAGGATGTTAATCATGCAATAAATATGTACTGGATCTCTCTACCCTCTTCCAGAAGGCAGGCATCCCACAGTGAAGGAGACAGAGCCTCTGTCCTCATGTCCTCTGTCCACAGTCGGTGGAGGGGAGAAAACAATAATCAAGCGGACATATTATGTTAAGCAGAGGTGGGAGGAGGGCGGCAGGGGAGCCTCTGTGAGAAGATGACATTTAGGCAGAGACCTGGAGGCAGTGAGGGAGGGAGCCTTGCTGAAATCTAGGAAAGGCATCCCAGGTGGAGGGAACAGCAGTGCTGGGCCCTGTGCTTGGCATGTTCATGGGGCAGCAAGGAGGCCTGAGAGACAGGGAGGAAGGTGCAAGGGAGAGAGCGGAAGAAGCTGAAGTCAGAGAGGAAGCGGGAAGGAAGAGGGTGCTGACCAAGTCCGGCCTAGTGAATCACTGTCAGGTCTTCGGCTTTCACTCTGAGTGGGACAGGAAGCCGCTGACGGTGAGGAATGACATGATTCACCTTACATTTTACAGAGGGTCACACTCCCCGTGTGGAGAATGCACCGGAGGGCTGGGGGCAGGGCTGGCCAAGCCGGGAAGCAGGGTGGCCAGTGAGCCGCCGCTAGAGAAGAAGGTTGCCTGGACTGGTGCAGGGGGTTGGGACAGGTAGTAGGAAGTGACCGGATTCTGAATATTTTCCAAAGAGAAAGCCAACGGAACTTAATGAGTTAAATGTGGGATATCAAAGAAAGGAAAGGAGTCAAGGAAGATTCCACAGTTTGAGGCTTTGAATGTAATTGAAAAGAAAATCCTTTTTATCTGTTATCAATAAATAACTGGGGCTCTTATAGCTAAATTCCTATTTAAATTAAGTGTCCATATTTTCGAAATAAAACAGTGTGGACTACCAAATGGTTTTGATGCCTCTCACAAAGTGCAGGAGACAGTTTCAAAAATATAAAGACCTAAATATTAAAATTTCTAAGACATTTTCAAGGCTACTGGGATCAATTGTGGGATGAAGATTGAAAATGGGACAATCCCATAAAATGTTGTAAGCACCAACTTTTCCCAACAGAATTATAGAAATGCCTTCTCACTGGTTCTCAGAAGAATCATGAAATTAGAAATTATTTCATGGTCAAGTCACTTGCACCAATGTGGCTGAGTTGGATGGGATGAAATAATTTCAAGTTGAAATAGGAGTTTGGTGACACAAATCAGATATTAAGACAGAAATTAACATGAAGCTGTCAGTCCCTGGGTGGTTTAGAGTAAGTCAGTCACCATTTAGCCAAAGGGGGAAATATCACAGGAGTATTGATTACAGCTTTTTCCATCTTGGTCTTGCGTTTGTTTGTTTGTTTGTTTGTCTCTCCTCTATGGTGCCATTTTCCACATGTTTAAAGTCATAGGTTTTAGCGGGGGACGGAGGGAAGTGAGGGGATTCCACAATTGTTCACAGTGATGATTCATTTAGATTCCCAGTATAGGACAAGGAATTCCTTCCTATGCCTTCAATCCACAACATTTATCTCCAAGCAAATAAAATGAGAGGAATGAAACATTTCTACTGGAAGTATTTGAGATCTTGGTCCCTAACATACATCATCAGTTTGACTCAAATAAACTCTTATAAAAATTTTCTCAACAAAACAAAACACCAAAACATGTATACTCCCAGTGACTGGGACTCTTTAGAGTTTCGACTTAGGAAGACATGGAAGACCTTCACTTCTAAAGTGAAGTAAAGTATTTTCAAATAAATGAGCTCCCAAATACCCAGGTCTCCCTATGTCCCTAGAGTGGTAGCCTTGGCTGAGACCCGTAGAAGAAAACTGACTTATCTTGATGAGACAGTAGAACCCAAAAAACATTCCTACCAAGATAATAAGGTCAACAAATGAAGTCAATTCTCCTCTGAGTACAGGGGAAATATTTGGCTTTCCAATGCAGAATGGCCTGAGGTTTTAAAATATACAACGGTGGGCAAAAGTAGGTTTACAGTTGTGATTACACGAAGCAGAGTTTATTCTTGTATTATCAGTTATTAATTATTGTATTATTTTCCATGCAAATAACTTTAAATCTATTTTTACCCACCCCTGTACAGGTGTTAGAACCAAATATTGATCGGGGGTCTACTTTGTGCCAGCTCCCCTTTTTTATGTAAAAAAAAAACTAAGGAGACCTACTCATACATTCTCTCAATAAACTTATACAAACACCTCCTATGTGCCTGATATGTGTAGTGTTTCAGATGAAACTGAATCAATGAAAGGGCTTCGTCCAAATCAATAAATCATCTTTGCATCAAAATGTCCTTTGCTCCTCCTGGGGCTGGAAAATTATCAGATTGTCACTTTGTGTTACCTGTCCTTGAATTGCTGAGCGTCTTCCATTGTTGATAGGTCAAAAGGCCTAATGTCACACAGGGGCGGAATGAGAGGGGACCCCAGGCTGCTTTTCGATCCCAGGCCACATCTGAGTCTGGCTCTGGCCTCGTCCCAGAGATGGGCCAATGGCACCAGTGGACAAAATAGGCTGATTAAACCAGCTAATTCCAAGGACAACACGGACCCAAACCAGAGTGAAACTCCTGTGGAGGGACTGTGGGCTGGCACCCAGGACACACCCTGGGGCTGCCACCAGCAGGGGCAGGTGGAGAACAGAACAGTGTGCTCTTGGGCCTGCCGCTCGCCTGCCAGCCATTTCCTTATTTCCCTTGTGTACCCCAAACCACCACTGCTGGAAACACCTTTTCAAGAAATTGAAGGGTGTGACCATGGGAGGGAACAGTGTAAATAGGCACTGACAAAGGTGAGTATTGAGAAAAGACTATTTTAAGGAACGTGGGAGACTATGCCACCTTCGTCTTGCTGAAGGTGAGGGCCCCAGATATTTCCTGGTATGACTACTAGTTTCCCATAACCACGGCTTGTCCTAGATCCCCTGACAAAGAACTTCTGAATTGAGACCCATGGACATTTTATTTTCCCACTGTGAAGAAGTATGGATCTCTTCCCACAGAATAACAATACTCGTGTGTGTGTGTGTGTGTGTGTGACAGAGAGATAGATCTAGAATACAAATATATATGTTTTGCAGTGTGGAACTACTAGTTAATAATATTTGGGGGTGAGGGGAACACTCAGCATGGTGTGTCTGGCCTCTGATAAAGCATCAGTAAATAGCAGCTCTAGGTGGGAATAGCTTGACCAATGAGAGGATTGACGTTCAGAAAGACTAAGGGACACGTCTTAGGTCCCAAATCTACTTAACTAGGTAGTCAAAGTTAGGACCCAGGTCTTCAGACTCGTATTGCAGGCACCTAGCTCTTACATCACCCTAATTCCCACTTCATGACTTATTTAAGGATAACAACTTAGATAGCAAACTCTTCTCTATCATGCATTTTTTTTAAATCCCATATTATTACTCCAACCCACAAAAATGGAAGAAATGTCACTGATATTCTCACGGACCACCAACGTTTCCTAGTTTCTGTAGTGCATGGGCCCCTAACCTGAAGTCCATGGATCATACACACACACACACACACACACACACACACACACACACACACCAGGGATCCAAAGATGGATTTCATGTTGAGAACCCTTCTCCATTGTCAGAAATGTGTGTGCATTGTCCTTGAGGAAATGTCCACAGCTTTATCACATTCTCAAAGGTATCCATGGAGGGATAAAAAGTGGTAACCACTAGGTCTGATCAAATAATTGAATCGATACCTCCTCCCCTGGGAACTGACCTTTAGACCACTTTACAACCGACATTCCCTTTTGCTTAGAACACATTCCACTTGCCAAAACCATTATTCTTCCCCCTCTGGACCTGCCCAGAGAATTCTCCACCCAGAAAAAGCCTGCCTAGAGTCCTTTAAAGATCCCTGACTCCCCATCCCTGGGTGCTGGTGCCATTTGGGGGACTCAGTCCATCTGGTATCGAGATGGCCTAATAAATTATAATCCCTTACCACTTTTGGCCTCGTGTGTTCCTCCTTTGCCTACCCTAATAGTAACCATCATTAACCTATATCCCATGATACTGTATTTGCCAGTGTAGATCGGGTTTTCCCTGGCTCTCAGTTTTAAAGGAATGCCCCTACAGGTGACATAAAAGCTACAGCAGTGGGAGACCAACAGAGGCCTGGCTGAGAAATGCAGGTCAGCCTAGCCGTGGTCGGCAAACTACAGCTCGCGAGCCACTTGAGTGTGTCTCTTCCTAAGTCTTAGGAGTACCCTAATTAAGTTAATGTACCTACCTATATAGTTTAAGTTTAAAAAGTTTGGCTCTCAAAAGAAATTTCAATTGTTGTACCATTGATATTTGGCTCTGTTGACTAATGAGTTTGCCGACCACTGCCCTAG
>NW_006288361.1:4812-32450 GCF_000327345.1 Myotis davidii
AGAAAGAAAAGAAACTTTGTGGCCCATGCGCAGAAGTCGGTATTTTGTGGAAGAGCCACACTCAAGGGGCCAAAGAGCCACATGTGGCTCGCGAGCCGCAGTTTGCCAACCACTGGCTAGGGGTAAGCATTTCCCTATGCTGGTGTTTTACTTAAAGCCAATTTGTTTATTACCACAGGTTTTTTTTTCTCTCTCTCACTAAAATACATGATGGAATATTCATAAGAAGCAATGGTTTCTTTTTAACCAGCATCATGGACTGGATATTTGTGTCCCCTCAAAATGTGCATGTTGAAGACCTAACTCTCAAATGTGATACGATTTGGGGAAAGGTCTTTGGGAAATAAAGCCAGATGAGGTCATGAGTTTAGGGCCCTCGTGACGGGATTGGTGCCCTTATAAGAAGGAACACCAGAGCTCTCTCTATCCAACAAAAAGAGGTCATCTGGCCCAGCCGGCATCGCTCATTGGTTGAGCATCGACCTATGAACCAGGAGGTCAGGGTTCGATTTCCAGTCAGGGCACATGCCCAGGTTGTGGCCTCGATCCCCAGTGGAGGGCATGCAGGAGGCAGCCAATCCATGATTCTCTCTCATCATTGATGTTTCTATCTCTCTCTCCCTCTCCCTTCCTCTCTGAAATCAATAAAAAACATTTTTTTAAAATAGAGGTCATCTGAGCACACCATGAGATGGTGGTCCCCTGCGAGGCAAGAGGACGGGTCTCAGAATGAAACTACCTACCGACACCTTGATCTCAGACTCCCAGCCTCCAGACCTGTGAGAAAATAAATGTCTGTGGTTTAAGCCTCCCAGCCTATGCTATTTTGTTACGGCCGCTCAGCAGACGAATACAACCAGGTTACCTTTTTTCGTGACAATGGACATCCAGAGTTTTTACAGTTTCTACAACACTTGTGCTTTCTTTGTCTCGTTTTTTTTTATATATATATATTTACAGAAACTCTTCAAAGCAGATGCTATCCTCATTTTACGGGTGAGGAACTGAAGCTTGGAGAGCTAAATGGCCTGCACACTGTTCAGCTTCCAGAAAGTGGCCCAGTGCCCACACAGCCCCATCCCTGACTCCAGAGCCAGGCCACTCTCCCCGGCATCCCTCTGCCTGGGCTCCTTGGCCCGGCAGGTGGCTGACTTTGCAGGGACCTTAGAGGCTGTGCTCTCTGCCTTGTCTCCTGGGACCTTGCGTGGCTTCCCTGCCAGCCTCGCCCTGCTGAGTTTATTTGCAGCCAGTGTTGTCCATCAGCCTTAAACCGTCTGCTTTTTAGATATTTAGGTTTGGCGGGGGCTGCAGCTCCTCCCTTAATTCCTCTTTCCCAAGTGAAAAGAGCTGACAGACCTCTCTGGGGCCAGGCTGGCATCTCTTAGCAAATGTCTCCATTCACAGCTCATTTTCCATGATTCATGCTTGGTGGTGCTCTTGTATTTCTACACATCCTAAGATGCATGACAGAACTGTCAAATGGCTGTATCTTTATTTGGTATCAGAAAGGGACTTTACCTGGTTTCTTGGGTTCCAGCGCACCTGTAAAGTCTGAAGTACTTCTAGCAATCAAGGCCACTCTAGTCCAAAAGGAGCCAAAAAGGGATGCTCTCAGTCCTGCGTCTCCTCCTGCCCCCTTCCCTGCTCCACGAATTCCATACCCTTTCCCATATTTCCTCTGTCCGCTGAACAGCTTCCCACTTCTAATCTGCTCTTTTGTCTCTTTCTGTTTTAAGCTAACATCTGTTGGGCACCTTCTTATTCCAGGCACTGCATGACATGTTTTATATCCATTATCTCAATCATTTCCCTTCCCAGGAAGAAGCTGATAAACACATTAATGGCAAGAAATATAAGGCAGTGAAGATTAAATGGGCTAACCCTGGGGGACTTTAGGGGAAATGAGACCTACACTAAAGCATGAGTCTGTCTTGTAAATATACAAGTATTAGTAAGGCAGGCATGGAAGGAAATGCAAGGTTTGGTTTCATTTGCAACCTGCAGGTGTCTTCTTATAAACCCTTGATCAAGTTATCAGGTTCGTTCACTTGTCCATCTTTTGCAAGATTGTTTCTATTGGCAAGTATCCTTACTCACTCAGTTGGATTTAGCACAATAGTTTAGATAAAGCACCTACTGTGTGAGAGCATTGAACTAGTCTTGCAACACAATGATCTCTATACAAAGGAGACTTCTACACTCCCAACACCACAGAAAGTTCATGAATGAATGGCTCTACATATTTTTCAGGGGAAATTTTTCATATCTTTCTGAGATTATCACATTTCTTTAACTCACTAGAAGTTGAGAAATCTGCTTTACAGATTTAAGTTATAAAATAATCTCCCTGATGTTAAGATAGTTTGTAAAAGGAATAAACATAAAAATAGAACTAATATATAAACATATAGAAAAATCAAGACCCACTGTGTTACCATCTGCTATGGAGGCATGCCATGAAGGACAGAAGGACCCTCTGCCCACCTTCACTGTCCTCTGGTCATGTAGCATCAATCAAGACTCAAACAAAAGGAGTGGTTGTCTAAGCTACCCTACCTAAGGCACTTGACTAAGTTGGAAGATCCAGGAACTGACGATCTCTTATTTAGCCCTGAGTGAAGGGAGTCATCAAGATAAACAATTTTAAACACACACACACACACACACACACACACACACACAGTAGTTCCGCTTTATTTGTGGGGAATTCATTCCAAAACCCCCAGTGGATGCCTGAATCCTGAATCCTCTCTCAGCATATTAGTACAATTTTTTTTTCTTATTTTCCTATATGTACATAACTTTTCACTTAAAGGAAGCACTTTATGGCTTCTCTGGCGTATTGCCAACATCACTGCTCTTGCACTTTGGGGCCATTATTAAGCTTTATTTGTGGGGAATTCATTCCAAAACCCCCAGTGGATGCCTGAATCCTGAATCCTCCAAGAGTATCGAACCCTATAAAAAAATTTATATATAGACAGTCAGTTTGATGACTGAGATGGCTACTAAGTGACTAAGAGGGTGGGGCAGGTGGCACATACACTGGACGAAGGGATGATTCACCACCCAGGGTGGGACAGAGAGGAAAGGCACCAGTTTTCAGCGCATTACTCAAAACAGTGCACAACTTAAAACGGATGAATTGTTTACTCCTGGAATTTTTTATTTAATATTTTCAGACTGCCCGTTGACTGCGGGAACTGAAACTGCAGAAAGCAACAACATGGATCAGAGGGACTCCTGCATACATATATTCATATTGTAATGTAAAACAACAGGCATCCGGGTTCACCATCTGGTTCATTCATTCGTGCATTCAATCAACACTTATCATCCTACCTAGAACCAGGCTCTGGAGTTAAGGATGTAAGTACAGTAGGTCCTGTCCTTAAGGTCCTCACTGTCTAATAGGAGAAACAGACATATAAGCACATGATTACAACACAGTGAGTTAAGTGCAAAGAAGTAGATAAACGGAATTCAAAAGAAAGAGGGCAATTTCTCTTGGATAAAGCAGGAGAGATTTCACAGTAGGAGTGACTGACAACCTTAATCTTCAGAATAAGTTTAGATCAGACACAACAAAGAAGACACGTAACACCTGCTGTCCTCTGAGGGTTGCCTTCCATTTCTGCACACATTGGCTCAACAGACGCTGACCCACACTGAGTACTAAGCACTGACTTCGCAGCCTGCGACTCCTCAGAGGGCAGCAATGCAGTCGAAACACCAGCGGTGTGCCCTGCCCCCTTCTCTGAGTGAGAAAGATAATTTGCATTGCAAACACCCCAGCTCAGGTGGAGGGCACTTTGTGGGCAGGGGTTCCTGAGCTCAGGCACATTATAAGACAAATTCAAGTCTACCCCCATCTCTGGAGAAGCGAAAGCCAGCCTTTGACAGGAGCTATGTCAGGGAGGTCCATCTGGGATTCTGATCTACACACAGGAACAGGGGAGATGCTGCACCAGAAAGCCAGAGAAGGAAAATGGAAAGACCTGCAAAATACATTCCCACTGTTTGCCTGTTGTTGCCTTGGGAAGGTCCTTTGAGGAAGGAACCCAGGGGCCTGAGACAGGGTATTTGACGAGTGATTGGCAGAGCACCCTGCAGTGTCCAATGTTGTATTATTGCTACTCTTTCATGATTCTGTCACTAACCTTTCTTTTTTTAAAAATATTTGTATTGATTTCAGAGAGGAAGGGAGAAGGAGAGAGAGATAGAAACATCAATGATGAGAGAAAAATCATTGATCGGCTACCTCCTGATGCCCCCAACTGGGGATCGAGCACGCAACCCGGGTATGTGCCCTTGACCAGAATCGAACCTGGGACTCTTCAGTCCGCAGGCTGATGCTCTATCCATTCAGCCAAACTAGCTAGGGCCTGCCTCCAGTCTTTCAATGGCCAATAGCCTTGGCTACCATCCACTGCGCTGTGAGAAGGCCACGCACACCTTATTCGCAGGTAATTCTCACAACAGCCCCGTGAAGTGGACGTCAATTGTATCCCCACTTTACAGGGAGGAAACTGAGGCTTCATAAAGTTAAATAATGGGCTCAAGGCCACAGACCTGGCCAGGGGGAAGCCAGGACCAGCCTCAATCCCTTGACCATGTTGAGGTTGATGATTACTCTCTCAAGGGTTTCTGTGGATTGAGACTAAATCTCTGCAGAGGAAAGCCAGAAGGGAGGCCCAGCACAGCAGGTTTGAAGCCTTCCTGCCGCCCACGCCCCCTCCTCCCCTACTCCCACCCTCCCACCCCCAGGGCAGGAGGTCTGAAGGCTGCTTGCTCACCTGGCCTCCAACCTCCTCCCACAGGGCTTTCAAAGAAGCTGGGAAGTAAGATTTCTCCTCTTACAAGGTGTCGGAAGGATGCTAACACTTTGAGGGGAGTAGAGGCGCCTATGAGATTCCACTCTGAGAGGGGACAGACCAACCTAGGCTTCGCAGGGAGGCAGTGCTGCCCGGAACCAAAGTGAGCTTTGTCGTTGGCTTTTTATTCATTTCACACTTAGTTAATAATCATGTATTGAGCACCGGATTCTATGCTAGGCCCTGGGGGTGACCAAGATGAAAATAAAACCGAAAGCATGGCCCTTGCCCTTAGAAAAGGTAATAGCCTAAGTAGAGGAAACAAGTGGGTAAACAGGTGCTTCAATGTAGGAAGTGCTGAAAAGGAGAAGCAGTAAAACTCATAACTGGGTTTCAGTTCTGGGTGGTTTTGGCACATAAGTGCTGTAGAGTTACTTACAAAGTATAAGCTTCCGTTTCCTCAGCAGTAGAGTTTGGACAATAGGACCTACCTCTTAGGCGTGTTGGAAAGAGTCAACCACAAATGTATGTGAAATGTTTAACTAGGGACCATTCGTGCTTAGCTCCTGGATAAGAGCCAATCTTTACAACCTTAAGCAGGTGACTTAACTCTTTCCTCCTAACCTTCCCAATCTATAATTTAGGGCTAACAGATCTTCCACATTTCTGGATCTGTCAATCAACAGAGGTTGCCCAAAAACTCTGACAGGTGTTGTGGGAGCAAAGGAGGACTCAGCACTCAGAGGACTTCCAGAAAAGATGCTAAGAGTAGCATCCTGTTGGGAGAACAACATACACAGCAGGTGAGTAAGTGCTGAGTTATATGGTGCCTACTCTTCCTCTTCAAAGGTTGGAGGTGAGAGTGGGCGTGACCCACAGGGCTGGGAGAGTAAAGAGAGGCTCCCGCAGAGGTGGGACCTGAGCCTTGAAGAACTTGTAGGACTCTATTGACATAGGACTCTATCATCCCATATGGAATTAGGAACAAGCATGGGGTGTTGAAGGACAAGAGAAGAAATTAGAGTGGATCCTGTCAGCGTTCATTTAGAATGTCATCTTAGACCTTCACGGTCTCCTAATTCAGTGGATGACAACAACACCAAGCTCATTCTTTGCCCACAGTCTCAGCAGCCACCCTTGTTCCCTCAAATGTCTCAAGAGCCCACGCCCCCAGGTAGCAGCCTGGAGTCCCCTGCTCCCAGCTATTCCCAGACCTTCTAAGAACTGTGGGCTCCATGACCAACCTGTGTCTACAGAGAATGTTTGAGAAACACAACTTGAAAGGCAAAGGGTGCACCAACAGAGTAGCCAACCAGATCTTAACTGGTGTTTTACATGCCAAATAAACCAGAAAAGGCAAATAACACTCCCAGTGTGACCCAAAGGAGAACAGACGAGGCGGTTATGATAGATGGGGTGTGACCCTTCCAGTAGAGCTGGAAGGCGAAAAAAAAACTCTCCTTCAAAGAAAATCGCTCACCTTGCCCAGTTTCTTTTGGGAGCAGTGATTTATGGGAGTGTACCTGTTATTAGCAATTGCCGGCATAAGCAACGAAAAGGGAGACCATACCTCCCAACTGAACTATCCCTGCCCAGTTACTTTAACTACTTATCTGTCTGCATCAAATAGCACATATTAAACGCCTGCCTAAATAAACAAGTAAAAAAAGGTTAATTTCCTGGCAGGAAATTCCTGTGTAATTAGTCAGCAGCTCAGTCCCTGCTCTGTCACTAACCAGCACTGTGTCCTTTAGCAGTTCCACGTCTCTCCATCCCCATTCCCATAACCTTAGGCCAGGCCACTGTGTCCCTCTCTTGGACCACATCAGCTTCTAACTGATCTCTGTCTCTGGTTTTTCTCCTCTCCCAATTATTCCCCACTCTGGGGACCTCCAATATAGAGAACTTCCTGAAATCCCAAATCTGGTCAACTCTCTCCTCCTTAAAATCTGCCACATCTCTTCCTTTACTCTAGGACCAAATCCAAACGCCTTTGTAAAACTTCCAAAGTCGTGCTCTGGCCCCTGCTTACTGTTCCACACTCATGTCTTACCCTTTCCAATCCAGAGTCCTATGTTCCAGCCATATTAACTACCCAGATTTGCCTGTAAAATACTAATAGTTTGCTCGGTACCAGATATTGTTCTAAAGAACTCTTCATGCTTTAACTAATTTAATTTTTATAATGCTACTAAATAATAAGTGATGATCTCCATTTCACAGATGAGGAAACCCAGATGCAGAAAGGTTAAGTATTATCCAAATTATCCGGCAATAAATAGTAGAACCTGAATACACCATGTTCATCATCCCCTCAAGCCCTCTCTTATCCCCAAGTCTTTGCACAGCGGGTTCCCTCTGCCTGGAAGATGATTTCCTCTCTCATCCTTTGTCTTCTACCCCCTTTCTTCACTTGGCGAACTCCTACTCTTCCTCTGAGAGTCCCCATGTATACAGTGCCTCCTCTGAGCTTTCCCTCCGTAGACTGCCCTCTCCCCTCAGTGAGAGTTAATCTCCAAGGATGGTCCCCAATGGGTGATGCCTCCAACACTCATGCCATCACATAGCTGCCTCACATGCTGACTCTCAGCTGGCCCTGTGACTCACAACAGACGATGGCAGATGTAATACTGAGTAACTTCTGGGCCCAGGTCATAAAAAGCCTGGCAGCTTCCACCCAAGTCTCTGTGAATGCTCACTCTGGGGCAGATCAGACACTATGTAAGAAGTTCCTCATGCTGCGAAGAAGCCAAGGTAGCCACATGGAAGACTAAGTGGGGATAGATGTCCAGCCAATCTTTAGCCATTCCAGCCACCCAAGAGCCATGCACCAGCTACGTGATAAAGAAGTCATCTCGGATGTTCAAACAACAGCAGCCCCAGCCACCACCTGACTACAACTGTATGAGGGACCCAAGAGGGGAACCATACAGCTAAGTTCAGTCAGTCCACTGAACTGTGATTTATTCTTTTAAGCCACTAATCTTTAGGGTAGTTTTGTTTAGCGGTGATAAGTAACAAACTTATTTGTATGTGTTCTCACAATGGGAATATGGTGGTGAACAACAGAGTGTATCTACCCTCAAGGATGCCCTAGTCTAATGGAAAAGACCGCCAAGCAAGTACAACACGGTGTGATGAGCTTGAGTGGTGGGGGAAGGGTGAGGGAATGGCTGTCCAGGCCTTGGCACACCAAGTTGAGAGTTAACAAAGGAACACATCATAGTGCAGTGATAAAAGCATGAGCATTTGAGTCAGATGGAGTTCTTTGAATCCTGGTCCTGCACTTGCTTTGTAAGTGACTTAAGGAAAATTTCTCAAACACTCTGAGCATCAGAGTAAGACAGGGATAACAAAGTTTAGTTTAGAGGATAGTTGTAAGAATTAATTACATATTTGTAATGTTTATCACATAGCCTACTACATGGTAACATTCTACATATAACATATACTAAATCACATGTGACTAAATATATTTATAGTTAATTACAGAAAAAGAATATTGCCCTACAGTAACTTGGGCTTGTCAAAAGTCATGTCAAATGAACACAGCAGAAAATTTCCTCTAGACCTGTGAATTTATCTCCATGTTGTATATTTTATGACTAAATCATTAGTTATATTTCGCATACTTGAAAGACCATACCTTTGGGAGAGAATTAGGAGGGGGATTATTCCTTTTACAGGGTGTTCCCAAAATGTATAGACACTGTATGTAACAGCTGATACATCAATTTTGAAAATGAAATGTATTTTAATAAACCCTGCCTTTATAATTATTCAAAGTGTATGTATACATTTTTTGAGATACCCTATACTTTGGTGTATACTAAACAGGAGACTGGACTGGCCACTCCTTGAGGGTTCACCCATGTTGATACCAGCACCTGGTACATAGTAGCTGCTTACTCAGAATGAGTTGAATGAATGAATGACTGAACAGGACTCACAATAAATGACAACATTCAAAGGGCCAGAACGAGGCTGAGCGTTTTATCTAAATTATCTCATTTCCTTCCACAACCCCCTATGATACAGGTGATGCCATTATTTCAGGTTGAAACCACTCTTCAGCATTCAACACCTCGTAAACGCCCAGAAGCTGCCCCAAGGATACAGTCTTGAGATAGAAATGGAATGTTGAGACCATCTGGACTGCAGTACGTGACTGACCCCAGGTAACGCCCCCTGGGTACATGACTAAACCCAGTTAGGGTCTCCATATAAACTTCTAAAATTTGGCAGGCAGGCAGGGGAAACTACTCATCTTGCCCCAGCCCAAGACAGCTGGAGAAAAGTTCCCTTGTTTATTAAACTTGCCACCTGCCAATCTGGATTGCTCTGCCCCTTTCTTCTGTCTCTCCTTAGTTTCAGATTACACCTGGGAAGACCCCAAGAAACTTGTGACCTAACAATTGGTGAGTCATCCAGGAGACCAAAGAAATGGGTCTTGGGAAAGAGACACCCTGGGGGAAATCCCGAGTTGGCCACTATGTCTACGTGGGGAGTGGTGATCAATATGTTAGATGTGTATACACTGTCATACACTGTCACCTGAGTATGGGGATCCCCTGAAAATGCCGGCTGACTTAATGGGCTTGTTTGAGAAACTGAGCATAACACACTGTGGCAAAGAAGGGGAGTGCAAGGCAGTGCAGTGGCCTCTACTGTGGACAGATCAGCTGATCACAAAGCCCAAATAGTGGGTGACACTGCAGTTAGAGAGGGCATGGGGGAGCGGACTCATTTATGGATAATAAGAAACATTATAACCTGATGAACAAAAAGATAGAGACAGAGGCAGAGCAGCATCAAACAGACTGTCAAATTACAGCAGGAAGGCTGGGGAGTGTTGGAGGCGGGGGGTAAGAGATCAACCGAAGGACTTGTATGCATGCATATAAGCATACCCAGTGGACACAGGACCCTGGGGGGAGGGAGGGCCGTGAGGGCAGGTGACAGGGGGGTAGGGGAAGCCAGGGGAAGGTCAATGGGGGAAAAAAGGAGACAAATGTACTACTATTTGTAATACTTTAAACAATAAAATAAAAAAATTTTAAAAAGATATAAAGCTAAATCCACACAAGCTGCTGTGGATTAAGGCCTACTGAGGCTCTGCCTGTGACAGCCTGATTGGGACCCTAAGAGGTGGAATCCATGGGAAAGTGAGGAGAGTGAAGGGGAGGGTGTTATGGTGATGAACAGGGAAACAGAAACAGATTAAGTGTCTCATGCAGTCCCATACAAAGAACATTTTTAAACAAAATTATTCCAAAACACCTAGGAGAAAGTTTACATTCTTTCTTTATCACTTAAAGTTTTAAATCTTATCAGATCCTTGAAATGTAAACACCCAGGAGCTAACCAAACCATTGCCCACAGACAGTAAAGGAAAAAGGCCTTTTAAAAATGCATACTGCTGTGGAGTGTTCACTTGTCAAATGGATTTGTGAAAGAGCTAAGGTTTTTTACAAAACTACTAAAAATAATAAGGATATACCAACAAAGAAAAGAAAGAAAAAGACCATACAGGGTGGAGGAGAAGTATGTTTACAGTTGTGAGTATATGAAACACAGTTTATTCTTGTATTATTTATTTTCTACATGAACAACTCTAAACCTACTTTTGCTCCACCCTGTATATAGAAAGTAGGATGTGTGTTCTCCGTAAAGGCAGGTATGAAAAAAACAGATGGAATTTTGTCAAGGGAGTGTTGTGGAGGTAAGGGGCCACTATGGGAAGTGGCCACTGGTCTGGTCATAAATTCCAAACTGGCAGGTCATGGTGGGTAGTCCCACCCCAGGCACATAACTTCTTTATTGAAAGATTTATCTTTGCCGTAAGCAAGTCCTGTCCATTGTTCCTGTGTATCTAGGTTAACACACCTTTGGAATAAGGGTAACCACCCTCAAGAAAGCACATAATCTTGTTAGCCATCCTGTAATCCAATAACCTTGGTTTCAGTCCCTTCCTTAATTTCAAATGCACAAAAGAGGCTGTAAAATGTATTCTCTGAAACATCTGAGATCTTGTTCCAGGCATGTGTCATCATCAATTTAACTCAAACAAATTCTGGCAAAAATCCTCTACAGGTTTGGGTGATGTCTCTTATGATGACATAAGGAAAAATATAAAGAAGATTTATTGTTTGGTCAAAGAAAAATGTCATTTTATCCTGAAGTATAATGATTGTTTCAAAATAAGAAAGGAAAGATAGAACAAAAGCTGGGATGTCTGTGAAAGCTGCAGGTTTGAGGAAGTTGCGGAAGGCTCGCTGAAAAGGGATCTTGAGTGAAGAACTTTGTGTGGCCAAGCCGCCTAAGTTGGAATAGATAACTCAGTCAATTGCTACATTTTGTGCTTGTATGTGAACTCTCACCACATCTTTAACTGTGGCCATTTTTAAGCCTGTTGTCCCTTAAGAGTGTTACTGTTTTGCTCTGATGCGTTTGCAAAAGTGTTTCTGCCAAGGTGCTTCACCTTCAAGGAGATTCATGGAAAGACAAGTACAGGTTTCTGATAAGTAAGATCAATTTGCCTTCATGTGGGAGGGGCAACAATGAGCTTTTCAATTGCTTCCCCCAGGCCCCCTGCACAGCACACAATAGGTCATGGACGGTAGCTGAGACCTGTCCCTGCCCTCCCTTCCCCACGTCGGTAAAATGAGTCCGTTGTATTGATGACATATGTTAACATGTGACTTGCCTCTGCTGCAGGACACTCTGCAGACTTTATGGGAACATCTACCAGTGGGCTGAATGAACCGAGTGGTTTGGCCAGTGATCACTCATGAGTCCTGGCTGTTAACCCGTTGCACTGACAGTTGGGCTGTTTTGAAGGGATGAACCCGAGGGCTTGTACAATGGGAAGGTGATGAGTGGATGGCCATGAGTAGGTCCTTTGGGGGCCATGGATGTGTGGAGGGATATTTGAGTTCACCTGCAAGAAGTTAAGATAGTCCAGAACTGTCTTCCACATCCTGGCTCAAAATACGGCTGGCCAGTGTGGTTTAGTGGTTGAGCGTTGACCTATGAACCAGGACGTCATGGCTCGGTTTCAGGCTCGATCCCCAGTTGGGGGTGTGCAGGAGGCAGCTGATCAATGATTTTCTCTCATCATTGATGTTTGTATCTATCTCCTCCTCTCCCTTCCTCTCCAATAAAAAATATATATCTATATATATAAAAGCCCGAGCGACTGTTTGATCGGTAGCTAGTAACTGACTGTTTAGTAAATATAGCACATTGAGTGCACAGAAACAGTAGCCACTGCAATACCAGAATGAGAAGGCATATTGGCAAAGATGCTGGCTTGCATAGGTGAAGAGGCAGAAGAGGAAAGCGGGCAGAGAAAATAGCATGTACAGAAGCCCTGTGGCAGGCAGGAGCTCGGGGACTGAAAAAAGGCCAGTGGGGGAGGAAGGACAAGTGGAAGAGTTGCTGGAGAGGCTAAAGGGACCACACAGAGCCTTGTAGGCCATGCTGAGTGGCTTTGTCTTTCTCTAAAAAACAATGGGAAGACACTAAAGGGTGGTAGGTGAGTGGGTTGGTTGTCTTTTTGAGAGTTGACAAGGGCTGCTTCACCTAGTGGGGAACTCTGGAAAAAGCAAAACTAGTGACAAGTATCTCCTTGGACTGGCACAGTCTGCCGCCTCTAACAATAAGGAAAGGTAAGGGTGCAGGGAGCGTAAACACCCCTGTGGCATTGCCCACACAGCAGTCATGCCATTGAAGTCATACAGAAAACATGGTCCACCCTTGGTCTGAGCAGGACCTTCCCCATTCCTTCACGGTCTCTCCTGTGCCTCACTACAGGGAGCGGGCACTGCCCAAGTCAAGCAAGGTTGTGTCTGTCCCACCCAGCTGGAGGTTTGAGGCAAATCACCTGAATTTGCTATTTCCTAATTTGAAAAAGCAGAGGTTGAAAAAGGGGGACTGTCACCAGAAATCTACACTTCCGCCGTGCAGAAGTGAGCCATGGCGGCTCTCCGTAGCAACCTCCTCTCAGCTGCGGGGACGGGGTGAGATGGTGCGGTGCATTTCCTGGGTCTTCCTGGCCTCCGCACTCCCACTGCATCCCCGTAGCTAGTGACTCGGGTTAATGCTGTGCTTTGTACAGTCCCTTGTGCATTTTGGCATCGGATGAAAGTTAACTTAGAAAACCTCAGTGTGGCCTCACTGCTTATTTTGGCTTCCATCTTGCAGAAGAGATCTTCATTGTATGCCTAAGTATTTTTCCCAAATCAGGGGATGAAAAGAAAAGCGAGCCGAAGCACTCCAAGCTGAACTGACAGAGAGGTGGAGGAAGAGATTAAATGAGGCTTGTCAGCAGCAGCTTAGGGAATTCTTCCAAAGGAAGGTGGGAGGGTCACCACACACCATTTGACATGGTAGTAGTCTCAGGTTCAGGTTCAACTCCAACCAAACCCGTCTGATTTACAAGGCGTGGCAAAAGAAGATGCCGCCTACAGGATGACCAGAATTAAAAATAACAATATGAATTTATAATTTTTTCTTGTCTTAAAAAACACACACACACAAAAGAAAAGGTGAAATAATAGAAACGCAAAGCAAATGGGCACAAGGAAACTTTTTGGGTGGATTTTTTTGCTATGTAAATGACATCTCGGTAAGCTGTTAAAGCCCTAGCTGGTTTGGCTCAGCCTGTGGACTGAAGGGTCCCAGGTTCGATTCCGATCAAGGGCACATGCCTGAGTTTGGGCTTAATCCCCAGTAGGAGGCATGTAGGAGGCAGTCAATCAATGATTCTCTCTCATCATTGATGTTTCTATCTCTCTCTCCCTCTCCCTTCCTCTCTGAAATCAATAAAAATATTTTTTTTAAAAAAATAAGCTGTTAAACATTTCTTTTAATTAAAAAAAAAAAACCTGGCGCTGGCTGGTTTGGCAGAGTGGATAGCTCATTGGCCCACAGACTGAAGGGTCTTGGGTTCAATTCCAGTCAAGGGCACGTACCTCCATTGCAGGTTCAGTCTCCCGCCCCAGTCAGAGCATGTGTGGGAGGCAACCCATCAATGTGTCTCTCTCACATCCATGTTTCTTTCTCTCTGTCTTTCCCTTTCCCTTCCACTCTAAAAATCAATGAAAAAATATCCTCAGGTGAGGATTAACAATAAATAAATAAATACATAAATAAATAAATACATAAATAAATAAATCTATCTGACCCTGGCTGGTGTGGCTTGTTAGTTGGGCGCTGTCCCATGCACTGAAGGGTTGCCAGTTCGATTCCCAGTCAGGGCACATATCCAGGTTTTGGGCTCGATCTCCATTGCAGGGCATGCAGGAGGCAGCCAATGAATAATTCTCTCTCATCATTGATGTTTCTATCTCTCTCTTCCTCTCCCTTCCTCTCTGAAATCCATAAAAAGTTTTTTTTAAAGAAATCCACTTTAAATATAAAGATACAATAAAAGTGGTGGAGAAGGGGAAAAAAATACATCAAATCAACAACCTAACTTTACAACTTAAGTAAGGAACTAGAAAATAAAACAACCTAAACCTACAATGACTTCCCACCTTAATCCCATTAGGACAGCAGTTCTTAACCTGTGGGTCTCGACCCCTTTGGGGGTTGAATGACCCTTTCACAGGGGTCGCCGAAGACCATCAGAAAACATATATATAATTACATATTGTTTTGTGATTGATCACTATGCTTTAATTATGTTCAATTTGTAACAATGAAATTGGGGTCACCACAACATGAGGGACTGTATTAAAGGGTTGCGGCATTAGGAAGGGTGAGAACTACTGCATTAGGATAACTACTATTAACAAAACACAACAACAGCATTGCAAGGATGTAGAGAAACTGGAACCCTTGTGCACTGTTAGTGAGAAGGGAATATGGTACAGCTGTTATAGAAACATTTGTTGCTTTCTCAAAAAATTAAAAATAGAATTCATAGGATCCAGCAATTCCACTTTGAGGTATATACCCAAAAGAATTGAAAGCAAGGTCTCGAAGAGATCATTTGAACACCCATTTTCATAGCAGCCTTACTCACAAGAGATATAACATTGAAGCAACCTAAGAGTGAATAGATAAGCAAAATGTGGTCTTTACATACAATGACTATTCTCCAGGCATAAAAAGGAAATCCTGCAATATGCTACAACATGGATAAACCTTGAGGACATTATGCTAAGTGAAATAAGCCAGTCACAAAAAGACAACCGCTGTTGGATTTCCTCTCCCGCTCCTTTATTCTGTCCCTGCACCCTCCCCAGGTGATCAACCCAGAGGTGGGTTCCTCTTCTCTCATGCCCACATAAACTTCTTAGCCTGAGTCCTTCCTTGTGGGGCTTGCTGCCTCCTCCCAGGCTCCTCCTGGTGATCACATGTGAATTGGAGGTCACCTGGACAAAGATGCTAAAGAAGTGAGGCATGATGTGTGACTTACCCATACTTCTTCCAAGATACAACTTGGTTAAGGACAACACTAGCATTGCCTAAGGAAATTAGTTAGGCTAACCAGGGTTACCTAAAACACATTTTTGTCCCCCCAAATCTTCCACCACTATTCTCAGAAAGGAGACATCAGTCTCTAAGATGTTAGTTCTGAAAAGCAAGCACCTTTTCCTTGGGCAGGTATTATAAACAAAATTCCACTACAACTTTTTTGAAGAATAGGAGAAGTCTACTTTAGTGTATCTCTTTAAGTAGCTATAACCATTGGAACACATTTTAAAACATACACAAACCTACGCATTGCCAAGCACATACAAACCGATAAACATACTCGTAGTTCCTTTAAGTATCCTCAAAGGGAAAATGAACAATCTGTTTGATCACTAACATCCCCTCAAACCCTAAAATTCTTTTTTTTAAATATATTTTTATTGATTTCAGAGAGGAAGGGAAAGGGAGACAGAGATAGAAACATCAATGCTGAGAGACAATCATTGATTGGCTGCCTCCTATGGGGGAGCCCACAACCTGGGCTTGTGCCCTGATCGAGACTTAAACCATGAGCTCTTGGTTCATAGGTTGAAGCTCAACCACTGAGCCATACCAGCCAACAAACCCTAAAATTCTGATATTGTGTGAAGTTTTACATGAACGTTATGGCAGAGTCCAAAGGTCAAACTTACACATTTCCCAGAGACTTGGTGAAAATAGAGAACTACGGTGAAGCAGGGAATCCTTCCCCCTCATCCAGGCCTCTGAATTCCACCAAAACCAATGAAATGAAAACAGAAGCACGGATTAACGATGATGTGACCAAATCTCTATGCATTTTGTTGGCATGAGCTCACCCTGCAGAGTTCCTGAATACCCTTGGGTAAACGTAGGAAATCACTGAAGATGCAGAATAAGGAATGACCAGGTTTTAAAATATCACAAACAAGCTTTTCAATGTTTCCTCAAGCCCTAACCGGTTTGGCTCAGTGGATAGAGCACTGGCCTGTGGACTGAAGGGTCCCAGGTTCGATTCCAGTCAAGGGCATGTACCTTGATTGAGGGTATATTCCCAGTAGGGGTTGTGCAGGAGGCAACTGATCGATGTTTCTCTCATGGATGTTTCTAATTCTCTATCCCTCTCCCTTCCTCTCTGTAAAAAATCAATAAAATATATTTTTTTAAAAAACTATATGGCAAGCACCTAGCAAATGCCTCCTGCACAGCAAGGTCTCCACAGCCTCATTGTAAAGAATCACAAACAAACCATCACAAATGTGCAAACAGAAATATATAAGAAACCTTCTCATGGTCCCTACTCTGTTGACCACCCAGAAGACACAATGGTGGTTGGAAGTCAGCACTGAATTTAACAGTTTGGGTTACAGCAGTGATGGTGAACCTATGACGTGTGTCAGAGGTGACACGCAAACTCATTTTTTTGGTTGATTTTTCTTTGCTAAATGGCATTGAAATATCCTATCTAATAATAGAGAAACATGGTAATTGGCGTACGACCACTACCCTTCCCATTGGTTAATCAGGGAGATATGCAAATTAACTGCCAACTAAGATGGCGGTTAATTTGCATATGTAGACACAATGTGGGAGGCGAAAGGGAGAGGACGGAAGAAGCCCCCTGCCGGTGATCCAAAACCCAGGGGGGAGCTAAGAGCCGGGGGGCAGGGGTCCCGGGGGGCAGGGCCCCCAGCCGTGATCAGAGAACTGGGCGCCTTTGCCACCCTGACCAGTGATCGCGGGAAGCAGGGGTGGAGCCTACAATGGGAGCTGGGCAGGGGCGGAGCCGGAAGTCAGGGGAGCTAGGGGTTCTTTGCCCAGGCCTAAAGCCTTGGCCAAAGACATTAGGCCTGGGCGGGGGTGGAGCCTGCAATCCAGGGAGCTGGGGGTCCCCTGCCCAGGCCTCATGCCTCTGGCTAAGGCATGAGGCCTGGGCAGGGGCAGAGCCTGCAACCGCGGGGAGCGGGGGGTCCTCTGCCCAGGCCTAAGGCCTCGGTCAGAGGCATTAGGTCTAGGCAGGGGCAGGGCAGGAGATCGCAGTGAGCTGGGGGCCCCCTGCCCAGGCCTAATGCCGTGGCCAGAGGCATTAGGCCTGGGCAAGGGCAGGGCTTGCAACCGCGGGGAGCTGGGGGTCCTCTGCCCAGGCCTAAGGCCTCGGTCAGAGGCATTAGGTCTAGGCAGGGGCAGGGCAGGAGATCGCAGTGAGCTGGGGGCCCCCTGCCCAGGCCTAATCCCTCTGGCCAAGGCATTAGCCCTGGGCAGGGGCGGAGCCTGCAACCATGGGGAGCTGGGGGTCTCCTGCCCAGGACTAATGCCTCGGTCGGGGGCATTAGTCCTGGGCGGGGGCGGAGCCTGCAACCATGGGGAGCTGGGGGTCTCCTGCCCAGGACTAATGCCTCGGTCGGGGGCATTAGTCCTGGGCGGGGGCGGAGCCTGCAACCATGGGGAGCTGGGGGTCTCCTGCCCAGGACTAATGCCTCGGTCGGGGGCATTAGTCCTGGGCGGGGGCGGAGCCTGCAACCATGGGGAGCTGGGGGTCTCCTGCCCAGGACTAATGCCTCGGTCGGGGGCATTAGTCCTGGGCGGGGGCGGAGCCTGCAACCATGGGGAGCTGGGGGTCTCCTGCCCAGGACTAATGCCTCGGTCGGGGGCATTAGTCCTGGGCGGGGGCGGAGCCTGCAACCATGGGGAGCTGGGGGTCTCCTGCCCAGGACTAATGCCTCGGTCGGGGGCATTAGTCCTGGGCGGGGGCGGAGCCTGCAACCATGGGGAGCTGGGGGTCTCCTGCCCAGGACTAATGCCTCGGTCGGGGGCATTAGTCCTGGGCGGGGGCGGAGCCTGCAACCATGGGGAGCTGGGGGTCTCCTGCCCAGGACTAATGCCTCGGTCGGGGGCATTAGTCCTGGGCGGGGGCGGAGCCTGCAACCATGGGGAGCTGGGGGTCTCCTGCCCAGGACTAATGCCTCGGTCGGGGGCATTAGTCCTGGGCGGGGGCGGAGCCTGCAACCATGGGGAGCTGGGGGTCTCCTGCCCAGGACTAATGCCTCGGTCGGGGGCATTAGTCCTGGGCGGGGGCGGAGCCTGCAACCATGGGGAGCTGGGGGTCCCCTGCCCAGGCCTGAAGCCTGGGCCAGAGGCGTCAGGCCTGGGCGGGGTGTGGAGCCAGCTATGGGAGGGAGATGGAGGTCCCCTGCCCAGGCCTGATACCTCTGGCAGAGGCATCAGGCCTGGGCAAGGGGCCAATCTGGCAATCGGAGGGTGATGGGGGTCAACGCCTCTGGCCAAGGGGTCAGGCCTGAGCAAGGGTGGAGCCTGTGATCGGGGGAGATGGGGTTCCCCTGCCCAGGCCTGAAGCCTGGGCCAGAGGCATCAAGCCTGGGGCGGGGGTGGGTGGGGTACCAAGCCACAGATTGGTGTGAAATACAGAGGAAGCACCTTTTCTGACCACTCATTGGTTAAGCTCCCTGTATGCCACTGGTAATATTCTTAGTAATTTGGCTAATAAGAATCCAAAACACTCCTGGTGAAAAAAACGAAGGTCCACTGCTGGAGGGCTAAGAAATGTCATATCCTGCCCTAGCCACTTTGGCTCAGTGGATAATGCCTTGGCCTGCTAATGGCAGGGTCTGGGTTCAATTCTGACCAAGGGCATATACCTAGGTTGCAGGATCCTCCCTGGCCGGGGCCCAGGTCAGGGCTCATGCAGGTGGCAACCAATCAAAGTGTTCCTCTCATTTTGATGTCTCTCTCTGTCTTTCCCTTTCTCTTTCACATTCTCTAAAAATCAATGGAAACATATCCTCAGGTGAGGATAAAAAAATAATAAAGAAATTATTATTATATGAAAGACACATCTTGAAAATGCCTAAAAAAAGTTGTAATTTTTTCATGGGATGGGACTGGAGTCCGTGTTGATGAAAAAACCTTGCTGGCTGTGGTGACTGGCAGTGGCTGCAGCAGCGGGGTGATGGGGCTGGTGCCTTCCTCTGATCAGCCCAGTCGCCTCCCACAAAGGGAGGCCCCCACTGCACAGTGCACGAATTTCGTGCACTGGGCCCCTAGTATAAAATAAGTATCAAAAATATAAATCTCTGTTTTACTATGGTTGTAAATATCAAAAAATTTCTATATGTGACACGGCACCAGAGTTAAGTTAGGGTGTTTCAAAATGCTGACACGCTGAGCTCAAAAGGTTCTCCATCACTGTGTTAGAGTGTCCAAGAGGTCAGGAATTGAGCAGGAGTACACTCCTCCCCCAAAAGGAATGTTGGGAGAGAGAGCCAACATAGAAATCAGAGTGGAGTTAACCGTCTAGTCCAATATTTCTGCCCATCCCATATGACTGCTGCTACTCGTACTCTTTTGGAACCAGAGTGACAATTCCCCACCACTTGCTGCTGGAAGACATGCCTAGGACAGGATGAACAAACAAGTGGCTCACCAGCTTATTTGACGGAGGACTATGGGTAAAGCTTACTCGATGGAGTAAGAGAGATACAATTTACATTCATAAACACAAACAACATATACTTGGATAAGCAGTAACAGTACTCCTAGGTTACGGGGGGGAGGGGGGAAGGACATGAACAGTGAACAGAGGGCAATGACTTAACCAGAATTCCAGAAGGAAAGGCAGACTTTTAGAAAGAAAAAGCTGCTTGTAAGCAGAAAGGGAGGAAACGCAGACTGGGGCTGTGAAGAAGAGATAATAGTGGAATGCAACTTGTTCTTACTACATCTGAACTTCGGTTTCCCAGTCCCCATCTTCTGGGCCAGCCTAGCAGATCTTCTTGAAGGCTGACACCCTTCAGATACCTCTAGGTAGCTCCCATACGCACTCTGACTCCCACCCCTTTGTCTCTGTGGGCCAAACACTGCACAAAGAGTCCTTTTAATGAGTCCCTGTGTTGCAGTCACTGCTCAGAATGAAAACTCCTTCCCATTCAGGGATATCTTTTCTCCCTTCTGCCATCTACTGGTGGAACTGAACATATATTCCCTCACCTGACTGTTCCTGATTTGCAAATAGGTTGGAGTCCAAAAGCTCATTATTTAATACTTGTTATGTGGAAGACATTTTTCCAAAGGAAAAAATATGTATGGTTCCATCTTTCCTTCATCAAATAAGCATTTAATGAATAACATAATATGAAAGTATACACATATAAACACAGTATATATAATATAGAGGCTTCAAATTTTTACTTAACTCCTTATCAGCTATACAACCTAGACAAGCCACTTAGCCAGTCTTCATCTGTAGTAATCGTAATAATAGTGATAAATATAGTGGCTAACATTATTAATCACTATGATGAGCCATAGTATACTCATGTAAACCCCACAACCCTGTAAGGTAGGCACATTACATAAGATCTATGGCTCTTCAGATAAGGAGACTGGAACATGGAAAGGGTGAATACCTCGCCCATGGTCTCACAGCTCATAAGAAGCAGACCTGACAGTCTGACTACACAGTCATAACAGGAACGATAACCACCTTTCAGGATTGTTCAAGGACTTAGATGCAACACAGGTAAAGCTGCTGACACACAGCACCTTTTAAAAACAACAGCTATTGATCATTCACTGGGGGTTGGGCCCTGCAAGATCGTAAAGCTGCATCCACATCCATGAATGAGCCATGGTCCCTGCCCTCTAGGCAAGCACAATTACAACACAGTGCTAAGACCGAGTTCAGCAAAGACAGATTCGGACTTTTTTTTTTTTTAACTTTCTTCGGCATAGTCTTCCTAGTACCTGGCACAGTGGCGAGGATATAGCAAGCACTGGGAAGGAACAGAATTTTTAAAATAAAATAAAATTAGGTTCAAGACTCTGAGTCAGACAGGATAGATGCCCTTAATTCCCATATTAGCAAGTGAGAGAGACCGAGGTTCAGGACCTACCAAAGATCACACAGCAAGAGCTAGTGGGAGCGACTACTTTTACCAACTTCATTGCACTCCCCCATCCCTCTGCTTTCTTCCAGGCCCCCACGTGGCATCCAGAGGTTAATGAAGGTAATACTTTGAGGGTATCAGGTGGGTGGATGGCTATAAGCAGATAAAAACTTCAATAAGAGCAGACATTGGGGACCACATCACAGAGATTACACGGTCTCTAATGGGCCCATTTTCTTCCTGTCTCTCTTCCACTTGGCACAAATCAGCTCTTTACTCTAGGTGAGACTGTTGAGGGCTATTTCCCAGAGTTCAAGTTTCTACAGTTATTTTTAGCTGGAATTTTACTGCATACCTGGGACAGGTGAGGCATGAAAAGGAATGTGGGTGTGGGTAACCCTTGAATCTCTAGTGCCAGGGTCTGGGTCTCTTGTCATTCCAGCCGAAGAGGGGTGACTCACACCCTGATTTATTATCTGCACTAAGGCTAGGTTTCACCTTAAGAAATATGTGGATTAAAACCTCCTGTATATTCTCTAATTTTGTATTCAAGTCTTTGTGTGTGTTTGCTCTTTGGAACATGCTTTCTTGGATGTTACTTTGTTACCTGCTTTTGATAACTTGGAATGCCTTCATTTTCTGTAACCAATATCACAGCCTGTGGTTCTTTCTAGTCCCATTTCCCAGGCCTTTGAGGGACCTGGGGCAGATTAGAGTACCTGATTTACATTTTTTGCAGGTGAGAAGCTACCTGGAAAACACTCTGGCTGTAAGCTGGATGTCTTGATAGTCAGCCAAGTTCTAGGATATTCATTACATTGTTTAAGGACTAAGAAAGAATCGTGATCTATGCGTCCACACCCCTTCTGGCCACCACTAGAATGCCCTCAGAGTGCCCGAAATTCCAGAGTGCCTGGGATTCTGAGCCTGCTTGAAGCTTGGAATGGCTTCTCCAACTGACCCCTTCATAAGACAGAGGTATTTTCCTCATCTCACGTTAGCTCTGTACAGAAGAGGTAAAACCAGGCTCACTAGGATCATGAAGTCATGACACCGTAAAGCTATAAAAAGTGGTTTTATGATTCAGCTGAGAAATAGAGAACTTTTTCTCTGGGCCAGCATTCCATGACTATTGAGATACGCCCTTTAAAGGTCTTAAAAGTCAGGTGAGGTGTGTTTGTTTGCAGTTGGGAGAGGTGGAGAGGTTGGTCAGTTGGTTGAAGCTGTTTCTTAAATCAGGAAAACAGAACTAAAGAATTACACCAAGAAGGGAACAGAACAAAGGCCACAGACCTCCCTCCCCATTCCTTAACTAGAGCCACTGGTAACCTGACTGCAAAGACAATTTACATTTCATTTAAAGAAAGTCGTTTTAAACCCCTAAACTTCTACCCATCCCACCATTTCTGAAGACCTACCTCCTGTCTCTTCTAATCAACTCTTACCACTTCTATTTCACAATGCAATCTTAAACCCTAAGGAACATAGCAGTCCAGAAAGAGTTTGTAATGGATTGACTAGTGTACCCCAAAAAATTCATGTCTACCTGGAACCCCAGAACATGTGACCATTATTTGGAAAGAGGGTCTTTGCAGGTAAAAAGTTGATCCTTGAACACAAGAGTTAATAATTTAACAATCCTTCCCCTGCCCTATGCAGTTGAAAATCTGCATATAATTTAAAATATATTTTTATTGATTTCAGAAAGGGAGAGGGAGAAATAGAAACATCGATGATGAGAATCATTGATTGGCTGCCTCCTGCACGCCCCCTACTGGGGATCGAGCCCGCAACTGGGCATGTGCCCTTGACCTGAATCAAACCCAGAACCCTTCAGTCCGCAGGTCGATGCTCTACCCACTGAGCAAACCGGCCAGGGCTGCATATAATTTTTGACTCCCCCCAAAAAATAACTAGAATTGCCCCTAAGTATCCATGAGGGATTAATTCCAGGGCCCCCTGCAGATACCAAAATCTGCAGATACCAAAATCTTCCCAAATCCCTTATATAAAGTAGCGTAAAACAATGCATAGTGAGTTTTCCACATCTGCAGATTCCCAACCACGTTTAACTTAAGAACCACCAATAAATTTGCCATGTAACTGCCACTGTTAGTTTCTTACCTATGAGCAAGATCTTCTTAAATCTATGTCCTTTAACTTATAAAGGTCTTCAAGAAGTTTCAATCTTTAAAAAATAATATTTAAATTTATTATTTCACATGAGGTCTAACGAAGCACAAGCTGAGATTGCTTATGTATCCTAGGTATCCCCATTCTACAGATGCAGAAGCGTCTTTACAATTCCAGGTCAAGTGCTGCATCACATAGTCCTTGACTTGCAGCTGAGAAAGCAACAGGTCTGTGTGAAGTGACAGAAGGGCACATCCTACTCCTGTCATGAGCAGGAACCAAAGTGGAAGAACAGTAAAACCTGTACAAAACATTCTGCAGTCATGACACTCCAACACATAGAAAGGAGAGTAAGTACTGAAGCAGCTGAGCAGATTCTGGACATAATTCTGACAGACTTCGGTCTGAAGAACTCTACTGCAGGAGGTTTCTTTCTCTTCCTCAATCCCCTTTCACACAACCGAAAGCAGAAATCAAGTCTTTATAAAAGAGACTAACGGCCTTTCCGTTTCTTCATTTTCCCTCCTGCCACCTTGTTCCTGACACCCATAGCACCCTCCGTATCATCATTGTCCCCAGCATCCTCCCGTGTACGTTTCTTCTTTTCTCCATGCTCCCTCAGCTCCTGCAAAACAGAAAGGATAGGACTGAAAATGAACCACTGCCACTGAAGATTAACACATCCTGGTCTCTCCTCCGTAAAATCAAACAATGAGTAACTTCCTAAAGTTTCACATTAGCAAGGAAATAAGACCAAAATCCCGATATACAAAAATGTTAACCTTATTAACAATCAAAGATACAAATTCAAATAATAAGCTATTATTTTCACATGGCAGACTAGCAAAGATTTTAGAGAATGGTAATATCTAGTAGTCAAAATGTGAGGACATTCACATATACTTTCACTGACAGTGTAAACTGCTATAGCTTTTCTACAGGGCAATGCAGCATTCCATGTGAATTCAAATTTTAACTGTATACTCCTCAGCCCAACTGTTCTAGGATTATTCTAAGGAAACAAGACAAGTACGTAAAATTGTACATACTAGGATGTTCAACCGTGCTAGTTAAGATAGAAAAAATTACAAAAAGCCTAAATACATATCAATGTAAATCATGTTACATATGCATAACAATTCTTTGCAGCCATGAAGAAATGATCACATGAATCTAATTTGCTGAAATCAAAAAATATTAATCATATACAATTAGATAAAGTCTAATTATGGCTAAGAAAAGAAAAACTGCCAACGGTTTCCTATGGTTCTCTGTGGGGGGTGGCTTATACGTTCCATTTACTATTTGAATCCTTTCTGTATTTTCTGAATTTCCCCCTCCCAATGCACATGTCAACAAAAATATCAAAGAATTCTATTTTGAAAGAAAAATAAAACCAAGTCCACACTTCAGCTACTCGAGGCACCCCACGGGCGAAGTTCCTCTGTCCCTCAGGCTAGAATTCCAGGGAGCAGATGACACTTGCAAGGATTCTCCTTTAGAATCTTCTCATCTCCACTGCTACTGTTACTGCTACTACTGGCAACTATGCAGTTTATATTAGCTTACCTGGTGCTCACAGAATCCTGTAAGGTATTCAAGGTAAGCATTACTCCCTAAATTAGGATAGTAACTGCTTGGTGAGGAACTGCTTCTGAGAAATCAGTCACAACTGGGACATCTGATCTCAAGTTCTAAGGCTTTCCTGCCACATGTGAAACATGAACAGAGGCTGAGACTGTGGTCACTGTGGTCAGACTGAGTCTGAATCCTGATTCAACCACTTAGTTGCATGGTTTAATGATGGACCTACCATCTCTAAGCTTTAGCATGCTTAGAAATGCATTTATTCTTAAATTCAGAATACATTACCCAGCTCCTACATTTTATTATGAGGACTAATAAAATATCTAGCACATAGTTAATATCATTTGCAAAGAAGTTGGTAAAAAAAATAAGTTGCATACCATTCGGGCAAACCTTTGGGCTTCAGTCACACGTTCTGTCAGCATCATAACCTCATCATCCTGTGTTGGAAAGACAGGCAGTTTCTTTCCAATTAAGTGTTCTATGCGCTGGAAGAGTTCCACATCATACCTGAGAAAGAAACATTGGCATGGTTTTGGTGGACTGACAATGTAAACGTCAGCCCATTCCAAAATACGTATTACATTACATGATGCAACAGGAGCCACAGTGTTAAACAATACTGAATCTACTGGTCCTTTTCAGAATACTAACTAAATGCAATATTCTGTGCATAGCCCAGGGGTGGGCAAACTTTTTGACTCGAGGGCCACAATGGGTTCTTAAACTGGACCGGAGGGCCGGAACAAAAGCATGGATGGAGTGTTTGTGTGAACTAATATAAATTCAAAGTAAACATCATTACATAAAAGGGTACGGTCTTTTTGTTTTTTAGTTTTATTCATTTCAAATGGGCCGGATCTGGCCCGCGGGCCGTAGTTTGCCCACGGCTGGCATAGCCCATTAGAAAATCCCCCAATACAGTCTTTACTCCCAGAAAAGCACCGGGTTCATAAAATTTTTCCTTTAAAAATAAAATCAGAAATAGTTATTCTAATTCTGTGAGGTGAGGGGAGGTCAGTGCTCTCTGGCTCTAGCAGTTAAAGACCGGTTTAGCTCAGTGGAGAGAGCATCGGCCTGTGGACCGAAAGGTCCCAGGTTCAATTCCGGTCAAGGGCATGTACCTGGGTTGCAGGCACATCCCCAGTAGGAGGTATGCAGGAGGCAGCTGATCAATGTTACTCTCTCATCGATGTTTCTAACTCTCTATCCCTCTCCCTTCCTCTCTGTAAAAAAATCAATAAAATATATTAAAAACATTAAACTTTAAAAAAAGAAATAATAGGGTGGTTTTTGTCCTTCTATATACTAAATACTATACTAGCCCTTGTAGACAACATCTCCAATCTCATTAAAGCCTTGCAGTATTAACTTAGGGGCCAGTGAATTCTTTGCTGTGGGGCTTCCTTTGCAGCGTGGGATGCTTAGCAGCATTCCTGGCCTCTTCCCCCAGGTGGCACTGTGACAAACTGATGTTTTCAGACTTTTCCACAGGCAGGCATTATTTCCATTTTACGAACGATGAAACTGGGAGCAGGGAGGTTAAGTAACCGGTAGAGTCAGGTTCCAAGTCGGTCTGCTCCCAAGCTCTGCTTTTTTCTCAACACTGCTCTGCCCCAACACAATTCACTTACTGTGTGACAAAGGTAATAGACTTTCCGGAGCGCCCAGCTCGAGCTGTTCGACCTACTCGATGGATGTAATCCTGAAACAAAAAGGGTAAATGAATTTGAGTTACATGTAGTATAAATAAAAACTATGCAAGTAAGGTCTTACTGCAAACCTCTGAAAGAAAACAAATTAGTATTGGAACATGGAAAATGGGTTTAAAATTCTGTTGAGATAAATCTGCATCACCTTTTTTATTCTCACAACACAAACTGACCCCATTTTTCCTTTCTTTTATAGAAAGACAAATCTACAAAGCTATCTACATGGTCACTGAGCATATTCACATGGTGCAGAGAAAACAGCATTGGTTCTAGAGGGAGACCTGAGTCACAGCTCTGGTTTTACCACCTACCAGCTGCACAACAGCCTGTAAATCACATAACCTGTCTGAACCTTGACTTCTTACCCATAAAACAGGGATAGAAGGCATGCCCAAACTCACAGTGACTGTGAAAATCAAATGAGACAGCACCTTGTCTACAGCAGTTAAATATATAGCCAAGAGGTACGAGTTGGTCTCAACCAGGGAGGATTTTGTCCTCCCCAGGGAATATTTAGAAAAATCTGAAAACTTATCTGCTTGTCATAGTGTCACCTGAGGGTAAAGGCCAGGAATTCTGCTAAGCATCCTACACTACAAAGGACAGCCCCCACAACAAAGAATTCACTGGCCCCAAATGTTAACAGTGTCCAGACTGAGAAACCCAGATACACTAAGGACCACAAGCTGTCACTTCTAAAAAAATGAGACTGACAAAGATCAGCACACTGCATCTGCCCCTCTGACTGTGATCATTACTTAACGCCTCTCTCTGGCTACCTTCATTCACCTTTATTAATAGTGTATCTGCAGGCAGGTGCAAAATGGTAAGAATGAATAAATCAGGAGCTTTCCTAGTTTTTGACACTTAACTAATCATGGACCAAAGAAAGAAAAAGAAAATACAGTAAACATTTCATTAAGAAATATACTCTGGCCCAGCTGTGGCTCAGTGGTTGAGCGTCAACCTATGAACCAGGAGGTCACAGTTCAATTCCTGGTCAGGGCACATGCTCGGGTTGCAGGCTCAATCCCCAGTGTGGGGTG
>NW_006288361.1:32731-40194 GCF_000327345.1 Myotis davidii
CCCAATGCTGGGTGTGCAGGATGCAGCTGATCAATGATTCTCTCTCATTATTGGTGTTTCTGTCTTTCTCTCCCACTCCTTTCCTCTCTGAAATCAATAAAAATTAAAAAAAAAAAATACACTCTCAATACAATGGAATATTATTCAGCCACAAAAAACAAGAATTAAATCTTGCCATTTGTGATAACATGGATGAATCCTGAGGGCATTATGCTAAGTTAAATAGTTCAGAGAAAAACAAATACTATATGATCCTAACCTATATGTGAAATCGAAAATAGAAACAAAAAACTGAGCTCATAGACACAGAGAACACATGTGGTGTTGCCACAGGTTGAGATGGGGTTAGGGGAGTGAAATGGGTAAGGAGATGGGGGGCGGGGTCTACAGGTATAAATTTTCAGCTACAAAATAAAAAAGTCTTGGGAATGTAACATTATAGTCTATAATACTGTAATGCATATTTGAAAGGTGCTAAAAGAGAAAAAAACTTAAAAGTTCTCAAGAAAAATACTGATTATTATGTGTGGTAACGGCTGTTAACTTGGCTTATTGTAATGATCATTTACAATATATACAAATATCGAACTTTCACCCTGCATACCAGAAACGAATATAATGTTATATGTGAATTATACCTCAATTTCACTTTGGGACTAGAAAGTCAGGTCAGAAAAGGACTCACCTTGGAATGGGTAGGAATGTCAAAGTTGACAACTACATCCACATGAGGAATGTCCAAACCTCGGCTTGCAACATCAGTTGCTAGAAGAATGGAACGAGCCTTTGCCTTAAACTTATTAAGGGATCCTAGGCGCTTGCTCTGAAATGATGAATAAAAGACATGAAAATAATTTAAGGACTCTTAGAATCTAAGACATACCAAATAGACATATTAAATACAAGAGATACATTTTTTAAAAGATATTTCCCCCCAAGTCCAGATTGGACTTCACGGACCAAAAAGAAACATGAAAGCAACAAAAATATATTTAAGACTAAGGCAAGAAAATACTAGCATGACATAAGAACTGTTTAACATAATAGGTAATTGGGCAATAATTTATTAAAACTTCTTAGAGATCAGAGAATCACTATTACCACAAGGGCTGAATAAATCAACTCAATGGCTTCCATATCAAAAACTACCTATGGAATTAACTAGAATCTCTTGTTTATCCTGAAAGGAGGAAGTAAGCATCCAGAGCAACACGCCAAGTGCATAAAATCCTGGGAAGATGCATTAATGCCATGTGTTGTTACTGTGCAAATCTATTGCTATATGGTTTATCTTCCTCCTGCCACCTGTTCACCTCCAGTGACACCGAGGAGTCTTTACCTGACTCATCTGTCCGTGGAGGGGGATGGCAGTGAATCCAAGATTTCGGAGTAGCAAAGCTGTTCTCTGAGTATTGTTACAGGTGCTGCAGAATATCATAAAGGAGTTTCCAGCCAATTCATTTAGAATATAAACCAGGTAGGTATCCTAAATTACAAACTTTATTGATTTCAGAGAGAAAGGGAGGAGAGACAGAAACATCAATGATGGGAGGGAATCATTGATTGGCTGCCTCCTGAATGTTGGACCGAGCCTGCAACCCAGACATGTGCCCCCAACCGGAATCAAACCTGTGACCCTTCAGTCCACAGGCAGACGGCTCTATCCACTAAGCCAAACCGGTTAGGGCTAAAGTATGTATTTTTAAAGATTTCCGAGAGGAAGGGAGAGGGAGAGACAGAGAGAAATATCAGTGATGAGAGAGAACCATCGATCTGCTGCCTCCTGCATGCCCCCTACTGAGGCTCGAGCCCTCAACTCGGGCACATGCCCTGACTGGGAATCAAACAATGACCTCCTGGTTCATAGGTCAATGTTCAACCACTGAGCCACACCAGCCAGGTCAGCTTTGCACTCCTTAAACAGCATTATCGTCTCTGTGAACTCTGAATTTCATACAGCCTGAGCCAAGCACAAGGAGATCTGTACTCAGCAATCAGAAAAAGTCCTCACATCAAGGCACAACACAGGGTCCTTTGACTACAAAAAAAGCCACATAATAAGCACACAAAAGAAAAACGACCTGAAGGATGGGGTTGGGAAGGGATTATATCATAATTTCGTTACTGTGGTTTACTTAGTATGTTGTGAATTCGTGGAATGTTTGACTTTATCAGTGATAAACAGAACCACAGCCGGCTCTCTAAAGCAAACAGAAAGAACTCCAATCTGTAGCACAGCTCTTAACTAATCGAGAGTTGACTCATTTTCAGATGCTTTGGAAAGGAAGGAGAGGGAACACTTCACCTTGAATTTAGAGGGAATAAAAATATAATATTGCTGCAATTTCTCAACCGTCTGGTATTTAGAGGAAACAGCACATTTCACAGGATCCTTCAGTGCTGCTCGCTGAAGTTTTTGTACCTAAAAAAAAACACAAATAGTTTTACTATTGTTATTGTTGTTTGCATTAATCAATTCTTATAAGGAAGAAATAAGAAGTCCTAGAAAATTTCACCTTCTTGGTCATGGTAGCAGAGAAGAGAAAAGTTTTCCGATCTCGGGGAATCACTTTGAGAATCTTGTCAACCTAAGGCACAAAGAGGAAAGGGTATCAATACAATATTTTTTAAAAATAAATTTCTTTATTGATTTCAGAGAAGGAGAGGGATAGAGAGATAGAAATATCAATGATGAGAGAGAATCATCGATCAGCTGCCTCCTGCACGCCCCCCACTGGGATTGAGCCTGAAACCCTGGCATGTGCCCTTGGCCAGAGTCAAACCAGGACCCTTCAGTCTGCAGGCCAACACTGTATCCACTGAGCCAAACCGGCTAGGGTTCAATACAATATTTAGACTAGACATCTGCAAATATTCTTTGTGAAGGAGACAGAAAATAGAATAACAAACTAAATACAACACTGTGGGGATTTGGGGACTCAAAAATCCAATTCAATCCAGCTAAAATTTACAAAATATTTACTATTTGATACCATACCAAATGCTATAAACAAAACAATGTGATTCAGTGAAAAAGAACAATTTAAATTAGTACATAAGAACTAATCTAAGAGAAAAGTCAATAGGTATTAATCAAGTACATAAGCTATGATGAGTAGGTCATCAAAAAAAAAAGCACAGATATTTCAAAGTGTGTGAAAAAGGTCTATATCAGGGGTCCTCAAACTTTTTAAACAGGGGGCCAGTTCACTGTCCCTCAGGCTGCTGGCGGGCCGGACTACAGTCTGAAAAAAAAACTATGAACAAATTCCTATGCACACAGCGGTGGCAAAAACACCCGACGGGCCGGATAAATGTTTTCGGCGGGCCGCATGTGGCCCGCGGGCTGTAGTTTGAGGACTCCTGGTCTATATCAAATAAAATGGAAAAAGAAAATCTGGTTTTGATATTCCTCATCTCTGAAATCGGAGTCATCTATACTCTAAAGAGGATGCTGAGGCACTAACAATGGGAAGAGAACCACGAATGAAAAAGGCAGATGTTTAAATCAGCTGATAATGATGCAGCTCTCCCCACACAGCAGGTGTGCAATGAATCAAATTTTGAAACAGGGCACTTGAGATGCTCTAAGAGGAAGAAAGAAATTGGGAGCTCACCTCTGTCTCAAAATCCATATTCAGTATTCGGTCTGCTTCATCCATGACCAAGTATTTGAGAGCTCTTAAGTTGAAACCTTTTGTATTTTCCAAGTGGTCAATCAGTCGACCAGGAGTTGCTACCAAAGAAAGGTTGAGGAGAAAGAGCAATGTTTAAGAACAAGGACGAAAAGGAAGTTACTAAGCCCCTCCTCCACCACCACCCCCCTCAATTTCAGAAATGAAAAATTAAATAGGTTTACAAAAACCTGTTCTTCAAAGTCTTTCTGTTAGAGTAAGCAGGCACAGAGCAGCAACGTATGGAATGATACCAGGGAGGGGAAAGTTCCAGGTGCCAACTACTATAGGCTGGCACCTTGCCCTGGGTGACCCTTCCTCCCCTAGCATGTCATTGGTCATTGGTTTAGACCTCCTTAGAGGAGGAACAAGAGGCTGGAGAATAGCCTCCTATTACTCCCGTACAAAAACAGGAGACAAGAATAGGAAAGGCCCTGATAGGTTAGCTTAAAGAAGGAGCTAAGCCCAGCCAGTGTGGCTCAGTGGTTGAGCATCAACCTATGAACCAGGAGGTCATGGTTCGATTTCTGGTTCAATTCTGGTCAGGGCACATGCCCAGGTTGAGGGCTGGATCCCCAGTAGGGGGTGTGCGGGAGGCGGCCGATAGATGATTCTTGTCTTTGATGTTTCGATCTCTCCCTCTTCCTTCCTCTCTGAAATCAATAAATATATTTTTAAAAAAGAGCCTTGACAATACCCCAGGGTAGCTCTCTGAGCAGCCCATTCAACTCTTCCTTTTGAGTATACTTTTGCTTTGCTTGCTAAATAAACTGCCTCCTGAGCTAGTTCTTGGCTGAATTCTTTCCTAGCCAAACTCAAAAACTGAGGTCCACATTCGCTGCTAACATTTCCACACAAGTAAGTAACTCCCAACATTGGTAGATTTTCTCCAATTCATCATTGCCAGTATCTTTTACCTTTGGCAACTACTCACCTATTACTACATGTGGTTTTTTTGCCAGGGCCAGAGACTGGGACATTGAATCAATTCCACCTACAATCACGGCTACAGGAAGAAAAAAAAAAAAAAAGAATAAACATAGGAAAAAGACCCTTAATTTTTTCCATAGTTCACTGATAACCTTTTAAAGCCAATGCTAGATTTCTACTTAAATTTACAACTTTACCCAAAGCTAAAATACCAAATCAGCTTTCTGGTCAATAAACTTATGCTAATTATACTTCCTTCCATTCTCCTTTCACACTCATTCTCAACTAGTGAAGGAGCCCTAAGACTCCTTTCCTCTCAGAACTTACCAGTCTGTACTCCAATAGAAGATCCTAGGGCTTCAAACTGCTCTGAAATCTGAAAGGCCAGCTCTCGGGTGGGGGTGAGAACTAAAGCAAACAAACGCTGGGGCGTCTCCAGCAGCGCATTCAGAATGGGCAAAGCAAAGGCCCCTGTTTTTCCAGAGCCGGTTTCCGCCAGCCCAATGATATCACGACCTAGGGAGTGGAAAAAAAGAAAACATCTCGCAGCAAAGACATTTTCTCTGCATTTTTCCACTTTCTCTACAATGACACAATGCTGGGCACAAAGTAAACACTGAATAAATATTTGAGGAACTGGGGGCAGAAGAAGGTTGAATAGACAGAAGACATGAGCTCTAGGTGAGCTCAAAATCCAGGGACGAGATACACAAATACAGTACAGTGTGATAAGGGCTTTAATATAAGCCCCTGCAAAATATAGTAAGAACACCAAGGAAGGAGTAACTTACTGCCCTAAAGAGTCAGGAGAAGCTAAAAGAGGTGATGACTAAATTAAATCTGGAAGTACGCACAGAAGGAAAGGAAGGGCATTCCCATAGGATGGATGACAAGAGGCTGAAAGCTTTAAAAAACATAGCAGACAGAGTAGGGAGAGTGAGCTGTGCAATGTGCTGGAGCAGACATCTTAGGGGGAAAGGGGAGAAGAATGAGTTTAGAAAGGAAACTCATAAGCCCTGCTAAAGAGTTTTGTATCTTCCGATAAGTGAGACGATCTGAAACGGGGAATATCATGACCGATGTTATTCATTAGGCCTGCCTGATGGCACAGGGAGGGGTCAAGGGGCTAAAGATCCAGGTCCCTTCTTCTGAGGGAAGGATGTCATAAGTAATCCCTTAAGCCATTACGGGTAAGATTTGGAAAATACCTCCCAAGCCTAACCACCAGAACAGGGCCCAATGGAACGGCTTCCTCTGAGCAATGACCTCCAGTTGTTCCCACTGTTCCTGACTGCGTGACTGCTGAGGTTTCCTTACCTAGACATTAGCCCCTGAAGTAACCTGAACATGACTCTGTTCTTTACAATCTAAAATGACCCAAACTCCCACAATGGGGAACACACAGGAAAATGGGAGCTCAATTAGGATACCAGGGGAGTTACAAGGCATTGGGAATGGAAACCAGTGAAATTTAGGAAGTTCCAAAAGGAAATGTATTTGACACTCAGGTTTCTGGCATGGGAAACTCAAAGGCCATAAATTGAGAAAGGGACTACAGAAAAATTAGTTCCGGTGAGGAAAACAATGACTCTGGTTTGGACATAGTGAACTGGAGGTTCCTACAATGAGCTGAGAGAGAAATATCTAAAAACCAGCGGGGCATGCTTGCGTGGGGCTCGGAAGAAAAGTGGGGGTTAGAAATACAGTTCAAAGCACTATTCTCTCTCTAGAGCTAGTTTCGTTCTTAACCTGGGACTTGCGGGAGAGGAATAAAGTCAGAGCAAGGGATAAATTTTATGTGTGGATACATTTGTGTGTTTTTTTCTGGGGAGAAACTCTAACTTTTATTTGATTCTCAAAGGGGCAAGGAACCCCAAGAATGTCCCCCTTCTCCTATGGTAATGTACCTCACTTTCTCTGAGAATCAATGAATTTCAGTTAACACTTCTGGGTCTTTCTCCACCCACCCTAGTCCTCTAAAGTTGAGTTTGGGAATGTAGGAACAGGATTTCACTTCTCCTCTTATTAAAGTTCACCCCAATAGCTCCAGGCCCACTAGTCATCAGCCACTCTTCTGCAAATCTGATACTCATGTCTTATAGCAGGGGTCCTCAAACTTTTTAAACAGGGGGCCAGTTCACTGTCCCTCAGACCGTTGGAGGACCGGACTATAGTTTTTAAAAAAAAAACTATGAACAAATTCCTATGCACACTGCACATATCTTATTTTGAAGTAAAAATACAGAACGGGAACAAATTCAATATCTGTATTTGCATGTGGCCCGCGGGCCGTAGTTTGAGGACCCCTGTCTTATAGCAAGAGCTCTCAACAGCTCCAGATACTAACAACGGTTCCAGGGACCCTTGTGTAAATCTGCACTTATTATTCATGATTCCTTTTTTGTTGTTTTGGTTTTGTTTTGTTTTGTTTGGTGCACCGTTCCCGGAGGTACTGCAATACCGGGTCCATATGTGGAGTGGATGGAGCAAGTTCTGATTCCATCTCCTTATTCCAAAAATACATTTCATATCATGTCCTCAGAGAGAGGACACATCAGATATTAAACTAAGAGCAGATACTGCACTTGATCTTAGCCAAAAGGCCGAGAAGTGAGTCATGATTTCTAACAAGTCTCATGTTAGTACATTTTAATCCAGTGCTTCCTTGGGTCAGCATCCGCTACAGACACTAAAGCTCCTGATACAAAGTCAGCTCAGCCCTGGCCAGGGTGGCTCAGGCGGCTGGACTGTCATCCCGGGCACCACAGGGTTGTGGGTTCAATTCCCGTAGGGGCACATACCCACGCTGTAGGTTCCATCCCCATCGATGTTTCCCTCTCCCTCTCTCTCTCTCTCTCT
>NW_006288361.1:40331-42860 GCF_000327345.1 Myotis davidii
GCTTTCCTCTCTCTCTCATCAGAAAACGTAACAGGTGACGGCATGTAGTTTCACAGAATAAGTGATTCCCAAATCATATTATAAGAAAAAAAAAAGAAAGTAAAAGTGGAGAAGAACTTTTACAGAAACCAACAGCCACCAAAACTGTGTGTGGTCAGTGAGCACATTTTTATTTCACTTGAAGCAGCAGGAGCAGTTCTCTGATACTCTCCTAAGTTCACAGTGGCCGTCCCAGGCCACCTGTTTACCGCCGACCTACCTTGCAAGGCCAAAGGAATGGCTTCCACCTGGATTTTGGTGGGCTTCGTCCATCCCAGCTGGTCGCAAGCTTCACACAGCACATCGGTCACACCCTTGGAATAAAAACAAAACGCAGACATCAGCACACACTCCCCGCCCCTCATTAAGTGGCTGTCGGAGCCCGGGGCGGGCCGGCGGCACGTGCGCGCATCCCTCACACTCATTCCAAGGACGCCCGCCCTGCGTCCGCTCGTCCGCTCGTCCCGCTCCTTCTATATGTGCTACCGCTCGCCAGGGGCAAAGCCAGGGCCCTGACACGTATTTATTCATTTAACCCAGATGATGCCATGAGGCTCTTCCCCAACTCAGACGTCGAGGAGGCACAGAGGAGTAGCAACCCGCTCTGGGGAGAGGCTGGGCCAGAATCCGAACCTGGCTCATCTGCCTCCAAAGCCCACGCGTCGCCACATCAACACGGAGAAAAGCGCCAGCGGGGCTCTCACAGCCCGGCCGGCAGCCACCCGCGCCCCCGACGACCAAGCTCAGCGGGTCAGGGAGCGCGCCCGGAACCCGAGCTTCAGGAACTCCGGGGGACGCCTCAGCTAGGCCCCGGCGGCTGTGTCCACCACCAGCCGGGATCGAAGGCCACTGGTCTCTGCCTGCGTCTGCCGCCCGCGGTACAGAGAGATACTGCCCTCACCAGGTCTTTAAATGTTTTCGTTTCCTCCTCCTCCACGGCCGGCTGCGGCGCTTCAGTAGGGGAACCGGGATCCTCGGGCGCCGCCATGCTGTCCGGCGGCTCCGGAAGTGGGGCGGCGGCGCGCGGGATGCTGGGTAATGTAGTTGTAGTTCTCCCGACTGCGTGTTCTGGGCGCCCCCTTGCGGCCTTGCCGGGTTTTGCACCACTTGGGGAACTGAACCCAGTACAGAAGGGGCCGATGACCAGGGCCTCCAGTATGCCCTTCAGATCCCCACCCATTATGCTCCTTACTTTTCTAACCATAGAGTTTTAAACAGGTTGATATCACAGTACTATTTATTATAATTATTATTTCATTTATTTATTAAAACATTTGTTGAGTGCCTACCATATGCTAGGGCTATGTTTTATGCTTAGTGACAATATATGCTTAGTGACAAGGGCAGCGTCCTCTACCCTCGTGGAGAAGACAGATAATAAATAAGTGATCACAGCCCTGGCCGGTTTGGCTCAGTGGATAGAGCATCAGCCTGCGGACTGAAGGGTCCCGAGTTCGATTCCAGCAAGGACACATGCCTGGAGTTGCAGGCTCGATCCCCAGTAGGGGGTGTGCAGGAGGCAGGGATCAATGATTCTCTCTCATCATTGATGTTTCTATCTCTCTCTCCCGTTCCCTACTTCTCTGAAATCAGAAAAATATATTTTAAAATAAATAAGTGATCACAGAGCATTGTGCTAAGCGAAATAAGCCAGTCAGAGAAAGATAAATATCACATGATCTCATTCATTTGTAGAATATAATGAACAACATAAACTGATGAATATAAACAGATCCAGAGACAGAGAAGCATTGATCAGACTGTCAAACCTCAGAGGGAAGGTGGGGGAAGGTGGGGGTAAAGAGGAGAGATCAACCAAAGGACTTGTATGCCTATATATATAAGCCTAACCAACCAATGGACACAGACAACAAGGGGGTGAGGGGGGCAATGGGGCGATAAGGACACATATGTAATACCTTAATCAATAAAGAAAAAAAATAAATCACTAAAAAATAAAAATATATTTAAAAAAACAAGTGATCACAGATTCTTTCAAATTGTGGATTAATTATTAACTGGTTAATAATGCAGATTGGCCATTAACTGGTTAATAGTGCAGATTGGACATTAACTAGTTAATAGTTCGGATTAGCCCTTAACAGGTTAATAGTACGGATTGGCCGTTACTGATTAATAATGCAAATTTTGTAATGCAAAGAAAACACGATAATTTCAAGAGAAACATCAAAATGCTTTATTCAAAGTAATGTCCATCGCTAGCTACACATTTCCCCCATCTTTCAGGTAATTTGTGGATACCGTCCCAATAGAACTTTTCTTGTTTTGAGGCAAACCATTCAGAGACCAAATTTTCCACTTCTTCATACGTTTTAAAGTGCTGCTCAGAAAGTGCATGTGCCATCACTTGGAACAAGTGGTAATCGGAAGGAGCAAGGTCTGGGGAGTTCAACATCCGCCAGGAAGAAAGGAGTCCAATAAACACCCCAGGCTCTCAAATGATACTCTTAGAAGACATCGCCCTAGGAA
>NW_006288361.1:42913-47517 GCF_000327345.1 Myotis davidii
TGTAAAACCAGCCCACTCCTTCAGATCCCCCATCCCTCCTGGGATCCAGGGGTGGAGCACATGACCTAGAATAAGCCAACGGATGCATGTCTCCCATCTTCTATTACAATGATTGGTTCACCAGTGTGCACAGTGTCCTAGTAAGGCTAACCAAGGCCAGCAAGACTTAATTCTGGGACTTGTGTTTGAACTATCGGTTAAGTGTGCTTCTCCTCTCTCTCATGCTAGATTTGGTATGCTGATGAGCCGGAAGCTGCCAAGGCCTACCATATGGAACCTAAAGAATGTAGCAAAAATTGTGAAGAGACAGAAAAGAAACAGTAAAATCTAAGATCTGACATCACTGTTTGTCTTACTCCAGACCACAGCAGAATTCCCCAGGGTTTGCCTGGAGCAAAAAGTTAACAGCCCCACCTATGTCAACTCAACAAGGAGAGATTTATTGCAATTAACTAAATGGACACTTGTTAAGACAGGAACACATTGCTACAGCACAAACAGGATCCCAGCATGTGGCTGGCTTTGCAAATAGTCAGGGTCTTGCCAACACAGCCTTTTTTTTGGGGGGGGGGAGGGGTTGCACACCCACTAACAGTACAACATCTGGACCCAGGCATGTTTCCAAGGTGGGGAGACTCAGGCTGGCTGGTGCTCAGATAGGGAGACCACCTCCACACAGGAGCCCTTGACTGACTCTAGCAACCACTGCAGGCTCTCTGATTGGATTGCTGGACCCCCTATCCTATGTCCACCTTCCTAACAGACTATAGGTATATTGGGATCCACCAGTTTTTAGCTAAAAATTATTACATTTCCCTTGCACGGTCAAGATCAGTGACTTGCAAGGTGAAATTCTCTGGAGATTTGTGGGAAAATTTTGCCTCCTGGGAAAAACTGCTGGAAGTCTGATTTCTAGATAAAAAGAATATTCCTGTACATGAGTTAACTGCTTTTTAAAAATTGATTTACATGGTTTGATACTGAATATTCTAAATGAAAGTGATTAAATATCTGCCCTTTTCTGTTATTAATTCATACACAGGCAAACATGAGATTAGGTGATTAATTACAGAGATCAAAACATTTGAGGAATGGACAGTTTATTTCAATTGGGGAAAGAACTAATTTTGCTACAGTGGGGGAAAAAACCACGGAATTCAAAAATTGCTTCATTTAACTGAACCCCTCTATCTCTGTAGTGTCTTTATCTCCATGTCTCAATTCCCTCTTTCTTTTCACACCAAGACACTGAATGAGAACTATATCAAGTTGACTGATGGTTTGACATATCTGATTTAAAGTGGCTTCTACACCACTCTCTCTCTTTTTTTCTCCCAGTACACACTTTTGACTTTGACATTTGCCATATTGGAAATGACAGATGCCTTAGGGCACACGCATCAAAGCAATTAGGATCAGCATGTTTGCGAAGGATTGTTTTTCAATAGAACAGAATGTGGTTTTGTTGAATCCCCTTTATTGTGAAAGAGAACCATTCAAATGACTGTAAACCACAGAAAATACCAGAAGCACTTAAGCCTTTAGTAAAAATATATTTATTTTTCAAATGCGGGACATTTTTCTGGAGTATACCTGAGATCTAAATACTCCTTTCCCCCCTCCTCGTTGCAACATACCATTTCAATCTGCTTGTTTGTAGCATGTAGGCCATAAGGAAAAGCCTTATTCACATTCCCACAAAAGAAATAAATATTTGTCTCTAGGATCCATTGAACTGAACTTCACTAAATCCTGATAGAGGCTCCAGTCTTTATAACAGGCATGTAGAGGATGGATAGTCTTTCATTATCAATAAATTCCTATTAAAATAGCTAAACATTTCATTAAATTATTCAAATGCATTTGAATAATTATTATTCCAAGTGTTGTTCCAAAGTAGACACTCTTCCTTAGATGTAAAGTGGGCCTAGGACTTTGATATAGTCAAAATACCCTAATGATAGGAAATGTTTGCTGCTGCTGCCAAGTGCCCCATATATTTCTAGGGAACAGCTCAGGCATTGGAAGAACATAATTCAAACTTAAGCATTAATAGAAGATGAAGTTAGGGAGTGGGTGTACCTTTATGACATAGCACAAAATGACAACATGAAGTACATTCTGGTGACCTAAAATGCTAGCATCTGTGCAGGATAGTCTAGGAAATGACACCAGTTTAAAAAGAAACCAGTACCAACTTGAAAACAAGCCAGGATACACATCGATTGAAATTTATAGGAAAAATTAAAATTTAGAACCACCAACCACCTCGCCCCAGCACTGACATTGTACTTCCTCAGACACACGGCCATCATTGGGAAGCCTGGGAGAAAACAGAACCAATTTAAAGCCTGCTAAATCATTAATCATACAGCCAAGTTTTTATGTATGTAGCCTCAAAGATTTTTCAACATTACAGTTGTAGGAATGGAAAGTGAAATTATATTTTCTTTCTTAGAGACAGCTTACAGCCTTTTTACAGCCCCCAATGTGAAAATATGACTCATTGCCACCGTGACACAAGCTATTTTGTTTATAACCCATAAGACAATGTTACAGGACATCAGGCTTCCAGGTCTAAGTGCTTCCTTCACATGCCTTTCATTGTTTTGCTTTCCCCTGAAAAGTAGTTCAGAGCCCAGGGCTAAACAGATTCTCCTTTCAGGTCAAGTGTTATCTGCTGGCAAAGTACCTTCGGGTTAAATATGCCTACATCATTTCCACATCCTGCAAGTCAAGCCTCCATTTATAAGCTTAAACTCAGCTCTGGGTCTGTCTATTCAGAGCTTCCCACATTTACTCCACGTGGGAAGAGAGACTTATTCAAGGAGAACGCGCGACCGGCCTCAGAAAGTCAAACTCAACCTCATCTCGTGAAAAGAACCTCAGTAGTCTCCCATTCAATCACTTGCTATTCCTATTATTTCCTAAATGTCACGATTAAATAAAATTAAATGCAAATAATAAAAAGTAAATAAATAAAAAAAACTTAAAATAAATAAAAAAATACATGGTCTAGCAGTTTTCAGAGAAGGTAATGAAGATCAATTTCCAATAAATTCACATTCCTTTCTGTACCAGTTTCTACAATGAGTGGGCAACACTGCCCTCGAAAGGGCTTCTTATGTTACAGCCCTTAGCTAACATGACAGCAAGGTGCCCCAGGAAGCCTTGATCAATGCACACACATTCTTTTACTTCTGGGACACAGTCTGTCCTTGACCTTCAGTCTGAAGACCATGGAGCTCCTAGAGAGGCCCTGAGGTTGAGTGAAAGCTCATTGAGGGGATCAGAAACGAACATCTGTTGCAGTGGTTTTCAAACCTCAGAAGGCATAGAATCACCCAGGGGCTTGTTTAAATGTACCTCCAGAGTGTCCGACTCCATAAGTCAGGGGTTGAGTCCAAGAATTTGCCTTTCTAACAAGTTCCCCGGTGATGCCGATCGATATTGCCAGTCCAGGGGCTACTCTTAATGAGCCAGACATTGTGCTGGGCACTGTATCTCACAGACGACTCACAACGGAGTACGGGTGTGGCATCTCTCTTTGACCAGGAAGCCACGTCTCAGAGAGACCAAGTGGCCAAGATCACACAGCAGTGACAGGGTCCGTAAGAAACCCAGCACTGTCTAACTCAAAGCCATTGCTCTCTCTGTACACCAGGAAGTCAGTACATGAAGCTGTAAGTCACTTCATCTTCCTGGGCCTCAGCCTCGTCCTGCAAGGGTGGGTTGGTCCCCCTCTCAGCGCCTGAATATGAAACCACCCAGGAAGGTCCACTCCATCCCCAGGCTGGAGCTGTGAGTGGATAAGCTGAGAGGGGAGGGTGGGGGGATGGCATGTCAGAGGGAGGGGCCTCTCTTGGATCCTGAATCCTCCTACACTGTTCAGAGGGGGTCACTTGGCTCTGGATTCTGGAGGTCTTTGTACTCAGAGACTCTGGAAGAGAGGCTTTAAGCTTGTGTCTCCCCACTAAGGCCTTCTGAGGGCCTCCAAGCCAAGCAGAGCTTAGAGAGGACCCAAAGGATGGCCATGTCTGCACCCCCTCCAGCCTCAGCTCCAACCACCTGGGCAGGGGCAGGGACCACCCAACAGCTTAAAACCCGAGTGCCCAGTCATGTGAAGACTGGACGGTTCCGATCAAGGAAAAACAGTTTTCAGGTCACCTCTCCCACGAGGATCAGAAAATAACACAGTCCTCAGCAGAATGTCCCGGTGACGGGAAAAGAAGGGCTGCGAGGACGCTTCCCCTCCAGCACAGTTTCTTCTCCTCCTTTGCACTCAGCTCCTCACGCAGCTGGGTGCTTCCCGAGGGAGCCACAAATCCAGAGCATCCCACAGGGGTGCTTTCTGGCCTCGGTCCTTAGGAGAAAGGATGTCCTCCGAAAAGCAGCGCCGAGGGCTGGTCGGCCGCGATCTTGAGGTCGTGGCCACGTCTGGCCTGGGTGCGGAGCTGGACTCTGGACTCCAGCTGCTCACTGAGTTCGTCCAGAGCCCCCGTGCAGGACTCCAGGCTCTGCGCCAGCTTCTGAACCTTGGCCTTCAGCACGGCCTGGCTCACCCTGGTGGCCCCCTCGGACCGCCGGGGCAGGAGGAAGCCGCG
>NW_006288361.1:47738-50285 GCF_000327345.1 Myotis davidii
CGGCGCCCTGCAGCTCCCCGGCCGCCGGCCGCTCCATGCCCTGCGGGGACACAGACACGCATTATTCCAGAGTCTCCCCGAGCGACAGCGGCCCGCCATCGCGGCCTCCACACGCTAGGGGGCAGTCGGCAAAAGTTAAACCTAGCAGCTACTGCCACGCATGGGCCAAGGGATCACTTAATTTAACTTAGTTTTAACGAAGCACCCCCCCCCCACACACACACACACAAAGAGTGAGACCTGATGAGCTCTACCTAGATTAGAATAAGCAGCAAAACCCACATCTTAGGCCCTGGCTGGTTTGGCTCAGTGGATTGAGCGTCAGCCCGCGGACTGAAGGGTCTCAGTTCCTCAGAACTGTGTCCAGTTCCCAAAGATCAGTGCTGTGACCTGGGGGGCAGGTCGCCCAAGTTCTCAGGACCTTGAGTCCGCATGTGCAAGTAGGGCTAGTGCTGTCCTCTGCTTTCCCTCCCAGGGGACGCCAAGGATGGACTTCACTAAGTATTTGTTATGTAAGGTGTCAATGCCCTGTGGAGAGGAGGAGCCTTCTGACGGCGCAATGCTCGGGCCTCTGCTCTGTTGGGAAGATAATACTTCACAAGCGGGAGGTTGTTCCTGCTTACAAAGTCCTTTGTTACATGAAGACTTGGATCCTAAGAGTTGTGATACAGTTCTCTCTCTCCCTCTCTCTCTCAAGAAACAAGTCACCAAAAACTCAAAAATCCTATTATCTATCAAGTGAAAGAAACTAATCTTTCTAAGTTAGATGGTTGCCTGGAGCAACAGTTCTGCTTGTTATTCTTCCAGGCTCTTATCTTAGAATTAAGCCTAAGATGTGGTGGTGTTGTTTTTTTATATATATTTTTATTGATCTCAGAGAGGAAGGGAGAGGGAGAGGGAAATAGAAACATCAATGATGAGAGAGAATCGTTGATCAGCTGCCTCCTGCACACCCCACCCTGGGGATCGAGCCTGCAACCTGGGGCTTGTGCCCTTTACCGGTATCGAAACTGAGACCCTTCAGTCCGCAGGCTGACGCTCTATCCACTGAGCCAAACCAGCTAGGGCCTAAGATGTGGGTTTTGCTGCTTATTCTAGGTAGAGCTCATCAGGTCTCACTCTTTGGGGGGTGCTTCGTTAAAACTAAATTAAATTAATACCACTATGTCTCTATTATGAAAGCTTCCTTTTAAAAATGAATAGCGGTTGGCCCGGCTGGTATGGTTCAGTGGTTGAGCATCAACCTATGAACCAGGAGGTCACGGTTAGATTCCGTCCGTTGAGGGCTCAATCCCGTGTGGGGAGTGCAGGAGGCAGTCGATCAATGATTCTCTCTCATCATTGGTGTTTCTCTCTCTCTCATTCTCTCTTCCTTTCTGAAATCAATAAAATTATTTTTTAAAAAATGAATAACGGTTGAATAAAATAGTCACCCAACCCAAATTTTTTGTTTAACAACTCACGGAGGGCAAACCTTGCACCAAATTGAATTGAAGCCAATTACAGATGACTAACCAAAAAGACAGAACTGTATACTATGGAGTAAAAGTACATCCTTGCAAGTTGCCAAAAACTCCCCCCTTCATATCCGCTGTACTCATTATCAGGAACTTCTTTAAAGTGGCAAATAAGTCACAGAAATATCTCACAGCGTTCCGATCCTGTGAGATAATCAGGGCAGAGATCGCTCTTCTCATCCGAAAGATAAGGAAATCGAAACACAGATTCTAGATGCAGCCGGTCCTTCACAGAGCCCAGTCTAGAATCTTGGTCTCCTGACTCTTCCTAGGTCTTAATTTTACTTGTATGCCTCCATAATTCCACCCACCAGTGATAAATTTCCAAGTAAAGACAACTCTTAGCAAAGTGGGAAGAAGTCACTCAAAATATCTAATGGACCAGGGATATAAGCCCAGTATTACAAGTCGTATGGCAATTTTTCAGGTAGTGTCCCTCTAGGCTCCCCACTTACCGTTCACCTCTGGCTACCTCCGGGAAGAGGAATCGGAGGCTGTTTCTGGATGAGCATGCTTTATAGTTCCCGAGAGCCAATGGCTGCCCTGGGAAAGCCTTGCCTCACCCTGAGCATTGCCTTTTCCTGTCCTGGCCCCCGCTGCCTTCACCCAGAAGGATGTGACATGGTGGAAAATGACCTGCCAGCCTCACAGCACATCCCGTATTTAGGAAGTGAACATTGTGTGTTCGCTTTTCCCCCAAACGCAGGAAAAGAACAGCAGGCTCTTCCCCAACTTGAAACGAGTGTGTCATTCTCCCAGGAGGGTAATACGCTGCCTTTCCTCTCCTGAGAATAGCTAATGACGTTATCTGGGAGGACATCAAACGCACCCCAGGCTGACCAATTATAGTGTTTCTTGAGAGGCCATAATTCTGAAATCATTTTTTTTTTAAAGGGGGGGAGGGCAGGAACTGTTATGTTTGAGATAGCCACTTAGAGTCCATTCCTGTATTTTAAAAAGCTATGTGAATCTGAGAGTGGTTGAAAAATGTGATCCAATAAGCATGAGGCCCTAAAAAAAAAAAAAAAAA
>NW_006288361.1:50532-59305 GCF_000327345.1 Myotis davidii
GGTTGAAAAATGATCCAATAAGCATGAGGCCCTAAAAAAAAAAAAAAAAAAGCAACCACAAGGCCACACCCGAAGGAAGTGCTGCGTGCAGTTTTGGGCATCTCCAGCTGCGGGGAAGATATTGGAGGTCTCAGAAAGGTCACGCTGCAGGCCAAATGCGTCAGAAAAAATCTGTGGGGTCAGGCTGCACAAGGAGCTAATTATATACTCTCAACAGCAGCAGGGATTCAGCTTCCTGGGTTTGCATTTGAAGTAGCAATTGTAGTCCATGCAATAGTTAAATGAATGGATTCTATCTCCAGGTTAGTGAAGCATGACTCGAAGGGCAGTTGTCTGAATAATTCGGGAGGAAAAGGGGAGTACGGCACCTGTGGGTGCTTTCTGCTGGTTGGAACTCAGCCTGGCAGCCTCTGACCACAGGACCCCTAATGTATTATCCTTCTTCTAACACTCGTACCTTAAAATAAAGAAAGCCAAATTGGTTCCTCCCTTAAATGATTATCGTCTCAACTCTCTAGTTCATCTGGAAAGTCTTAACAGCCATATCTTTCTGGGACGCAGTGAACTGCGCCACCTTTATAACTATACTTTGTCTTTATCAACACAACGCCATTTGTTACTACTCACAACCATGGTCCTTTTGAACTTGACTTTTTTGAATCATTGGTCCATATGCAAATATTCTGGTTATAGTTCCTCAAAGGGTAAATATCACCTTAGTCAAGATGCCTTCAGTGTCTGCCTGAACTTTTGAATTAAGAGGTGGAGCCCTAACCGGTTTGGCTCAGTGAATAGAGCGTCAGCCTGCGGACTGAAGGGTCCCAGGTTCAATTCTGGTCGAGGGCATGTACCTTGGTTGTGGACACATTCCCAGTAGGGAGTGTGCAGGAGGCAGCTGGTTGATGTTTCTCTCTCATCAACGTTTCTAACTCTCTAACCCTCTCCCTTCCTCTCTGTAAAAAATCAATAAAATATATATTTTTAAAAAAGAGGTGGAAAAATGTGTCTCCATAGGCACTGACACTCCAAATGAAATGTAAGCCAGGTCTCAGCAAGGGTCGGGAGGGAGTGGGCAAGAAAGAAGAGCACCCTGATGTTTTACTTCCCATCTGCTTCTCCAGCTTCCCTAGTGCAAGAGAAGAGGGAGGGAGCTAGTTAAGGACAGGGATCTCCAACCTCCAGCCCTGGGGAGTCGGAATCAGCAGGTCTGGAGTGGTGTCTGGGCAGATGTAGGGGATTCTCACCTGTAGCCAGGGTTCTGAGCCATTCACTGCTCCAGAATTTTCTGACCACTAGTTACACGCAGCAGAAACAGTATGGCTAGTAGAGAGCAGTTTGTTAGTTAGGTATTTATTCATTTCGGGCCCTAGTTAAAACGACCACATGTTAAAGTGAAAATCATGATCAGGGCCTCCCAGAGATGTAGAGAAGCCGAGGCCATGTCTATTTGTTGAGGCTCTCGGTGAATAAAAAATAAATAAATTCTAAGACAAGATATGAAAATGTGTGGTTTATATCTTTTAATGACACCATAATACATTTTTGCAATGTCAATATTTTTCTACTCACCAGATAATCACAGGATTTATAAAATATCAATCCATAGTGCACTACAGTGGTAATCTGACACAGTTTAGAGAAGTGGTTCTCAACCTTCTGGCTCTTTAAATACAGTTCCTCATGTTGTGACCCAACCATAAAGTTATTTTCGTTGCTACTTCATAACTGTAATGTTGCTACTGTTATGAATCGTAATGTAAATATCTGATATGCAGGATGGTCTTAGGTGACCCCTGTGAAAGGGTCGTTTGACCGCCAAAGGGGTTGTGACCCACAGGTTGAGAACCGCTGGTTTAGAGTATGATGACGACCTTTTCCTTTTCATCTTTATCAGTATAATCTCAGTGACCATACATAGGATTCCTTTTGGAGACAACATCAAAAGTATAAAATCAAGAGAATTTGTGAGGTTTCATTCACAAAGGCCAAAGGTCTTCCAGACTTTCCCTTGTAATAGATCCTAATACATACAGGCACTCAAATAAATAAAAATGAAGATAATAGCACATATCCACCTGAGGATTTCGCCCATGTTTTTTGTAAATTCCATGAGACTATAACTGCTCTAGCACATCATTAAGCTCTCAGAATTGCTTGTTGAATAAAACTAAAGAAAGGCATTTTGTTCTCTTAAAGAAATGGCACTATTTTCATAATAATTTGATGAGAATTTGGCATGAAATCATCTCTTGGAGTATACAGCCTGGTGGGTAAGTTAGAGCTCTTATTCTGCAGGGGACTTCCAGGATATCCACATTGCATGACATCTGAACTATTACTGTCATAAATTCATGGAACTATGGAGTTCAGTGAACACTGAACTCCAGCTATCTTTTCTTTTCTTGGCCTCTGGCCTTTGATAATGTACACACACATCCTTAACCACTAGTGTTTAAATATTGCTCTGTGTTCTTTTGTCCACTTAACGTTCCTGCAGATACACACTTCTCTGTGTTGACATAGTCCTCACCTCTTGTCATTTTTAATAGCTATGTAATAATCCCATTGTTTGTTTAGTCACTTCCCTATTAGACACTTGGATTGCTTCCAATTTTTTTTTCACTATTATAACCAGAGGTGCCAGAAACATCTGTGTAAATTTCCCCCCTTTGGATATTTCTTTGGGGAATATTCACATATGGAAAAAATACCAGGTGAAGGAGAGTGAACTTTTTATTTTATTTTAGAGAGATTGATATGAGAGAGAAATATGGATCAGTTGCCTCCCGAACAGGCTCCAACCTGGGATTGAACCCAAAACCTGGGTATGTGCCTTAACTGGGAATCAAACTGCTACCTTTTGGGATATGCTCCAACCAACTGAGCCACACCGACCAGGGTAAGAATCAACATTTTCGTGGCTTTTGTTCCACATTGCTTTAATCATTCTTCATCATAAGATTTTATTTTTTTTAATGTATTTTTTCTTAATTTCAGAGAGGAAGGGAGAGGGAGAGAGAGAAATATCAATGATGAGAGAGAATCATCGATTGGCTGTCTCCTGCACGCCCCACACTGTGGATCGAGACTGCAACCTGGGCATATGCCCTGACTGGGAATCGAACAGTGACCTCCTGGTTCATACGTCAATGCCAGCTAGGCAAGATTTTTCTTTTTAAAGGGAGACTCTACTATCATTTCCCTTTTCTGGAAGAAAAAAAAGGTATACTCTTACTTGCTTATTCTTTTGTGTTTTTTTTGGGGGGGGGTTGTTTTTGTTTTTTTACTTGCTTATTCTTTTGGACAAAGATGACACTGGAAGCTATTCAATTGCCCCAGTCTCCCTAATGTGATCAACTGAGGTCAGTTTAGGTTTATTCTATTTCCTCCTCCACAGGTGTGCACACCTGCACAGAATACATGGGATCGTGTGGGTGAAACATACAGTACATCATTAATATAGAAGTGTTTGCCCTATGGCTCTACAGCATACCTTCTTTACCATATGCTTTTGCCTCTGGTGCCAGGAAGACTGCAGCTGAGTCCACACCCCTCAAGTAGCCATAAAGATTCTTTTATCTACCAGGACACAGGACAACTATTACCTTGGTCTCTCTCTTTCCCAGGCCTAGTCATTCTCTCTCAAGTTCTCAGACATATATAACAATCACTGCAACCTGGATTATGGCATCTGCTTGTCTTGTGCATGCAGAGTCATAATAAATCTGAAGCTCTCCCTCGACTTTTAGACAACTTGAATAGTCTCATTTTTAGTGTGTCTCTAGTAGGCAAGAGAATGTTGAATATTGGTTCTCTTTAATTTTTAACTTTGTTTATAGCCTATTTTTTAAAAAAATATATTTTTATTGATTTTTTACAGAGAGGAAGGGAGAGGGATAGAGAGTTGGAAACATGGATGAGAGAGAAACATCAATCAGCTGCCTCCTGCACACTCCCCACTGGGGATGTGCCCGCAACCAAGGTACAAGCCCTTGACCGGAATTGAACCTGGGACCCTTCAGGCCGCAGGCTGATGCTCTATCCACTGAGCCAAACCAGTTAGGGCTATAGCCTATTTTTAATAAAAGAATTCAGTCATTTCACATTAAACATTATAGTGAAGCAAGATCAAGCCGAAACCAGCTCTCCGACATCCCCTGAAGGGGTCCGGATTGTGTGAGGGCACAGGCCAGGCCGAGGAACCAACCTGGGATCAAACCCAAAACACACACACATACTCTAATATATAGATGGCCGCCCCATGTGGTCACAAGATGGCTGTGCCCATGTCATCACAAGATGGCCACCACAAGATGGCCAGCAGGGGAGGGCAGTTGTGGGCAACCGGGCCAGCAGGGGAGAGCAATTGGGGGCCATCGGGCCAGCAGGGAAGCAGTTAGGCGTTGATCAAGCTGGCAGGAGAGTGGTTATGGGGCTATCAGGCCGGCAGGCAGAAGCGGTTAGGGGCAATCATGCAGGCAGGCAGGTGAGCAGTTGGGAACCAGCAGTCCCGGATTGTGAGAGGGATGTCCGACTGCTGGTTTAGGCCCAATTGCCCACAACTGTCCAGGGGGATCAGGCTTAAACCAGCAGTTGAACATCCCCCGAGGGGTCCCAGATTGGAGAGGGTGCAGGCTGGGCTGAGGGACACCCCCACCCCCTGCATGAATTTTGTGCGCCGGGCCTCTAGTTATTGTATATATTCTTATGCAACTTTTTTCCCCACTTAAAAATATAACACAAATAGTGTCATTCCCTATCCTCATAGGTCATTTTGCCCTTTCTCTCTGGCCTGCTCTGTGCCCCACAGGCTGACTCCTATGGACTGCCTCACTCAGGCTCCCCTGCCAGAGGCTTCTGATGGGGTTCAGCCAGTGGGAGGCACCAGCAAGAGAGCAGATCTAAGAGGAAAGAAGTCAGAGGACCCCTCCCCTGCTCTCCCTCCCTTCAGCTGTCCTTTGCAGTAGCTGTGTCCCTGTTTGGCTGTTGTTCTCTGGGTGGACCTGCCTCTATGGTTCCAAATTTCCCTGGGTTCCTAGTATATGTGTCCTCTCCCTTGTGCCTTAAGCCCTAGGAATGGTAATAATTTTCCTCTATTGCTGATCTGTAGGTACTTTGCCATCTTTTCTTTGCTGGCTTCACACTAATCAACTTCTTGTAAGTAAACTTTTCCTTTAAAATCTCTTCACTTGAAACACCTGGAATGAGTTCTTCTTCCTGCCAGGCCCTCGCATGCACAGATATTTTTCCAAGGTGATACTCATAGCTGTCACTCAACATATTGCCAGGTCATGATTTATTTATCCATTCCTTTATTGATGGGCATTTACCATATTTTCAAGGGAATTGTTTATTACAGTGGTAATAGTGAACATCCTTGTGTGTGAATACTTTTGGTGAGTATTTCCGTAGGAGAATGTCCTAAAATTGGAATTGCTGGAAAAAAAGGCGTACATATTTTGAATTTGATTAGTATTTTTTCTCCCTCCTGGGCAGCACATCAACTATTTCCTCTTCCTGGAATATATTTATAGCTAATGAGCAACAAACAAGCTATAGCTATGATAAGTGAAAAAGTAAGGCTATCGTAAAACATTCATGTTATACCATTAATCCAAAAGAAATTGTGAATATTTTTAACCTAAAAATAAACTCTTTATAAAGAAGCTTCTGAATCCTACAGCTATTCAGACAACATAATCCTTCAATCAGCTTTAATTCAAGAAAGGAGAACAATTTCTGATTGTTTGAACTAATCTGGCTAGAAAAAGTTCCAAGAGTCCCTAAGTGTATTAGATTAAGCACATGATTAAGAATAAAATCCAAAGAACATTCTGATAGCCCATTTCAGAGCACATTCACATAATATACAATGTCTATTTGGGGTCCAGATACCAAAGTGTTTGCTACCACATTCTAGGTTTAAGTTTACAAGGTTTAATATCGCAAAAACAGAGAGAGGTTCAAGGAAGCAAGATAGAGATGCTCATTGAGCACTGTGTGTAATAAATGAATCGTCTAAATTTCCATCAGTGAGGAAATGGTGAGTTAAACTTAAAATGCACTTCCTTGATTATGAGTGAAGTTGAACACTTTTCATATGTTTATAATAGGGTTTTGAGGGTGGGGGGTGTTGCCCCTTTTTGCCCATGTCCTTCTATGTGGATTTTCTGCTCATATCTTGTGTGGGTATGTATATGTGTGTGAATATTTTCTTTCCCTCCTGGGCAGAGAGTCAACCATTTGCCTATATTTCTATTGTGTTGCCTTTTTTCTTATCCATATATAGAAGGTTTACTATGATATGGATGCTAACTCTCTCTCTCTCTCTCTCTCTCTCTCTCTCTATATATATATATATATATATAATATATAATATATCTCCTTCCATACAATTTGCTTTATTTTGTACTCATGCTGTTTTGTAGTCCCAATATCATGTAACCAAATTATCAATCAATATGGCTTTTTGTCTTTCTGTGTCTTCTAATAATAACTCTTCAATTCTTAATACCACTTCTATGAATATTTATGAATGGTAAGAAGTAGAAATTTAATATCATCTGCCTCCAAATGGAAGGCCAATGATCCCAACATCTTTCCTAGAAGTTGAATCTTCTTGGCTTTCATGGATTCTGGTCATGCCTATCACTAGTCCCTGTGGGCAGGGTAACTGGACATGCTGATTGGCTTAAGCCAATCAAGGCAGCAACTGGAGCTGAAGATGGAGTCAGCTCTTCTCAACACACTTTCATAAGGCTGAATGAATCAGGAGTGATGTCCAAAACAAATTTTGGGAAACTATTCCAAGTAGAAAAAGTAATAATGCTAAAAGAAGAAAACAAGCAAACAGATGTCCACTGCATAACCTTATGACTTACTAAGTCCCATATTTTTATTAATTTAGTTGTCCATTTCTACATCAGTATCACATTGTTTACATCACTGAAGTCTGTGATATGCTTTATAGCAGCTCATCACACCAGATAGCAAGGAAGCTATCAAAGACAACTACCAATGTGTCAAAGGGACCCAGGAAATAATGTTGGCCAAAATGGAACAACTTGAGCTTCACAAAGGACAATAATTGTAATGAATTGAAACCCATCAAACATATTTAAAAACTAGAGGCCCGGTGCATGAATTCATGCATGGGTGGAGTCCCTTTGAGTGGCCTGCAGGGATCAGGCCAAAACCTGCAGTCCAATACTGCCTGCAGCTCCTACCTACCACTCCCACTCATCCCAGCCCCACTGTGCCTGCCACAGGCTTGCGCCCAATCAGTGCCACAGCAGCGCTCATCAGCCATGAGTCCTGTGTCTGGTGCCCTCCCAAGAGGAGTGGCCTGCGGGATCGGGCTGAAACCAGCTCTCCAATATTCCCTGAGGAGTCCTGGATTGTGAGATGGCGCAGGCCAGGCAGAGGGACCCCACCGGTGCACGATCGGGTGGGGGAGGGACCGTGAGAGGGCTCCAGGGCTTGTCTGGCCCATCTTGCTCAGTCCTGATTGGCCACCAGACCCCAGCAGCAAACTAACTTACCAGTTGGAGCATCTGCCCCCTGGTGGTCAGTGCATGTCATAGCAAGAGGTTGAGCAGCCTTAGCATATCATGGCATATTATGCTTTGATTGGTTGTTCGGTTGTTCTGCCATTTGGTCTATTTGCATATTACCCTTTTATTATATAGGATATGCATTCATAATGGTTTAAAAGGATCTAGAAAACAAAAACTCCCAACTAACTGGTCACCTTTGGAGGATGCAAGGACATTAATTTAATATCCTGAAAACTGGTAAATGAAAGGACAGAGCAAGCATTTATCCTGCCTTTCCTATATGAACTATACCACTGGGTGCAAGAGAGAGCTATACAAGTCAGGAGATGTTTGTGAAACTCTGTGATTATTCTAAAACCATTGAATCATATCCTTTAAGTAGGTGAATGGTATGGGAGTTATATCTCAATAAAGTGGTTAAAAAATCAAGAGGGTGGTTACTTTTGGGAAGAAAGGGGCTGAGATGCAGGTGGGACATACAAAGGTTTCTGGGGTGGCTGACAAGGTTCTATTTCTTGGCCTGGGTGGGCGTTGCAAACATGTTTTCGTTATGACAATTTGTTTTGTGCAGTTTTCTAACCTGTGTTCTATTTTTTCAGTAAAAGGTTAAGTAAAACGAAATCATTAATGTTGAAGGCGTGGGTGAAAAGAGGGAGCACAGGGCTAGTTCAGTGCGCTGCTCTGAGCCCTGGGCCAGGCCAGTGACAGGCTGTCCAAGACGGCAGTGCGGGGTGGCATCGGTAGAATGTTGTGGAGTGTTCTAGCAAGTGTGCTGTGGCTCAGGGGGCCCAGAGCCACCAGAGTCAGGTCTGTGGTGGACATGGGCTCCAGGAAGGGGCTGGGGACAGCCTCCAGGGGTCTCCTGGAGAAGTTTACAAGACTATTGCCCAGGGTCCTGAAAACATGAGCCCACGTTCCAATCTCTTTGAATTTCCTTTAAGATAATAGTGTGGGCAACAATTACTGGATGTTTTTTTGTAGTTCTCTTGTTTGTTTTGGAGAAGCTCTTACTCAGTTATAAAGCAACTGTAGACAGGATAAATGCTGTATGATTCCACTTATATGAGGTACCTAGGTGAGGCAAATTCATAGAGAAAGAAAGTAGAATAGTGGTTACCAGGGGGTCAGGGTAGGGGAAATAGGGAGCTTTTGTTTAATGGGTCCAAAGCTCCTGTTCGGGATGATGAAAAAGTTATGAAAATGGATAAATCTGATTT
>NW_006288361.1:63678-79040 GCF_000327345.1 Myotis davidii
TTTCTCTCTCATCGATGTTTCTAACTCTCTATCCCTCTCCCTTTCTCTCTGTAAAAAATCAATAAAATATATTTTTTTAAAAAGCGACTGTCAAGAGAACTGAAAGCAGGAAGGGTCTCGGCAAGATATTTGTTCATAGCAACATTGTACACAATAGCCAAAAAGTGATAGCAACCCAAATATCCATTGATGGATTAAAAAAAAATGTGGTGTATACACACAATGGAATATTATTCAGCCTTAAAAAGGAATGAAGTTTAAACACAAGCCACAACATAGAATTTGAATTCTTCAGAGGAAGGACCAAATGAACCTCAAGGACGTTATGCTAAGAAAGCAACTGTAGACAGGATAAATGCTGTATGATTCCACTTATATGAGGTACCTAGGTGAGGCAAATTCATAGAGAAAGAAAGTAGAATAGTGGTTACCAGGGGGTCAGGGTAGGGGAAATAGGGAGCTTTTGTTTAATGGGTCCAAAGCTCCTGTTTGGGATGATGAAAAAGTTATGAAAATGGATAAATCTGATTTACATTTCAATCAATAGCCTGATTAAAGCAGATTACTCTCCATAGTGTAAGTGGGCCTCATCCAATCAGTTGAAGGCCTTAAAAGCAAACAATAAAGTTTTCCAAAGAGGCAAATCTTCCTCAAGATTTCAGTGTCTGCTCCTGACTGAGTTTCGAGCCTGCAGATTTCACACTGAAAATTACAACATCCACTCTTCCCTGAATTTCTAGCCTGCCAGCCTGCTCTACAAATTTTCTTGTTTCTTCTCTGATGCTGTCTTTATCCTTGTTGGTATCAAAGTTAAGCCAGGTTAGTAAAATATTGTCAACTTTGGGAATATATTTAATGCTACTGAACTGTACACTTAAAAATGGTTAATGCCCTAGCCGGTTTGGCTCAATGGCTAGAGTGTTGGCCCGCAGACTGAAGGGTCCCAGTTTCGATTCTAGTCAAGGGCACATGCCCAGGCTGCAGGCTCAATCCCCAGTGGGGAGTGTGCAGGAGGCAGTCAATCAATGATTCTCTCTCATCACGGATGTTTTTATCTCTCTCTCTGTCCCTCTCCTTTCTTCTCTGAAATGAATAAAAATGTACATTTTTAAAAAGGGTTAAAATTCTAAATTTTATATTATACATATTTTATCACAATAAGAAAACCTGTATGGAAAGCAACTGTAGAGGAAGGAGAGGTTGCTCACTATATGACTTAACAAACCAATTGAAGTAAAATGTAAAATTCTTTGAAAGATTAGTCATATTAAGAAATTAAGAAGGTCTAGATTTATCCTTAGAAGTTGTCAGCCTTCATAAAGAGTTGTGGGAGAGTGTCTGCTGGTGTGGCTCAGTGGTTGAGTGTTAACGTAGGAACCAGGAGGTCACAGTTTGATTCCCCATCAGGGCATGTGCCCAGGTTGTGGGCTCAACCCCAGGGTGGGGCATGCAGGAGGCAGCCATTCAACGATTCTCTCTCATCATTGATGTTTCCATCCCTCTCTCCCTCTCCCTTCCTCTCTCTGAAATCAATAAAAACATATATAAAAAAGAATTGTTTATTCTGGAATTTTCCACTTAATATTTTTCAAATCATGGTTGACCACAGGTAACTGAAACCATAAAAGCAAAACTGCAGATAAGGGAGACTACTGTATCTTCAAATGCACTCTCTTGCCATGCTTGAGTTATGTACAAAGAGGGACATAGGACAAAGAAGTGGTCTGTGGAGGCCAAAATACCAACTCATTCTGATAAAAGCCACTAGAGAACTCGCTTAGCATGAAAGCCAAATGAACTTGCTAACACTGAACCACAGAACCTAACCAGCCAGGCCCCGCAGCACTGACTGGGGCAGGTCTCATCACACGGGCGGCATCCTGCCCCACAAGAAGTAGAACGTGTTCTTTCTCTGGTGACTGGCTCCCAAAGAGGAAGAAGAATGTAACCAAGCTGATCATGCTCAGTGTATTATTTTAAATTGACCAATCAGATAAATCACCACCTCCAAGAACAAAGGAGATACACTCATCAAGTGCTTTCATATGCATTAATTAAATTGTTACATGCCGAGCTATATCCAAGGCTGAAGTGTTATTCATCTTTCTATTATCCATTTATATGATGCCTATCCATATTGTCCGCATACCATATCAGAGGGTCAGCAATGAGATTAAATGACAAAAGTACACTCTTCCAATAATAACATGCACAACAAAATGCCAATAATGTTGAGGGGAAATTTTTTTAACAGAATCCTCTTCCCTTTATCAAATATCTAAAGAGAAATTAATGTCAAAGAAATAAAAACAAAGTCACGAGACATTACATTTCAAAGAAAATAAAGTTTGAAATAAAATTATTTTTTAAAAAAATGTTTATTATTGATTTCAGAGAGGACGGGAGAGGGGGAGAGAGAGACAGAAACATCAATGATGAGACTCTTTGATCAGCTGAGTCCTGCACGCCCCCTACTGTGGATCCAGCCTGCAACCCGGGCATATTCCCTGACCGGGAATAAAACCGTGACCTCCTGGTTCATAGGTTGATGCTCAACCATGGAGCCACGCTGGCAGGGCTAAAATTCTCTTGCTTGTGTGGGTTAAAATTCAAAGAAATTAAAATCCAAATTTCATCTTCCCCAACTTCTTATTCTGCTCTGTATCAGCTGGAGGGGATTTCTATGCCTGGGTAGAATCAGGGGTCTTTTAGCAACGGCAGCCTAAGTTATATCTCAGTGAAATGGGCACAGTTCCTACAGGGCCTCTCAGTTAGAAAATAAAAACGACACGTCTCTAATGTACCTTTTCCCCCTTAAGAGTCTATAGATTTAGTAGAAGGTGCAAAATTATCATAAGGCTAGCCCTACAGCCACTGCATGCAGAAAACAAGCCAATTCCTAGCCGGCATCTCAAGCCAAATACATATTCAAAACTGGTACTCTGTGGCCAAAGACTATTGTAGAGATTGCAGCCTCACCCAGATGCCAGCTGATGGACGCAAGAGCCCAGAACCTGTGGCCTGTGGATTAACACCCAGTGAGGAGGAATCTCCTAGCTGCAGGCCAATTTCTGCATGATGGCACCTTGCCCTTACCATTTCCAGGAAGCGCTGCCTCTGGGTGCTGCCTCCTCTCTCAGGCAAAGCACTGGAGGGAGGTGCTGCCTTCTTGCAAAGTTTAGAAACATGCACTGGCAACATCCTCGGTCATCAGACCTGATTTGAGAAGCTGTTCTTTCCCACCCAGATATTCAAAACCTTTTAATTCCTGTTCCCTTTGAACTTTAGGTGCCTGCACAGTGGTATTGCAATGAAGGTGAATTCCTTCTACAAACAGAGCACCCACAATAATACTGAGCATGTCGACTCCTGTGCTGCAATGGCTTTTCCCACTGCCTCTTCCTCGGGCCTAAGAAAACCATGACCTGGGAAATATTTCTTCATCTTATTTATTTATTTGCTTGTTTGTTTATTATTTTTTAATCCTCACCTGAGGATATTTTTCCATTGATTTTTAGAGAGAGTGGAAGAGAGAAGACAGAGATATATCCATGTGAGAGAAACACATAGATTGGTTGCCTCCTGCACACACCCTGACCAGGGCCCAGGACAGGGAGGAGCCTGCAACCAAGGCATGTGCCCTTGACCGGAATTGAACCCAGGACCCTTTGGTCTGCAGGCTGTTGCTCTATCCACTGAGCCAAACTGGCTAGCACTCCACCATATTTAAATAACCACTTTCTAACAGCCTTAGGGACAGGGAGAGAATGACTCTTGAGCTACATGAAAGCAAACTTAGTTTATCCACCCTGCCCTCTTTTGCCCTGAAAGATAGTTCAAAATAACATAAAAGAAAAAGAAAAATCAGCTGTCTGTTTACATTACCACCTAGACCTCGCACTAGTACATCAAAGACTTATCTCTCACCCATGTTCTGTGGCCCAGAGAGAGCCCAGCTGCCCCACAATTTAAGAGCCGAAAATATTTTTGCACTCCTTTAATATCCAAAGGGAAAGTGTATGAAAAGACTGTCTCTTTCTCCCTGTAATTGAATCCTTGCCTCAGCTCTGTTTGTTAAGTCCTCTTCAGCCTGCTGGACTCTAAGACCCGCTCTTGGTCCCTGTGCCCATGCCAAGGCCCTCTTGCTGCCTCCAAGTGGCTTTTCCAAGGTCTTTTCCCCCAGGCCACCGCTTCAAAAGCCAAGCGCACATAAAAACCCACCTGGCCCAATATAAGCCTTCACCAGCTGCCAAGATTGAAATGTCCTGCACACAGATCAAGGCCCAGGGCCAAGCCCAATCCCTGGCCTCTCCAGAAGCCTCAATCACTCCGTGTGTATTCATTGCTTCTCTCTGCAAGTGTGTTCCTGACTGCTTACATGTTAATTTTCTGGCCAAATGCATCAAATGTTGGAACTTTGAAGGGACACCCAATAAAAAGTACCCTTCCTCCTTTTTAGATGCAAAACAAATTAATAAGATAAAGGAACGGAAGAAGGCCAAATTATTCATTAATTTCTGCTAAAGCTGGGTTGCAGGATGCAGCTTCATAGGAGAGTCAGAAGAGTTTCCCAGCACTAAGCTGCCGAATAAGATGCCACAGTTCGGGTCCAAAGTCAGCTTGCCTCACAGGGGTGGGAGCCTCAGCCGGCCCGCAGAGCAGACCTGTGCTGGCTGGAGTCCACAGAGGAAAGGGGACAGGAACATGCCCACTATATTTTCCCCAAATTTGTCAATGAAATCATGCCCTCCTCAGTTCAGAGTTAAGAAAGGGCAGAGAAAAGCCAGGTATTACACTAACGCAATTCCCTTCACCTAGAAGTTCAGTGTTTTGTTTCTTTTTTAAAGTTTTTTATTTTATTATTATTTTTTATTGATTTCAGAGAGGAAGAGAGAGGGAGAGATAGAAACATCAATGATGAGAGAGAGTCATTGATTGGCTGCCTCCTGCACGCCCCCTACTGGGGATCCAGCCCACAACCTGGGCATGTGCCCTTGACCGAATAGAACCTAGGACCCTTCAGTCCACAGGCCTATGCTCTATTCACTGAACCAAACTGGGTAGAGCCTTTTTTTTTAAATCTAGTAAAACATATGTATGTATTACTTGGATAATTAAATAACTTGATTTTTTAAAAACCAAGATAATAGAAGCTGCTACTTTGTGGGACTGGGTTTCTATGATTACAATTTGGAAGTCTAATGATACGATTTCTTGGGCATCATCTATTACAGTGATGGTGAACCTTTTGAGCTCGGTGTGTCAACATTTTGAAAAACCCTAACTTAACTCTGGTGCCGTGTCACATATAGAAATTATTGATTTTAGAGAAGGGAGAAGGGGAGAGAGATGGAAACATCAACGATGAGAATCATTGATGGGCTGCCTCCTGCACGCCCCACATTGGGTAACAAGCCCACAACCTCAGCAGGGAATCGAACCGGTGACCTCCTGGTTCATAGGTCTATGCTCAACTACTGAGTCACACTGGCTGGGCGGAGCAAGATTTAAATAAAAGTTTTTCTTCATCACAGAGACAAACATTTATAGCCTTCTCAGATTCCTTCTATTGCTCCTTCTGTTCTTTCTTTTCGTCAGTGCCTCACCCATTTGAGCCACATCCCACTTCCAGACTTGAGTGAAATGGCCACACCATGAGGTGTGACATTAATTTCCTGAGTGGCTACAGAGCAGCCAAGTGGCCCCGCCTGGGAGTTCAGGGGAGTTGGTTCTGCAGAATAAACCTTAGCCAAGGGAAAGGAGACGGGAGGGAGCAGGCAGGTAAATGCCCTCTTTCTCTCTTTCTTGGACTATCATGAGGTGTTGCTTCTTCCTGCAACCTTTCTGAAGAATTCTTCCCGAGTGCTGAGCAAGCGTGCCTGCTGAAGGACCTGCTACTGGAAAGACCACTTTGCATCCTCCCTTCCCATTTGCCTCATCATTACCACCTGAAATGATTCCGGCTGGAGTCATCCTACTCTTGCCCTACGGCCAACCTCAGCGATTCATGCAGCCAATCTCCCGCAAAGCTAACATTTGCCGGGTGCTTCCTACACTGCACATTCTATAGAAAGCCTTCCTCTTAAATATTCTTTGAGTTTCTTTCTCTTTCCTCAAAGATTCTACTGCTCTGAGTTCACCCACCTCCACTTCCTCCTTTCTCCAATCTTCTTATAAAATGTCCTTCCAAGTCTCGGCCTCATTCTGCGGTGGGTAGAGTAACTTGGTCTCCTCGTGGCATTTTTATTTTCCTCACTGCCAATACCCTGCTTAATTCAACAAAGGCCCTCCAGTGAGCTGAGTGCACAAAGCCTTCATTCTTCCTTGTAGACAAGAAGGGGGGATTGCCAGTACATCATTTTAATACATTTCCCCTCTGTCACACAGGCATAAAACAAAATCTCAAGCAGGCAAGAAGTGGAGGGATGAAAAACCTATGTCAGGGTGAAGCAAATATGGGATCCAGAAAAGCACGGTTTATCGTGGTATCTGGCGAAGGGAAAGCATGTGGGGAACATGGATCTCAAGGGAGGGGCAGACGCAACATAAAACTGGGTTCAAATGAGGCCGCCTGTGCAAGAGGAGGCCAAGTGAGAAAAGGTTTTCAGGAATACTGGGCACGGGCAACAGGAATGCGGTTTAAAACTCAGTAAATGTTATACTTCATAAAACCCCCACACATTTCCTGCCAGGATCAGAACTGATCCCTGTGGCAAAGAGACTGATTATGAATATTGGATAAATAGGTCACCTGCCTACAGTCCAGGGTTGAGGACCCAGCAAACCAAGCAGTTCCCTAATCCTAGTATTTTCTCCTCACACTTATGAATCATACATTCCGCTTATGTATTAGTTTTCTATTGCTGCTGTAACAAACTTGGTGGCATGAAACAATTCAAACTCAATACCTGTGGGATAAAAGTCCATCCTGGGTCTCACTGGACTGACGTCAGGGTGTTGACCAGGCTGCTTCCTTGCTGAAGGCTCGAGAGGGGAGTCCTGTTCCTGGCTTTTTCCAACTTCTAGAGGCCGCCTGCACTGCTTGACTCATGTCCCCTGCCTCCGTCTTCACAGCCAGCAAGAGTAAGGTGAGCCTCTCATCACTTCACTGACCTCTTCTGCTTTCTTTCACTTTTCAGTGATTACCTGGAATCCACTGGGGTAATCCAAAACATAACCTTCCTACCTGAAGGTGAGCAAATGAGGAAACTTAATTCCACCTGCAACCTGAGCTCCCCTTTGCCAGGTAGCATAACATCTTCACAGATTCGGGGGATTGGGATGTTTACATCATTGAGGAGCCAGCACTCTGCCTATGACACAGTGATATAAGTACTATGGAGAAAGACCAAACAGAGGTTGGGGAGAGGAAGGGACCATTCTTCCATACCTGTGTCTCCCTCTGACCACAGCTGCAAAGGTTCTCTGTTTTTGCTTTTAAGAATTCATTTAATTAGATTGAGCCCACCTGCATAATTCAAAATATTCTCCCCACCTCAATGTTCATAAAATCACATATGTAAAAAGCCACTCAAGGCAACATAGTTACAGGTACCAGTAAGTAGGATGTAGACATCTTTGGGGAGCCATTATTCCGCATGCCACAATTTTATCGATGATGGAACTTTTTAAAGCTTTCATTAAGCTTGTCAATGACTCCGGAATTTCCAACAGGTGCCCTGTCAAAAGCCCTTACAGAGGAATCAACTTGTAGATGTGATTATTTTAATTTAGAAAAGCAGAAATGACGATATTTCGCTATTAGCTCCCTAGACTGGGGAAAATGTGTGCATCTTTTCTCTTTTCTTGACTAGGAAGTGAAGCAGCAATATGGTGCCACCAACACCATCAAGATACAGAAGAGTTACATCAGCTCAAATAATTCCCTGGCGTTGCCTGTGTGTAATTAACACGTCTCCTCATCCCAAGCTCCTGGCAACCACTGATCTGGTCTCATCCCCTTACTTTTGCCTTTCTGAGAATGACATATAAATGGGATCATATGATTTGTAGTCTTTTGGGTTTGGCTTCTTTGACTGATCAAAATGCACTTGCAATTCACCCAACTGTTGGGTGTATCAATAGTTTTTCCCTTTTTATTGCCGAGTAGTACTTCATTGTATGGATATGCCACCACTTATCCATTCAATTGTTGATGAATATTTATGTTTCCAGGTTTCAGTGATTATGAATAAAGCTGCAATAGACATTCATGTACAGTTTCATGTGTGTGTGTGTGAATTTAAGTTTATATTTCTCTTGGGTAAACATCTAGGATTACTGTGTCATATGACAAGTGCATATTTATCTTTATGAGAAACTGCTAAACTCTTTTCCAACAGGGCTGTACCATTTTGCATTCCTACCAGCAATGTATGAGTTTCAGTTGTTCTACAGCCTTGTTAGCATTTCATGTTAGTTTTATGTTTTGTTGCAGTTTGACTTGGGTTGGGTTTTTAGCCGTTCTAATAGGTGTGTGGTATTATCTCATTGTCGTTTGAATTTGCAATTCCTAATTACTAATGATGTTAAATATATTTTTATGGGCGTATGTGTCATCCATATATCTTCTTTCATGAAGTATCTGTTCAAAATCTTTTGCCCATTTTTAATTGAGTTGTTTTCTTACTAATAAGTTTTGAAAGATCTTAAAAATTTTGCATATAAGTCCTCTATCAGTTATGTGATTTGAAAATATTTCTCTTACTCTGTGGCTTGTCTTTTCATCCTCTTAACAGAAAAAGTTTTAAATTTTTTTAAATTTTGTTTTATTGCTTAAAGTATTACAAAGAGTATTACATATGTCTCCTTTCCACCGCCCCCCTTGACATTCCCCTGGCCTCCCCTACCCCAGAGTGTCTTATGTCCATTGGTTATGCTTATATGCATGCATACAAGTCCTTCGGTTGATCTCTTACCCCCCCTCCTACCCCCTAACCCTCCCCAGCCTTCCCACTGTAGTTTGACAGTCTGTTCGATGCTGCAAAAGTTTTAAATTTTGATGAAGTATAATTTATGCTTGTTTTCTTTCATGGATAATGCTTTCAGTGTCATATCTAAAAATTCCCTCATTCAAAGTCACAAAGAATTTTTCTTAGAAGCTTCTAGTTTTACACTTTGCACTTAGTTCTATGATCCATTTTGAGGTGATTTTTGCATAAGATGAAAGGTATAGGCTAAGGTTATTTTTCCTTTTTTTTGTTTTCTTTTGGTTCCAACACCACTTATTGAAAGGACTATTCTTCCTACATTGAATTGGTTTTGCACTTTTGTCAAAACTTAATTGACAATACATGAGTGGATATACTTCTGAACTCTGTATTCTGTTCCATTGATCTTTGTGCCTATCCTTTCAATAAATTCAACTCTCTTGATTACAGTAGTTTTGGTTAATTGATAAATCTATATATATTTTAAAGAGGATACTATTGCAACTAATCCCTTACTAGGTTGCTGTTCTCAAAATGTACACAAGAGGGAAGATTAAAAATGGCAGCAGAGTGAGTGGATGCTACACAGATGTTGAGCCCCGGACCAAACTAGAATTACAACAACAACAAAAATCCTGAATAATCAACTGAAGACTAGCTGGAGAGAACTCTGGTAACCAAGGACGAAAAGTGGAGACTGTGTAGAGCCGTGGTTCCCAACCTTTTTTTGGTCATGCCCCACCTAAGCATCTCTAAAATCCTGATGCCCCCCCCCCCGTGACATATCATTCTTATTATTCAAAAAGTGAATTCCTATTCACATGGAGGAAGCCTAACAGGCCATTAACTTGGTCTAAACAAGCTTCCAAAGAACATGGCATCCATAAAAGAGAAAAATAAAAGAACAAAAGGACAGTTGAAGTACTGAGGAAGAAATCACTAAGAAATTGTTAAAAAAAAAAATAACAATATGAAGTGATATGAAAAAAAGCAAATAAAGTTTCAAAACATATAATAGAGAACTGAAATGCATAAATATGTCACAATGTATATTTACACTAGTGACCTGGTGCACAGATTCATGCACATTGAAAGGAAATTAATTAGAAGGTGACTGGCAGGGCAGGACTGGGCGAGAAGGGCTGGACATGCCCTGGAGCCAATCTCTCATGGTCCCTCCCTGGCCAGCCACACCTGGGGCGGTGCCGCAGTTCAAAGGGCATCTACGGAGTGAGCAGAGTCCCTCTGGCAGGTGGGGTCCCTTGGCCTGGCCAGTGGGGGTCAGCCGAAACTGGCTCTCCAACATCCCCCAAGGGGTCCCAGAGTGCGAGAGGGCACTCTGCAAAGTTGCTGTCGTACAGGGTGTGGAACGCAAACACAAGTGTGCAGTAAACCAGATTCGGGGCCAACAGTGCCCCAGCAATAGCATAACCAATGGCTGAAGGTAGAATCTTGCGGTCCTGTGAGGAATAGGGCTCCCTCCTCCCTGGTTCCGGGGTGCGTCACCCAAGAACCGCCACTGCCAAGTCACTGCGCTCGGCAGCTCCTGCGTTGAGCATCTGTGCCCTGGTGGTTAGGGCAACTTAGCCTTTTATATACAGGCAGTCCTCGGATTATGTTGGACTTGACTTACATAGTTTCACGGTTACGTCGCCATCTCCCATTTATAGTATTTATAAAAAAAAAAGTTCCATCATTTCAACATATGTACATATGTGCTTTATGTTTTTTTTATTATTTATTCACCACAAGTAACGGTCAGGAATTATCTTTCTTTTACATTTACTTTACTGTTTCACTTCATTACTGTTGTGTATGTGCTCCATGTGAGTGACGTAAGTCCTTATGTAGGTGGGTTCTAACTTATGGTGAAAATCACGTTACATCGCACCATAGGAATGGATCTCCGATGTAACTCGAGGACCTACAGTATATAGATACTGTATATAAGGCCCTAGCACCATAAGAAATGCAAAAAATTCACTGGTAATAACTCATTCTCAAATTGCCCCCCCTTAAAAATCAAATTGCCCCCTTGTGGGGCATGTGCCCCATGTTGGGAACCACTGGTGTAAAGACTGGTAGGAAGGGCGGAGGCATGAAAGGGCTGGCCGGGCTCCCACAGACAGCAGATGAAATTTCAGAGAGATATCTCAGCTGTAGGGGTTTGCCACTGAGAACTCTGGGGTCTAATCCCTAAGCTGCCCACCCCCCACTCCCCAGCAGAGATCACCAGACTTGAGAAAGGTGCCCACATAACATCTGGCTGTGAAAAGCAGCAGGGCTGCTGTCTGCCAGGGAAAGATGCTGGAAATGCAGGCACCCTCTTAAAGGACCAATGCACAAAACTCTGTGTGCAGCCACTCAGCTTGGGCTCTGGCAGAGAGAGGGCAGAATGGACTGGAGCTATGTGAACAGAGCCAGGGTTAGGGGCTCTGGGGTTAGAGCTCAAAAGGCAGACACCCTGGTTTCCTGTGCTGAGTCATTCCCTCACGCTAGGGAGGTCACCTTTCTCAGGCAGATCTTTGCTATCCAGGTGGTTTTTGCCTGCGGGGGGGGGGGCGGTGATGCAGGGGAGGAGGCAGTTGACCCACACTATTGGAAAACATCTTGCCCCTATTTTTTTAATCCAAAAATCTCCATCACTCAAGATGTGTTATCTTGAACAAGTTACATAACCTCAATTTTCTCAACTGTAAAAAGAGGGTATTAGTAGTACCTATGTGAAAGAATGATTACAGAGACTGGGGAGATAGGCTGGAGGGTGTGGTATGCATAGTGCTTGTTTTGTTTGTCCAGCATGCCTCCTTTCTTCCAGGGTGAGCATCTCGTTCTTTCGGGGAGCAGCAATTCTGACCCTCTTAAAGCACATGGTCCTATTATAGCTGCCAGTCATACTGCCATGTCCCCACCCTGCCCACAGGAATGGTCAGGGATGAACACATGACCAAGCGTAGCTAATTAGGCTTTCCCTTTGGTACTATGGAAGAGTGAACTACTGACCCTGACTTTTGTTCCTCCCCCTCTCTACACCCTTCATCATGTACCTTTGCAGTGTTCCTCACTCAGGAATAAGTATACTTCCTTGAATATTAACTTTGGAGTCAGTCATGCAACTTGCTTTGACAAATAGAATAAAGCAAAGGCCACAGGATGGTTCTTGTTCCAGCTGGTAGTTAAGGAGCAGCTTTTCCTTTAAATGAAGATGGAGTTTGGGGTAAACATTAAACAGGATAGTGTTAATTATCGAATTGACACCGGGAGAAAGGATTTCTGTCATTTAAGAGTGAGTTAGTAAGCTAAAGGAGTAGCCCAAGACTGAGATTCAACCAGGTTGACAAGTGAGGCTACTCCCATTGAAGAGGGGGTGGTGTGACACTACATAAAATTGCATTTTTATTATTTCACGCCTCCCCCCCACCATGTTTCTTCAAACATGTACTTAAAATTGTTCAAAGAGGGGATGGTGTGATACTACATTAAATTGCATTTTTATTATTTCATGCCCCCCCCCATGTTTCTTCAAACATGTACTTAAAATTGTTCTCCTCTTGTATTTCATTCCCTATTGTCCTTATTTTATCTAACTTTAGTATTGTTCAAACGCTTTCTCTTGATGTATTTGCTTGGTACATTTTTTGTTACTTTTCTCTTCTTTTTTTTAATTGTTCTTTTGATCCAAGTACTACATTTTCTTACATTTGAATCTCAGTATGTATTAAAATGTTTAGAACAAAAACAACAACACATTTCTTTGCCTTTTCATCCAACATCTTTTACTGAATTTATTGGGGTAACATTGGTCAATAAAATTATATACCCTTCAGGTGTACAATTCTATAATTTTTCCTTTTTTCCTTCCCTCCTTCCTCCCAATAAAAATGTATATACATCATCTGTATATTGTTTTGTGTATTCACCACCCAAAATCAAGTCTCCTTTCACCACCATTTATCCCCCCTTTACCCTCTTTTACTCCCCCTACCCCCTTTCCCTCTGGTAATCACCATAGTATTATCTGTGTTTATGAGTTATTTTTTTGTTTTTGCTTAATCCCTGTACCTTTATCACCCAGCCCTGCAACCCTCCTCCCCTCTGACAGCTGTCAACCTGTTCTTTATAGGAATCTGTTTCTATTTTGTTTGTTAGCTCATTTTGTTCATCAGATTCCACACATGAGTGAAATCATATGGTATCCATCCAATATTATTCCGGGTCCTCCAAGAAACAGCCACCCAGATGAAATTAGAGATATATAAGAAATGTATTAGGGACAAGTTATAGGGAAAATGTAGAGGAAATGAGGAGAGGTTGGGAGAACTTCAGACCACCATGGAGGTCTGACCCTGAGTGAAAGAGAACGGGAAGGGAGGGAGACAGAGGGAAATGGTCTTAGACTGCAGTGGGGTTCTAAAGAAAACTCCGCAAGGCCACTGGGGAGTCCTCAAACCGAAGTCACCAGCAATCCATTACCCAGTTTGGGTTAAAGCCACACTTCCCAAGGCTGCTCCTGACCAATGACTGAGTGCAGTGGTGACACTGAGGTAAGAGGATACCTGGGAGCCATGAGAACCCTTTGGCTGCTCTTTCCACATGACTCACTCCATCTTGGCTTTTCCTAACTTAGACCTCTTACTTCTTGCACTGTCCTTCTGTGCATCCTTTCAAACCCATAATCAGATGTTTTCATTTATTGGGAGGGCTCTGTGGTAGGCAGTCAATAGGAAACAGCCTAAAGCAGTGGAGAAAAGTGACAGGGGAAGACATTTAGTATCTCCAGTCTAGGCAAAAGGAATTGGTGTCACTCTTAAAACCCCGCATTAGTTACCAGAACAAGAAACCCATTCCGCCTGGAGTATACTCTCTGCATACTTACCATTGAGTGGCAGTAGGCAACGGGTAGTGAACTCAAGGGTTCAGAATTTCACTCATGAACAGAGAATTGACTCATAAAAGCTCTACTGATCCTCCAAAATTCCACACTGTAAAGTAGACCAAAAATAACGTTAGCCTACAAAAGGCAGATGTTAGCAGATGGTTACCGTAGCCACTGAGAACACTCAGGAGCACATCCACAAAATGTCCAATTCTGTGGAACATGCATCCAGGCACCGGTAACAATGGACCTTACACCACCTTTCTCAATCGTGTGCCTCCAGACCTCAGCCAGCACCTTCCGGGGCTCTGTTCAACCACGTGAACGGCCCACCTTCTACTTTTTTGTTGGTTGGTTGGGGGCTGGGCAAATTCCTATTTATCTTTCAATGCTTAAAATCACTTCTCCTCAGCAAAGCCTCCCCAGAACTGTCCTTTCCCACGTATACTCTCACAGAGGTTGTTCAAACCTATTTCATTGTTTGTAACTCATTGTACTGATCTCTCTCTCTCAATCTCTCTCTCTCCTCTCTCTTTCTCTCTCTCACACACACACACACACACACACACACACACACACACACACCTCTGAGCTCCTTGAGGGCAGGAATAATGTTTTCATACCTAATACTTAGACACAGTAGGCACTCAATACATTTTTATTGGAAGGAAGGAGGGAACGAAAAAAGGAAAAATGATTGATACAGAACTCCTCCCTGGGTAGATATTTGCCTGAACCTTGTGCAAACGTGCATCCTCAAAATTACATTAGGCAATTCTTTCTCACACCAGGTGTGAGAGCCATTGTTCTCACAGCTACTTTAGCTATCTTAATGACTCAGCCGGATGGCTACAGATTATGCCAGGCACTAATGCAGTTGCACCATACCCAACATGGTCTGGTTCTCATTCAATTAAGATGTATTGTGCTCTGGAATGAGGCACTGCCTTCAGAAACAGTTCTAAGACACCAGCTCTGAAGAAAACATACCTATTATTCCCAACATGGGCCATGTTACATCAGATTACTAAAGAGTGTTACAACATGCCCTTGGCTTTGAATTGTTCTCAGTGTTCTCGAAGTAAAGACTCATGTGTAGTCAGTGTGCACTCCACACAGAACAGAACAACCAAGGAAAGCAAATACAATGTTCCACCTGCTAAAGCTAAATGGGAGAATGTGTTTATATGAATACACTATGCAAATTGAGAGAGAACTGGGAGTGATGGGAATGGATGCTGAGAAATATCAGTGAACAGGGAGGGAAAGGACATATTTTGAAAAGTTGCCGCATGTGTATAAATCAGTTTCCTCCAATTAGGCATAATATTGGACTTGCACTTTTATTAGTAATAAGTAACATTTTGTAGCACTCCCATTAGCCACCATTTCATACGTTATAATAATCTATCCTATCTAATAAAAGAGAAACATGGTAATTGGCGTACGACCGCTATCCTTCCCATTGGCTAATCAGGGCGATATGCAAATTAACTGCCAGCCAAGATGGCGGCTGGCAGCCAGGCAGCTTAAACTGAACATGAGGCTTGCTTGCT
>NW_006288361.1:79994-81116 GCF_000327345.1 Myotis davidii
ACCGGGAGACCAATTGCTTGCTATGATGTGCAATGACCACCAGGGGGCGGTGCAGAATGCAGAAAGGCAGCAGCCAGCAGCAGGGGAAGGGAAGCCCCGGCCTGCAGCTGGAAGACCCTGATTGGCCCTTATCGCCAGCCAGGCCTAGGCACCATACCCATGCACGAATTTCATATACCAGGTCTCTAGTATATTTATAAAGCAGTTGGTCATGACAACTACCTGAAGGAAGTTATTAGTGTCCTTCATAAACTTAGAGGTTAAGCCAGGCATCCTACACCATAATAATGACCCAACCTTCAAGCTTTTTCTGGCTCAGCTGAAGGAGACATCTGCAATGTCTCATTGGGGAAGATGGCCTTCGATTTCAACTAGTCAGATCCACCTTCCTCCCATCCACCCCACTCCCATCGCAGCTGTGGGTGCCCACCCAAAGAGCAACAAGACTTTCCAGGGCCTGAAAAGAAGACCTAAGGCTCAACTGTTCTTTACAGAATTACCTCCAAAACAGCAAAACAGATAAGTGAGAAAACTCCCTGGGAGCTCTTTAACTGCACAAAGGAGATGACCTTTTTAATGAAAGCCCCTCACTAATAAGCAAATTAGCAAACATCACTTGGCTCCTATCTATCGACAACCTTCCCCAAAGTAAGCTAGGCACCCCTCCCAGGCAAATCATGGAGGAAATAGGAAACCAACACAAACAAATTTAGCAAATATAAAACTTTTGAGCAGGCCTTCTCACGTACCTTGCAAGAAGATGGTCTTTGAGAAACTCCTTAATCTGCAGGGAGCTAAAAGAAAAAGGAGGTTCAGAGGCAAGCTTATATTTTTATAAACTTCCTTGGGCCTACCAAGTTTCCCTTACCATAAAGAAGGGATTCTCTAAACTTAAAATGTTATTTGTAGTCTGCCACACACACACACACACACACACACACACACACACACACAATGTCTACTAATTATAACTAAGTAGCATCCATTGTTTGTCTTCTTCCCAACACTACTTCTACTTGGAAAGTGATCCTATTCTTTGCATCTTGCCTGAGGAGAGTGAGGTGCAGAGAAGTAAAGAGGTTTTCCCCTTCTCATTCCAAAGTTTAGCGGGGGCTTTGTTCT
>NW_006288361.1:81233-81512 GCF_000327345.1 Myotis davidii
AAAGAGAATGTTCGGATCAAGTGTCAGCCTGAGCCAGTTGGCTTTGTTCTCACTGAGAGTATGTCCAAGGACAACAGGACGGCCCCTAGACCAGTGATGGCGAACCTTTTCAGCTCGGCGTGTCAGCATTTTGAAAAACCCTAACTTAATTCTGGTGCCGTGTCACATATAGAAATTTTTTGAAATTTGCAACCATAGTAAAACAAAGACTTATATTTTTGATATTTATTTTATATATTTAAATGCCATTTAACAAAGAAAAATCAACCAAAAAAATGA
>NW_006288361.1:100607-116473 GCF_000327345.1 Myotis davidii
ATCCCCCTTCCTCCCATCCACCCCACTCCCATCGCAGCTGTGGGTGCCCACCCAAAGAGCAACAAGACTTTCCAGGGCCTGAAAAGAAGACCTAAGGCTCAACTGTTCTTTACAGAATTACCTCCAAAACAGCAAAACAGATAAGTGAGAAAACTCCCTGGGAGCTCTTTAACTGCACAAAGGAGATGACCTTTTTAATGAAAGCCCCTCACTAATAAGCAAATTAGCAAACATCACTTGGCTCCTATCTATCGACAACCTTCCCCAAAGTAAGCTAGGCACCCCTCCCAGGCAAATCATGGAGGAAATAGGAAACCAACACAAACAAATTTAGCAAATATAAAACTTTTGAGCAGGCCTTCTCACGTACCTTGCAAGAAGATGGTCTTTGAGAAACTCCTTAATCTGCAGGGAGCTAAAAGAAAAAGGAGGTTCAGAGGCAAGCTTATATTTTTATAAACTTCCTTGGGCCTACCAAGTTTCCCTTACCATAAAGAAGGGATTCTCTAAACTTAAAATGTTATTTGTAGTCTGCCACACACACACACACACACACACACACACACACACACAATGTCTACTAATTATAACTAAGTAGCATCCATTGTTTGTCTTCTTCCCAACACTACTTCTACTTGGAAAGTGATCCTATTCTTTGCATCTTGCCTGAGGAGAGTGAGGTGCAGAGAAGTAAAGAGGTTTTCCTGTTCTCATTCCAAAGTTTAGCAGGGGCTTTGTTCTGTTTCTGTTCTTAATGAAACAATTATTAAAGATTTGAAGGTATCATTTTTCCATAAATGGCAAGATATTGCCGGCCAGAAATATTTAATCACTATACCGCCTCCCAATCTGGCAGAACTTATATTTTTGATATTTATTTTATATATTTAAATGCCACTTACCAAAGAAAAATCAACCAAAAAAATGAGTTCGCGTGTCACCTCTGACATGCATGTCATAGGTTCGCCATCACTGGAATAGAGTGTAGGATTAAAAGAAATAACATAGATAAGTGGCTTAGCACACACTGACTGCTCCGTAAATATTGGCTATTGTTATTATTTATTAAATGGAGAGAGAGAACATCTGCTTACCAGACTATTGGGTGTGTGTGTGTGTGTGTGTGTGTGTGTGTGTGTTTCCTGTGGGCAGACTCTAGCAAAATGCAACAGGCACTTCAGGGAGGTATAAATCAAAAACCTAATATTTTGAATCATTTTAGTATTTCTTCCCATTATAAACGAGGGACAGTCATAGGTGACTATGAAAATGGAGTTGATAGAAACAGTATGGAAATTTGCAACAGACAGTCCAGGTTATAACCTACTAGTAATATTCAGTCACTTGCATTCTAGTGTATTTTTTCCCAAATGAGGGGAAGTGGGAGAGACATAGTTAATCAGCAAGAATTTTCAGGTCACACTGTGCACATCTGCCCTTCCCCATGCAGGGGAGAATGGCTGAAAGCCACTGCCTTAAGACACCTTGAAATTTGTAGCTGTGTTAAAGCTTCTAATTACCTGTTTGATCCAGATTTGTAAGAAACTTTGGAATGGCCAACCCATTTTTTTTTTGAAACAGAGAGTTGGATATTGAGTTAGCACATCTAGTTCAGAGGAAAGCTATGTTATGTTATATTTTTATAATCCATGTAAATAGTAATTAAACATCTTCTAATATAAGAGGAGTGAAATTACCTGCCCAACATCAAGATGAAAAATTCACTACAAAGAGACAGCTATTATTCAATGTGATCACATGAAACTTAGCATAAACTAATAAAATAGATTTTTCCCCTTTTAGAAATGTTTAGCATATGATATTATCTTTACCCTGCAAGTTATATATATTGGAATGTGTGTGTGTGTGTATACACACACTAAAGGCCCAGTGCACAAAAATTCATGCACTGGGGTGAGGGGGTATCCCTCAGCCCAGCCTGCCCCCTCTCACAGTCCAGGAGCCCTCAGGGGATGGCCTAAGCTGCAGTCTGGCCTCCCTCTGCAGGAGGTGACCAGGCTGACCAGGGAAAGGTGCCACCTCCATCACCCTGCTGCTGCTACCACTGCCGGCTGTGGCGGCTGTGAGGCCTGAGCCCCAGGCCTCGCAGCCACCAGGACTCACAGCTGCCGTGAGCCCCAGGCCTCACAGCCACTGTGGCTTTGTCTGGATGGACGTCCAGAAGATGTCCATCCTAATTAGCATATTACCCTTTTATTAGTATAGATATATACACTTTTTTTCTCAACTTCTATGCCATGTTACATTCCACCTCACCATTTTTTTCTCCCAGAATACTTTCCCTAAACGTCTCCCACCTCCTCCATCATCACTTGGCCAGGCCTGGGTCTGGGGCTCCCAGCCTGCCCATCCCACATCCTCACATGAATGAGGTCTTTGCCAACTTCAGGTGGGACCACAGAGGCCACTGGAACTGGGTCTGTGGGAAGAACCTGCTTCCTTCCTTCTGCTCTGGGCTCCCAGGTATGGCTGACGGTGCAGCACTGGACAGGCTGCGGAGCAGGAGACATTTGAGACACTTGGCTCTGGCCTCCAGGGCAGCTGGCCTGCAGCCGGGCTCCCCTCTGCCTCTCTATCCCCGACTCCTGCTCAACCGCCAGCTCATCACCTGGGCCTGGCCTCTGGGCAAGGATGCAGCTGGGCCAGGCCTGGAGCTCTGCAGGCTAATCACTCATTCATTCATTCATTCATTCATTCATTCAGCAAGGATGTATTCAGCACCTGTGTGCCAGGCACTGTCCTGCAGACATGGCAATGAATGAAACGGACCCACTCCTGGGGAAGAGACAGACCAAAATGTACAATTTCACAGTGCATGGGGGCGGGGTAAAAAAGGGAACCATTCTTGGGTGGACATCAGGGAGGGCCCTCCTGAGGAAGGACGGGTAAGCTGAGACCTGAAAGAAGAAGTGGAAGAACGTTTAGCTGGAGGGCACAGCAGGGACCAAATTCCCGAGATGGGAAACAGCGCAGTGCGTAGGAAGCAGGGAAGAGACCAAGCAGCCAGGCTGCCCTGGAGGGAGTAAGGAGAGCCTAGCCAGCTGGCCTGTGAGCTGGGTCCTCCATCCTCCCAGCGACAAGACAGACCCAGCCAACAAGCCCCCCAGTCCCAGAATGAGGGGCTTCACCTGCCCCCTCCTGCCTTCCAAGCCAGAGGCAGTGGCCCAGGGGACTTGGGCCACAGAGGTCTTAAAGGACCCACCCCCAACCTCTTGGGGGTCCCCGCTAGTCACACGCAGGGGTCCTCTCACTGGACCCCCTTCTTAGGTGGACAAATGGAAAGCACTGCACTAACTGGCGCCTGGATGGTCCCAGGCCTGGCCTCAAATCCTGCCGCCAGCACAAGCCAGCGGTGGTACTTCCGCCCTGCGGAGCCTCGGTTTCCTCATCTGTAAAATGGGACAGCTCTGCCTTTCGAGTCGTCTTGATAAAGTGGGTGTGGCACTCGGTAGGGGCCTAATCAGGGTTATTACATTAAATTACCACGATTAGAAACAGCCAAAGGGCTGCACATTCCCGCAGCCTCAGTGGACTGAGCCCCGTGAGGGTGGCGGGGAACTTGTCTCCTTGCCAGCGGTTCCCCAGGCAACCGGCGTACCAGGAACCAGGTCCGTGTTCCACGGATGCTGAATGAATGAATCAACGAAAATAAATGAACTAAGGCGCAAGTGAATGACCAGCTCCCGCCCCACGCAAGGACATTCAGCTCAGGGGTCCGGCTTCTCGGGTGCTTGGGCCTGGGATTCCGCTGCTCTGCCTCCGGGCAACACCCGGATGTGCTGTGCGCCTCAGTTTCTCCCTCTGTAAGCCCGAGGTAAATAAGGGCAGCCTCGGAAGCTGGAGGGAATTTCCTGGCAGCCCTGGGTGCACAATCTTCTTGTGCCGAGGCCAAATGCACTCCCCACCCCCGTTCTGCCCCCCAAGACATATTTTTAAAATATTATTTACAGTTGCTATCCAGTAAAGGATACATTTCAAATGTATCTTGATTAGACGATCATGCACGTAACAAAAGTTCCTTTCCTTGAAATGTCTGCAGGAGTTCAGAACACATAATAACCACTTTACGGTAACACTGATACTCTTTCCGTATTCCAGCTTTTGCCTGCTTCTTTTTTTAAGACACAAAGAGTATCCATCTCCTCAATTTCCCTAGCTTTCAGGCCACTTGACAATAGCAGAATGCAAATTACTCAAAAACTACATATTTAAGTAACCACTGTATAATAGGAGGTTAGCAGAGGTGTCCTGGGAAAAAACCCCGACTCAATGACCCTGGGCAAGATGTGTATTCTCCTCATTCAGAGTCTCCCAGCCCTATCTGTCCCCACCTGCCAAGCCAACTTCCATCTCTTTGTCTGCCCCGGAACACCCACTCCCGGAATCTGTCCCTTGCAGAGCTACCAATCAGAATCGGTGCCTTGCTGAAAAATCCGCAAGGACTTCTCTATCAGTTAAGATTTGCATTTGGCAGCTAGTAACAGAGCCCAGAAATAATAGCGGCTTGAACAAGATAAAAGTTTAGTTTTCTTTTCTGTAAAGGAACTCTGGAGATAAGCGATGCAGAGCTGGTGTGGCATCGCCTATGGTTCCTGTATCTTCCTGCTCCACAATGCACCTTCTGTCCTCGGAACAAAGGATGCCTCCTCAGGTTGCATCCATCCTACCCACCTTCTAGGCAGCCAGAGGGGGACAGACAGGCAGATGTCAAATTGTTAGCAAATGCCTTCAGGGCCTAACACGGGCTAGCATACTTCATGAGCACTCCTTAATAATTGCCAGATCCATGAATGAATTTATTCTGAAGTAGGGCAGTTTATCTTTTATGAAACTTTACTAAATCTTAACAGTATACTCAGGGCATCATATTAGAAACTAGGGTATAATTGGAAACTCTTGAAAGGACACCCTGTTTTAGAATCCTATATAATAAAACCCTAATATGCAAATCAACTGAACAACCAGCAGAACGATCGGTCGCTATGATGCGCACTGACCACCAGGGGGCAGACGCTCAACACAGGAGCTGCCCCCTGGTGTTCAGTGCACTCCCACAGGGGGGAACGTCACTCAGCCAAAAGCTGGACTCACAGCTGGCGAGCACAGCGGCAGTGGCGGGAGCCTCTCCCACCGCCTCCGCTGCAGGTGGACGGTAAGGAGCGAGGAGTCCCAGACTGCAAGAGGGATGTCTGACTGCCGGCTTAGGCCCGATCCTAAGAGGTACTGTATTTTTAGTAAAAGGCACTGTATTATGCTGGGGGAGCAGGGAGAGTTCAATATGTATAAGGCAACTTCTAACATATACAAATGTACGGTGTGTGCCGAGCCAGCTCCGCCAAGGGTTCCGCGAGCCTGAGGGAGGGCGGTGAACGATGGAGAAATGACAGACAAAGAGAATGAGCTGGGTCTAGGTGGATCTTCCTGTGTCTGGCTGAAGCCACAGAGAGATCCAGAGGCAAGCTGAGCCTATATTTTATAGCCAGAGGTAAACAAGGTAGTGGTCACCATAGTTACAGTGTTGTTGTGAGTGTCACTTGTTTTGGCAGCACTTGCTGCACCTCCCACAGCCCATTAGCTACCCAGGTAAGATCTAGGGAGGTCATAAGGCCAAACCTAATTATGCTGAGGACTGTGCCCGCTAAGCTGGGACTTGTTTGTGACTTTGCCAACAGGTCCGTCCGAGGCTTAACCTTCTAGCCGCGCCCTACAAAAGTGTACACAAAAAATAACACAATCAGCAGTATAGAAATGTCAAGATTAATAGGCAGTTCAGAAGATAGAAGTCTATGGGTAACTTTTGGTAAATGTGTGAGTCAAGCGATTTATTAGTGCCCTAACAAGGCCCAAACAGAATCAGTAAGTTTAGGAGAGGGAGGAAAAGCTGCCTGGACTGGTCAGAGAAGCTTCTGGGGGTGCCCTAATGGGCCCCGGTTGCCTGCGTGCCGCAGTTTGGGGTGGAAGGCTTAGAAAAGGAGTGGCAGGCAACTGGAGAAGAGGAGCAGAAAGTATAAGGAAAACCATCTATTGCACAATGCAGACCAAGGACAGCGTGGATGTCATACAGGAAGTGTTACATCAAGAATCGGGGAGCTGCCCACTAGATGGATAGCCTTGGGCACCTGACCTCCCTGGGCCTCCTCTTCCTTAAAGGAGAGGTCGGTGGTCCCTTAACAGCATTAAAATGATCATCCCTGGATACTAATTCCTCATGCGTTGGCCTGTCCAGAAGAGGCTGTTGAGAGGAGGAGAATAGATATTTAAGGTGTAAGAGGCGTGAGACGCGGGAAGACAGGACGTGGGAGCCACTGTGTGGAAACAACCTGCCAAACCAAAGCGGCCTCTCGCCTGCTCCGCCACAGAGTGCAGGAGGTGTTATTGTAGAAGCACATTTAGGACTTACTCTGGGGAGCCTGGGGAAGGCCCCTTCTCACGAGTAGGAGTTGCAGCATATTCCAGAGTAAAAACATAATAAAATAGTGAGTATACACATAACTATTATTTTTACACATATTAAATACTTTCCAGAGAAAGATGTTCTTAAGATTATGAAGTGAGAGGAAAAGCAAGAAACAGAATAAAGGTACGTAAAGTGCTTGGCCCACAGCCTGGCCCATAGAGGCCCTCACCACCATCATTGCTAACAAATGAAAGGTCTCAGGGAGACCTTCCCTTTCTCCCACTACATAGCCACCTTCACAGTCTCACTTGTTGTGTCTCCCATTCACCCAGTCTCCTTCACGCGGTGCCTCCTCATCCCCATGGCTGAACACATCCATCAGAAGACATTAATGGGATTCACAGCTCTCCTCAGGTATCTAACCCCAACCCTGGGCCCAAGCCTGGGTATTCAGCTGAGGGTATGTTAGAGATAAGCAGGTAAGTTCCCCCCTTCTCACCTTCCATCAGCAGTATTCTCTCTCTCTTTTTATTTTTTTATTGGTTAAGGTATTACATGTGTCCTTATCCCCTCATAGCCCCCCTCCCGACTCATGCCCTCACCCTCCTGTTGTCTGTGTCCATTGGTTAGGCTTATATGCATGCATATAAGTCCTTTGGTTGATCTCTCCCTCTTACCCCCACCCGCCCCTGCCTTCCCTCTGTGGCTTGACAGTCTAATCAATGTTTCTCTGTCTCTGGATCTGTTTCTGTTCATCAATTTATGTTGTTCATTATATTCCACAAATGAGTAAGATCAAGTGATATTTATCTTTCTCTGACTGGCTTATTTCGCTTAGCATAATGCTCTCCAGGTCCATTCATGCTGTTGCAAATGTTAGGAGTACCTTCCTTTTTACAGCAGCGTAGTATTCCATTGTATAGATGTACCAGTTTTAGCAGTACTCTCTTTTAAGTGAAGATTTATTTTATTTGTTTTACTGGTAGAGGGGAGGAAGGGAGGTTAAGAGCAGAAGAAAGGAAACAGAGAAGATAAAATTCAGGAGTTATTTCAGGTCTGGGTTTGTCTCGGGGCTATAATTTTTTAGCCCAGCAGGCATGGCTCAAGGGGTTGAGTGTCGACTTATAAACCAGGAGGTCACAGTTCGATTCCCTGTCAGGGCCAGGGTTCCAGGCTCTATCCCCAGTGAGGGGGTGTGCAGGAGGCAGCCTGTCAATGATTCTCTCTCCTCATTAATGTTTCTATCTCTCTCTCCCTCTTCCTTCCTCTCTGAAATCAAAAATATTTTTTTTAAAAATAACGCTATAATTTTTTAGAAATATAAAAAACTAAGACTTTTCCTAAAGACAGAAACAACTATGATTGGAGCTTGGAATCACAGGTCACTTGGATTAGCTTCAAAGAACCTGAGCTGATAGATGAGGAAATGAAGAAACAGCGAGCCATGGGTGTTCTAACACCTACCTGTAAAAGCTTCAAAGGGGGCTTCTCAGTGGGTGACAGACCAACTCTAGGGCATTATACCAGTGTAGCCAGCAGAGGTCTCTCTTTTACTAATCTTCAATTTAAAAAACACAAGCCCAGCCAGCATGGCTCAATGGTTCAGTGTTGACCTATGAACCAGGAGGTCATGGTTTGATTCCGTCAGGGCACATGCCTGAGTTGTGGGCTCCATCCCTGGTGTTTCTCTCTCTCTCCCCCTCGCCCTTCCTCTCTGAACTCAATAAAGATATATATTTTAAAATAATTAAATAATAACTTTTTTTAAAAAAAGTCCCTGTGGGTTCATTTTTACTCTCTCTCTTTCTGACGTCTCTTTCCGAAACTAAGTAAATAATTAATCCTTTGGCCAAAGTCTTAGTAAACACTGAATCCAGATGCTCAGTGAAATGAAGATTAAAATGCTGAGCTATTTTTGAGGAAAACGATTCCGTATTCACCCCTAAGCTGTTCACATGCTTAGAAAATGCACACCAATTGTATTGGCAAGGGACTAAACATGGGCGAGCTTCTAAATGACAAGCAATGGGCTCATTATGGCAATGAAAACAGACTGCAAGCTAAACAAGGGCAGGGTGGAGCGGAAGGGGTGAGAAGGGCTTGTTCCGCCTTCCAGTTCAGCAGACCGACACCCGCCATGGTGCCTGCGTGGGCCCTCCTTCAAAACCTGAGATATATCACTTGTGATCAGTATCTGTTCTGAAGGTCCCAGGACTTCACGTCCCCCTCACTTATTGAAAAACCATGTGCCCAGAGCTTTAAAACATTTTTATATTGTGTATGTGCGTGAAGAATAAAGGTGCCAGCCTGCACTTTCTTTCCCGCATCCTATGGGAACGATCCCAAAGCAGTTCTAAGGGTTTTGGCTAGAATAAGACGCAATGAGGAAACAAGCAAGTTTAACGGAAGCAGCTCGAGTCACTCCCTTCAGTCATCGGGTGGCTTCCCACTGCTCTTGAAGTCAAGTCCGAAATTCCTAACGTGGCTTAAAGAACCCATCGCCATCCGGACTTTCCCAGCACTCCATTCACAGCACCCATGCCTGCTGCCCTTGGTTCACGGCATCCCAGCCATAAGCACCTTCTTTCACTTCCCCCAAGTCCTTCCCTGACGTGGGGCCTTGGATGGTGCTTTGCTTGGATCACTCTTCTTCCCCTCCTGCCTCCAACTGCTTAACTCCTGCTCAGCCTCCATGTCTCAGCTCCAAGGTCATTGCCTTAGAAGGGACTTGAGAGCCCCCCTCACTAGGTGAGGCCCCCTGATCCAAACCCTTATAGCATCCACGACGGAGCAACCACTACAACACAGGGGACTTTCAGAAAACCGCAGAAGGCACTGCGTGGGGGGTGGATTTTTAAAGACTTGTTTCTTTTGGACAAACATGGCTGGCCTGGGGAGAGCTTGGATTCCCGCCCGTGCTGGCGCCCTCCGCTGGACACCTTTGCAGGAGCAGAGAGCAGAGGCTCTGAGGTCCCTTCATGGCACTGATCCGTCAGAACACTCACGTAAATCCCACTAAATGGCTGATTCCCTGTCCATCTCCTCCAACACCCGGGAGCTCCACGGGGTAGGGCTCCTGTCTGTCATGTTGAAGACAGCGAGCCTGGCCCGTAGCAGGGACTCCATGAGTCTTCATGCAACAATAAAGCTGTGTTTAGTCCCACTAAGCAACCATGAAGTTATACTTTCACATGCTTTTTTTTTCCAGGAAGATCATAAAAGTTCACTCTTCAGCCTACACTATTGTACTGTCATCTTCCCCTGACTCCTGTGAGTATGCAATTTGCGGCCAAAAACCAGTAATCTAGCTTCCCCTGGAAAAAAACCTGATCCATAGGGATGGACTGCGTGATCTTGACTAGGAAACAAATCGCAGGGTTGGAAGCCAAAAGGAGCCTATAAACCACCTTGCCTAACTTCCTCACTTTACAGGAAATCAAGGATTAGAATTTTCTCATTTGCAAAATGAAAGTGGATGCAGTGATCTCCCATCCTCCGTGTTCTGAGATTCTACAGTTCGCCCAGGCCCGGCCCACGGAGAGTGACAGCTCCAGACCCGCCTGCTAACTTGAAATTTAAAACGATCCCCCCAGCACTATGCCCTAAGTAACTAAACTTCGGGCAGGGAGTTGAGCCGTTGAATTCCAGGCAGAATCCTGGTGTGCCAAATGCCAAAGATCAAGGAATGTGAGGTTTGGGATAATGTTACCACCAGGATCCCATGTGGCAAAAAGATGGAATAGGCTCAATTTTCCATGGCTTGTTAAGATAGCCCTGAGTTAATGGGATGATATTTATGCCCTTAATTTATGTGCCCTGGAAGCAAAACCATATACCCAAACACACAACACTCCTCCTAATTCATGTAGGGCTTTAATGATATCTGAAACTAAATAGACAGAAAAATTCAGTTTAGGAAGGAAAATTAATTATGGAAATGCCTTGTTCTGTGCTAATATCTGAGAAGAGAGACTACGAAGAGAAACTTGGTCTCCGTTCAAGAATTTTAAGGGTAATTATTTTTAAATTTGAAATATCTTTATGGCTTTTCCCTGTTAAAATCCATTATTAAAATATACAACCAATATGTAAATAAAGAAAATGAAAGTCTCTTCATAATTCTACTCTCAGGAATCGAAGCATACACATGTGAATTTTAAATTTTTTTATTTTTTTTACAAAAAATGGGGTCATACCATAAATATTGTTCTATATCTGGTTTAATATTATGGACAACTTTTATATTAATATAAATAAAGCTACCTGGATGTTTTAATGGTTGCAACCACATAATCAATCCTTTAATCCTATATCTAAAGGGATGTTGTTCGGCTATTTATTTTGTTTCTTTTTAAAGTCCAATATGTAACTTCACAATGATCATGCTGGTAAATACATCTTTCGTCACATATCTGACCGTTTCCCAAAAGTAAATTTGTAGAAAGGAACTACTGAATCCAAGTGTAAAACCACAGTGCCTAAAAGGCATTATGTATGTGTGGTTCTAACCTAACACCATGTACTCCATCATATACTCTGACGTTTCATATTAATCATATAATAAATTCTGCTTGAAGTTTTAAGAGAATACAGAACTTGAAGGAAAAACCAGAATCAAGCGATGATTTCAGAGACTCTGATTATTGGCTAATATACAGGCATTAAACACAGGAATGGACAAGATGTGTCGAGAAAGGTCACTGTACTTGCTTTAAGAGGCTGATGCGGGGGATTTCTAAGGGCAAAGTAAGGTGATGCCGGTAAGCCAAAGATTACACGGTTTGAATGAGATTTTACCCTGAACTTGAAAGGTAGTCGTGGCTTCCACACACGCACACCCCTTGCTTCTCTGGTCAACGAAGCTGGGGAAAACTCAGCCTTGGATCAAAGGGAGGGAAGCAAAAGTTAAACTACCAAGGAAGGATAAACGCCACCTTTGCATCTGAGTGGCACTAATTGCAACTCTTTACTTAAATTTATGCATTCTCTATATAATTTATGTCCCAACAGTCTCAAACTATAAGTGTTTTCACAATTTAGAAGCCTTTTGTATTTCCTTTTCTGAAAACCGTGTTCATAGCCTTTGCTTATTTTTCTATTGGTTTGTTTGCGTTTTCTCATGTATTTATAGACACTATTAGGGAAATTGGCCTTTTGATGTATGGATTGCAAACATTTTCCATTGTCTGTGTATGGGTGTGTTACTGATTAGGACCACAAACAAATCCATACCAGGTTCTCTCTAAGATAATTAGAGATGACCCTAAACTCAACAAATACCTTTTTCTTTTTAAGCTTTTCAAAATATTGTGGTGAAATATGACATAAAATGTACCATTTTGACCATTTTTTGCAATACATTAATTCTGTTCATTAAATGCCACCAAAAAAAATCTTTGTTCTTTTTAAGGGTAATAAGAGCAGTGTTTAAAAATGAGAAAACATATTTACAAGGTTAATAGAGTGCTGCTTGTGGTTACTTGAGAATCCAAAATAAGAACTGGACATCTATTAATTATATTGTTTATGAACATATAATGGCTATGTAGTATATGTATGCCAGGTATTATGCTAAGTACTGCACATACATCATCTTACTGAATAGTTTAATAACCCTATGGAAGAACTGTAAACAGCTCATTACATAGCCACAGAAACAGAAACTTTAGAAGGTGGAGTAACTGGCAACAAGTTTCACAGGCAGTGCGTCAGGTAACTGGGACTCAAACCCAAGCAGACTCTTCCAGAGCCTGAAATCAAACCACTGCACCAGTGTCTGTCTCCCAGAGGATGGGACCAGAACGCTATGCAAAATTCACTTAGCTAGAACATGGGTGACCTTTAAAACATTTTAGCGGTTTTATTTATTTACTTACTTACTACTGTAGTTAGTTACACATAACAAAATAAAATTTACCACTTTAAATATTTTTAACTATACAGCTCAGTGGCACTAAGTATACTCACACAACCCCCATCTCACTTTTTTCACTCTATGGCAGGTTTTGTCATGAAAAACATTTTTATTTTTATGTCATCGAATTATCAACATTGCATTTTATGAATTTTATGCTTTGTGTCATACTTACACCTTCCCCACTCTGAGATTATATATTTTTTAATCCTCTGAGGTTTCTTCTGGTATGTCCATGGCTTCGTTTTCTTTAATTTTAAATTCTTTTGTTATTGTTGTTAATCCTCACCCGAGGATATTTTTTCCATTGATTTTTAGGGAGAGTGGAAGTGAGAGGGAAAGACAGAGAGAAACCTCGATGTGAGAGAAACACATCAATTGGCTGCCGCCTGCACAAGCCCTGACCAGGGCCCCGGCCTGGGAGGAGCCTGCAACCAAAGTACACGCCCTTGACCAGAATCGTACTTGGGACCTTTTGTCCATAGGCTGATGGACAAAACCGGCTAGGGCTTAATTTTAATTTTTTTACACTTCACTTAAATTCTTTAGAAATTTATGTTGGTATACAGCGTGAGATAAAAATCTCACTTTATTTTTTAGCTAGAGGCCCAATGCACAAAGATTCGTGCAAGAATGGGCCTTCCTTCCCCCTGGCTGCTGGCACCGCTTTCACTCCAGCCAGGAGCCGCCTTTCCGCCTTCTCACACTGCCCGGAGGCCCCGAGCAGCTGGGGCTGTGCGGAATGCCCGTTTTCTCGCGCCCTGGCTGCTTGTAGCCTGCTTATGCAAACTAACCCACCATCTTTGTTGGGTTAATTTGCATACTCACTCCTGAATGGCTGGTGGGCGTGGGGAAAGTATGGCCAATATGTATCTTTCTCTTTTATTAGTGTAGATGCCAATAGGGATTACAGTATATATGTGGCTAAATTCATTTTAAATTCATATTGGGAAGCAAGGCCAGCAAAAGAAGCCAGGAAATTTCTGAAAAGGGTCTAGTTGGGGTGTGGAGGATTAGTGCTACCAGAAATTAAAACATATTCTAAATTTATAGTAATTAAAATAATTTGGCTCTGACTGTTGAAACTGATAGAACAATGGAACAAAATAGGATGACTAGATCTTACCAGAATTTAGTGTAAAGGTATAAATTTAATTAAAAAGGTATTAATTTACTGCCATCTTTATCATGTTGAGTATTCCTATCCAAAAATATGACTCACCTTTTCATTTGTTCACGTCTTCTCTTACCGCTGTCCTGTCTGCTGAACAGTGGTAGTGAAAAGTTACTTGTGGAAGTTTTGTTTGGGGTCTACATTTTTTCCAGAGTCATTCCTAACATATTGGACTTCCCAGTCTCTCTCTTTACAAAATGTGGAAAGCTGTGATCAAATCTGACTTAATTAGACAGATCTGTACCATATTTCCATGGTTTGGGCTCAAACCCAATACTGTGTTAAAGATTAAATGGTAGGTGTTAGATGTTGGTAACATTCTTCTTAAAGGTTCCAATGGCTGAGTTTGGGCCTTGATTTAACTTCGGAAGTTAGGATGGCAGCTGGAAGTTACCACCTACTCAGTATTACCAGCCACCATACTCAAAGATGGGGGCTTCATGTTACCATGGGTGTTGGTCTAGAACAGCAATGTTCAACAATATAATGCTAGTCACATCTGTAAATTAAAATTGTCTAGTATCCACCCTAAAAAATAGTGAAAACAAAGATGAAATTAAATTTAATATTTTTATTTAACCTAATAATTCAAAAGTTTGACCATTTTAACATATAATCAATATAAAAATTATTACCCGGCTGGTGTGGCTCAATGGTTGAGTGTCCACCTATGAACTAGGAGGTCAAGGTTCGATTCCTGGTCTGGGCACATGCCTGGGTTTCAGGCTTGATCCTCAGGGTGGGGGCGTGTAGGCAGCAGCTGATCAATGATTCCTTCTCACTATTGATGTTTCTACCTCTCTCTCCCTCTCCCTTCCTCTCTGAAATCAATATTTTAAAAAAAAATTATTGAGATATTTAACATATTTTTCATACTAATTCTGGAAACCTGGTGTATATTTCACACTTTCAGCAATGCTCAGTTTGGACTAACTACATTCAAGTGCTCAACAGCCACATATGGTTTCTGGCTACCATATTGGACAATTCAACTCTAGAAAATGGTCATGAGGAAGGAAAATTGCTTAATTTAATAGAAATCCAGAAACTCAAATGTTGGAAATATAGTATCTCAAGGGTCTGGAATAGACTTTAAAAATCACAAATCTAAACATTCATTTGATAGTCAAATATTTTCTACAATGTCCCTAATCGAGGGGTCACAGACTAGTGCTTGACTCACACTTCCAGGAATGATGAATTCACTGAGGCTAGCCAGTCTATTTGGGGGCAATTTTAGCTCAAAATTTCCTTGCCAAGGGCACGAGCAGGTTGGCATATGGTGGTGTCAGCAACTTTGTTGGGTTGGGCTTACTTTAAGGGGTTGGTTAATTGGGCTAGGAAGTATTGGGGGAATTAGGAACTACAAAATAGATGGGGTGGTTTGAATAGGAACTGTTAGACTAAAGGCTGGGCTAAAATTCTGGTTCAAATTGTCAACTACATTGCAACAAGAGTAACAGATAAAATTCCCCCTCCCCCACAAAACACCTATATGCTTATATGCCAACTTTACTAATCTGGAGATAAACTGATTTGGGGAATAATTTAAATTGTGATAAACTTTAAATTTTTCACCATAAAGTAAAACATGGTTGGTTTATAATTAACGAGGGATATCATATGTAGTAGACCTGTTTTACAAATAACATTATCCAAAATCTTAAAGTACTTCATCAAAAGAATTAACTTTCAGATCCAGTAGTCAAAGGCACTTTCAAAATTATTCCTTCTTTGAGTTTTGTTTCAGCCTTCTCCTTCCATAAAAATACTCTGGAAATGAGAGACAGACAACTTTCTTTTAAAAATTCAGTAAAAATGACACCGACTTCCAGACTTATGTGATCCCTGACTTGGTGGCTCCTGAAATAACACTTTCCCCCCTGTATTTGCATTTCTTCTCTTTTTTTTTCTTTTCTTTCTTTTCCCCCTTGGTAGTGAGGTGATCTTTTCCGGGCCACCTTCACCCTCCCGCCTTCCCTAATTCTACCTTTCCAAGCAGGAGAAGGTGCATCCTCGCCTGGAGCTCCTGCCGGCGCTTCCCCAGTACCTCCGGCCCGCGGCCGGCGAAACGCGCACCCTGGACATCCATTAACGTTTATACTACATCCCTGGCCCCGCCGAAGCGTCTCCCGGTTGGTGACGGCGGCCCCACGCACCCCACCCGTCTGTACGCTGTCAACCGCACTTTGGGGGAAATTTTTGGAACAGAAGCTCCACCTATCCACTTCCTTCCCGCCTCCACAAAACCAGCTAAACACCTCACCAGGGGCCGCTGCAGCGGTTTTGGCATACAATCTGGAGAACTGTATTTTTCGCAAGAAAACAAGCATCCCAGAAAAAAAAAAAAAAATTCAAAC
>NW_006288361.1:116594-116914 GCF_000327345.1 Myotis davidii
CTGGTTTGGGGTGGTTGTTTTTTTTTTCCTCCAAAACCAGCTCGAGCGCGAGACTCCGCCTGTAGCTGCAGCCTCTCGGATCCACCTTAAATCTTCAGTGGACTCGGCGCAGGGGTCAGTGGGCGCAGCCAATGCCAATCAAGTTTACAACCACCAGCACGGTAGGGGGGAAAAAAAAAGAGAGGAAAAAAACAATCTTCAAGTTCTCCAGTCCACACACAGTCACACCGACGCACGCACACACACAAGCACACAAAAGGAAGGAGGGGGTGGGGGTACAGGCGCGCGCGCGCGCGAGGGAGAGGAAATGTTTGCAAACG
>NW_006288361.1:117000-117833 GCF_000327345.1 Myotis davidii
GGGGAGCTGCAGTGATGCAATCCCCCGGACCGGACTCGGCCGCGCGCCTTCTCCCTGCTTTTCCTTCGCGTTCCTTTCGAGGCGCCTCGACGTTTCGCGCCCAACACGCAGAGTTCTTTTTGTATCTTTTACTTTCCGATTCCTCCCTACTCTGTGCCCCCACGCGAGATGGAGTTGGTACGCGGGTGGGGGACACACACAGACGAGTTTACGTGTAAACATTACACTTTCGGTTCTGCGGGCTCCGAGGCTGACCCCACCCACCCCACCCCACCCCACGAGAGCCCCGGTTGTTGACCAGGTCCCCGAGTTCTGTCCCCGCCCCGGGTGGTGGCTCTATAATGATCGTGGGCCCACTTCTCCCCCACCCCCGCCTCGCTGGCAGTATTTTTACCTTCAATTTGCCCCGGAGGGAAGGAGGATTGAGCGTAGGGTGTGGCTCAGGTGAAAGAGATGGCAGATTTTAAAAAGTTAGTACTATGAGAAACAGATCGGAGAGCTTAGACGAGCTTTTAAAACATCCTTTTCCACCTAAAAAAGCTTCTGAAGAGCAAGTATCGACGCTAGTGATGATGAAGATGAAATGGCGAAGGCAGCGTCCCAAGACTGCCAGGAAAGGTCGCTGCGCGCGGCCAGGGCGGTGGGCGCACCGCAGCCAGAAAGGCCATCGGCCCCGCTCCCTGTTTTATTTCCTCGGTCCCTTCCGTCCCCGAGTCGTAACCTCTGCTAGTGCTTCCCTGCCCCAGCTCTCTTGCTAGGCAGCTGGGGATGCGACAGAGGACTTCGCCAAGCGGATGGAAGGGAGGCAGCGAGCCCCGCGAGCGGCGGTGGCG
>NW_006288361.1:117867-118218 GCF_000327345.1 Myotis davidii
CGCCCCTACGGCCCTCCTGGCTGCCGGCGAGCCGGGAAGCCTTTCGAAAAGCGCGGGGCTGCGGGTCATTGGAGCCCGGGGGGGGGCGGGGGGGTGCGTGCTACTGCCCAGGAGGGTACACGAACTCGGAAAAGTTCTCCCTTTCGCTCGGGTCCTCCCATCGCTCTGAAGTTGGCAGAGTACTGATGGGGAGGGTCTGTTTGGCGAGAGGAGTGGGGGGCTTTCGCTTCTTTCTTAGCGCAGAGGAGAGATGATGAGGGAGGCAAGTTTCTGAGAAACCGCTCAGCTCCGCTGCTCAGGCGGAGACGCAGCCGCCCTTCGCGGCCTGCGGGCGCCCCGGGCGCGGGTGCA
>NW_006288361.1:118432-125011 GCF_000327345.1 Myotis davidii
GCGACGCAGGACCCGGGAGAGGACGCTCCGAATCGCGGGGGACGCATTTGGAGACTTGACACAGGAGTGGAATGGATCAACACGACGACTGGGGACTGCGTTGCTGTGAGCGTGCCCAGCGCGGCGAGCATCCACCGCTTCCTGGCCCAGCACTCCTAAAACGCAACCTCTAAAAATTCACATTAAAGGTGCCTCTTTAGGAAAGGGAAATGGGGTCCGTGCAACAATTAAGAGGAATGTTTTCATGTTAGAAAAAACTTTTTTATTTTTAAAGTACCCTTTTTGGTTCGGAGAAACTTTATTTCATTATTTCCTGATTCTCCCTCCACTCCTTCCTCCCCATTTTGAACTGTTTTTCTTGTTTTCTTAGTGTCTTCCTGAAAAACACCCATACGTGTTTTGAATAGAATCACAAAAACACCTTTCAGTCTTTAATTAAAATAATACCTACTTGGAAAATGTAGCCCAGCCAGCGAAGGACCTACTTTTCCCTTCCCGCAGCTGTTGAGAGAACCCTATTTTTAAAACACACACACACACACACACACACACACACACATACACACACGCAATTTCGGGTCAAAATAAGCTGAAACTATCTTCTTTAGAGCCCCCTTTTGGGGCGCAACAATGTAAATGTAACTACTTGAGGGAAACAATTTAATTCAAATTCAGATTTTTGCGATTTAACCATTTGCAGTTTCCTAGAAAAAAAATAATTTACTTTTACATTTTGAAAAGAATGTAAAATTACAGGATTTTAGTAAATCTGACTTTAAAATGTCCGAATTTTTTTTCTTATTTAAGTAAAAACTATCTCTGCTATGTGAATATGAGAACCTAAAACCCTCAGATTTTTGTGTTTAGGTTAACCAATTTTGGGTTGTGTGGATTACCAGGAAACTTATAAGTTTAGGAACTTGTGTATGATGACCAGTGAAATTTGAAGAATGCTGGTTTTATCTAAATTAGTGTGGAATGCACAGTAATTTCTAAAGGGCCTATAAATTTGAGTATTTTGCATAAGGGGTGTAGATTAGACACTCTAAACAATTGCTCTAATTCCCCACAATACTTCGCATGTGTAAATAGAGAATTTAGAGAAGTCACCAGTTACTTTCATTTTCAATCCTACAAATGTGTGATCAGTGTACACTTATGTAAGAATTTTTAGTTCTGACACATTTATATCCTAGAAGACATATTTGAACTAATGGAGAATTTAACAATCTTATTTACATGAAAATGTGGCTTTTCCACGTTTTACTTCTAAAGCTTTGTCCACCCCTACAGAACTAATTGGAAAACAGTTACTACTACATTCGGATCCACATAAACATATGAGTTATGGGCCTGAATTGTCTAGGTATTTTCCACTTCCTACTATATTTGTGTAAACATGACTAAAATGCCAGGTTGAATACCTCAAGCTTAGTAAAACACAATATACACAGTTCAACTCAATGAATAGTTATGGAAGCTTTCTTTATTGATTGTTTGATATGTAACAATAATTGGCATCTTTTCACACATTGCAAAAAATTATACTTGGCTCAGTATGCAACCTTTTAAGCACAGCCATATTATTTAACAGAAGAAGGGGGGAAAATCTATTCTACCCAATACAGCATATACAAATGCACAAAACATGCCACTTTGGCGTGTATATTGTCTAGATTAAAAAAAAATCTTTTTTAACATAAATAAGTTAGTATAATTTTTCAGTGTCTTTACAGAGTTATGTACACAGGTACACTTCAAATGGTTTTTTTTTTCATACACATACACAGGAAATGAAAAATACTGTTTAAAGATGTAGTATCCATTTCACTTATACCAGACGGGCTTTTTGTATACACACTTTCCTCTTAAAACACTACTTTCCTTTGGGCAAATTAGCAAATAGAATAAGAAGCTTTAAATTTAAAAGTATTTCATTATTTTTCATATGAAATTACTTACAGATCTTTTAAAAATATCCAAGGATTTAGAATTATTTTGACTTTGTCTACACAGCCCAAACTGAAAAGAAAATTCAGAAATTTTCTCAACAAATCTGATAAAAATTAGATGGTTGATTCTGAGCATTCAGACTCCCCCCCCCCACCCCCATTTATATTTTTTTGCCTATAATTACCTGGAGTGATTACCTAACTGCTAAATAATTAACTGGTAAATTCCAATTTTAAGGGGAGCACTAAGGACAGTTTTTTGTTGTTGTTAAAAAAAAAAAAAGCCATTTACTGCTACATAACGGAATAATCAGAGCTCCCAAATGAAAAAAATAGCTTCATGTAAAAAATAAATAGCAGTTATCTGCAGCCAGTGTTCAAATTTGGATGATTTTTAAAACGAAGTATCAGTTTTCACTGAAAGGGACATTACAACTTTAAAGAAAACAATTCAAACCCTTTCCTTAAACTGCTTCTCTTCATGTTAAGTCAAATAATTTTCTCCTTGCTCTAAATCGAAGCAAGCTCTTCATACCTCCCAAAGCCAATTCCTCAGCTCCACCCTCCCCCCCTCCCCTCCCTTCCCCAGAGTTTATGTGCTACATAAAAGATAAAAACTATATACACAGGTAGTACAATGAAGCAAATAAGGAAAAACCTAATTGCACGATGCTACATCCAATGCTTTTAGAGGCAGATCACTTAAGAGTGCCTAAAATTTTAGTGTTATTGTGTTGTTACTTTTCAGTGCTTATACAGGACATCCATTCCATGGAGTCAGCGATATGTATTTAAAATGTTTAATTCATATCTTCCTTGCTTCGCCAAGCAGTGATGTATCTGATAAACAAGGAAACATAGTCTCAATTCTGCAAGAGAAACAGAGGAAAGAATTAGGAGAAACGTACTAGAATAACATTACCAATAAAGTACAGGAATTATTTGTCACTGTCTTCGTTGGGAAATACCTGATGAAAAAGAAAGTATGTACTAAAAGTTGATGACTATAGTCATCTCTATCCAACGTTTCTTCCCTTCACTGAATTTTTGCTCTCCTCTGTGTTGTGTACTTTTGTCTACAGCACTGGTTCTCAACAGTGGGCAATTTTGTCCCCCAGGAGACATTTGGCAATGTTTGGAGACATTTTTGGTTGTCACAAGGGGGGTGCTACTGGCATGGAGTGGGAGAGACCAGGGATGCTGCCAAACATTCTACAATGCACAGGACAACCTCCCACAACAAAGACTTACTTGGCCCAAAATGTCAACAGTGCAGAGGTTGAGAAACCCTGCTCTAGAGAATGGGGGTCAAAGATGGTGAGAATGAACAGAGAGAGGAAAATTAAGAAACTGTAACACTTAAGAGTTGCAAAATTTTCTAAATTTGAGAAACAATGGAAAATATAACTTCTAGTCTACAAAGAAAATTCTATTAACTTTTTTTTTCAAAATATCCTAGTGTCTTAGTCATATACAGGACATACCTATGAATGCTCCAGAAGAGGGCCTTCCTATTATTTCTAGTATTCTCTGAAAGGGCAATATTTACTAACAAATGCCTATGTCATAATGGGACCAGGTCAAAATCCAGTAGGTCTGATTTACGGTGGCTCATCTACTGAGCTAGGCCACAAGTCACAAACCAACAATAGCTGCAGGTGATGAGGATGTGTCAGAACAGTTTTTCATCCAATTTCCCCGTTCATATACAGCTGTAATATAGAGGGGTCTATAGTTCCGTTTTGTATAAGCTCTGAAAATAGCAGATGTATCTGAAGAAGTCATATATATGACATTATGATTTAAAAACACAACACACTTGAATCCCACCTTAATCCCTATGGTTCTTTAACTTATTTTTAAATTTTTATAAATGAGGACTTCAAAAGTTTGTACCAACATCTATTAAGATCTCTTTATATGCTAGGCCAGGGGTCCTCAAACTACGGCCCGTGGGCCACATGCAAATACAAATATTGTATTTGTTCCCGTTTTGTTTTTTTACTTCAAAATAAGATATGTGCAGTGTGCTTAGGAATTTGTTCATAGTTTTTTTTAAACTATAGTCCGGCCCTCCAATGGTCTGAGGGACAGTGAACTGGCCCCCTGTTTAAAAAGTTTGAGGACCCCTGTGTTAGGCTATGAGCATGTATGGGGGGTGGGGGAGAGGAGAAGAGGTCACAGTCTTGTCTGTAAGAAGTATACAAACTATTAATATCTATATTTTGATTATGAAAAGCTAATCCATGTAAAGTTGGGGGGGGTGAGTTACTCAAATTATTTATGTTGATCAATTTTAGTAGATGGAAAAATCTCCACTTCCCTTGTTTGGGGGTAGACCCACCCTCGACAGCCCTGATATCTACTATCCATTTCCCGTACAAATATCCAGATCACCCTGGTATAGCATGATTAGCATACACATGCTGACGTGTTCCTGGATTGCTTACTCTGGCAGAGTTAATTTAACTTCTGCTTTGCAACTTCAGTGTTACCAGAACTTCTGTAGGAACCTTAGTTGTTGTTGTTTGAGCTTTCTATTTTGGTTTTTAAAAATATGCAGCTTCCTTCTCTGACCTCAAAACTTATCAGAAAACAGGGAAAGTGACAGTTTATAAAAATGATAAAAGAACACAGCATGCCTCTCTTTTTGCATTTCGGTTTGACTAACCAAATATGTTGTACCTAACATTTCTCTCAAAATTTAAATTTAATTTTTTTTGGGGGGGGGGCATTTTTCCATGTATGGCCCAGAATATGTTATTCAACTTGAACCTCTAGGAAATGAATTCTCCTGAAGTGGGTCTGAGGTATCCACCCCTAGGTCTTGGTCAGATGAGGAAAGAACCTATTGTCCCCAACAAGTTTTGGTGGGACTCACAGGGAACTTACGTTGCTACCCACAGGGCCCTGGTGACAAGGACTTGTCTGGGACACTTGCTCTCGTCGTTTCGTGTTCCAAGGGAAAATGACCCGAGGACATGGAAACTGAGAAGAAATATAGTATCCCCACAGTGATGTCCCAGCCTTCGTCATTCCTGGTTTTTTGACTTAACAAAATATAAACAAAAGAAAAACCCACAAGCTCTAATCTGCCCGCAGCCACTGAGTTCAGGTTATCTTGGGATTGGAAGGCTCAGAGAGTTCCTGCAGCCCGATTCGGGTGCCAGTTATTAGCTCCTGGTCATCAACCCACCCGAGCACTTTACGTTTGACGTTTTCTGAGGCCGGGCTTCTTGGGCGTCTGCTCCACGGAGCCCGCGTTCGGGGAACCGTCTGAAACATTTTCGTCTGTTCTGTTGGTTCTTTTGTTTTGCGAAGAGGCATCTAGGGACAAGAGGGGATTAAAAAAAAAGAAGAAGAAATAAAGAACACACACAGTCTTTATTAGAAAAAACAATGGCTGGCAGAAGTTGGCTCAATAGTCGGGGAATGAAAAACCCACCACCTCCACCCACCCTCCTGGACCCCGTCATGCCAAGCAGCCTTTCAGGGCGCAGACTGAGGTTGTTTTCAGAGAACAGAGAGCGCTTGCTACGCCCCAAACGCTCTCTCCCAAGTGTAGCGGGAGGCCGCTGATAAACACCCCAACGCTGTCACATACCTACCGCCGGCTAGACGCGAGCATCTGCGATGCTTTCGGTTAGTAAAATTATCAGATAACACAATCTCGGGCTCCTGACTCACAAATCATAAACACAGAGAAGCAGTCGGACAGCACGCGCAACCTAAGATTACGAAAGTTCCCTCCCAAGAAGCTACGCACCGGAGTAGGCTGAAAAGAAAGGGGATGGGTCAAGCCCCGCAAGCAGGCAAGGCGGTGCCCCAGACAGACAGACAGACAGACAGACATTTTATGGCTTGGGGAGGGTCCTTACCGTCTGCTGCAGGTCGCTTCCTCATCCCGGCGCACGGCTCCGCCAAGCCCGGCTGGCTGTCCGACGCATCAGTCTTTTGCTCCGCCAAGTGCGAGTCCTCCGAGTTTGCCTGGGACCCGACGAGAGGCACCGCCTGGCGGCTCCCGCTGACATCCTGGCTCTCCTGCGCGGGCACCTTGCAGGCGCCTTTGGGTGGCCGTGGGGCGCGGTAGTAGAACTCGGGCAGGCTGGCCTTTTCCACCTCCTGCCACTCATATCTGCCCTCCAGGGGCTTGTGGTTCTTAAAATCAAAATTCCACTTGCGCTGGCTCGCCTCTTCCATGTCCCGGCAGTGCTTCTCCAAGTCCCGGGTTAACTCTTCGTGATCGACGGGGCCGAAGAGGTTTCTGCAGGCGGAGGGCTTGGGGTACTCCGCCTGCCTGGCGTCCATCCGCTCCAGGCTCGGGCTCCCGTTAGACACTCTCACGGTTGACATCTTCCTCCCAGGTCTTTACGACCGCCTCTCGCGCGCGCTCTCGCAAAACAAAACCGAACAAAACAAAACGCCCCGACCCAGCCCGAACTGCTCTTATAAGCCCTGCGCCTGCCCTGGGAGCCAAGAGAAACAAACCCCAACAAGTAACTGGCGAGCGTCAGGAGCGCGCTGGGTCTAGGGAGGGGTGAGGGGGAAGCCCCGGCCAGGCAGCCCCAAGTCTCCGCCGATCAAGTGTACGGGGAGCGGGAGGGCGGGGAGGGGAGGGGAGAGGCGA
>NW_006288361.1:125051-125271 GCF_000327345.1 Myotis davidii
GTCCAGGCTGGTGCAAGCCCGCGGGTCGCGCGAACCGAGCGGCTCTCCAAACCTTGCCGGCGTCAGAGTCGCGGAGGGATGAGCAAGAGGGGAGTGGGAGAAGAACACCCCGAAAAGACGAGCCCCCTTTTCTTAGTTGCCCAATATGGCGGTGGAAGGGAGGCTGACGAAGAAGAAAATGATTGACACCGCAAGTCTATTTAAACAGAGGAGGAGATCC
>NW_006288361.1:125581-128679 GCF_000327345.1 Myotis davidii
GACGTTGGGGGCCCCGCCCGCAGCTGGGCTCTTACCTGCTGCCCCAGCTTCTAGCACTACGGGGGAGGCGGGGAAATCCTGGGCTTGAGGGTCTGGCAGCCTTAGCTGTGAGTGAGCAGTGTTTAGTTCACCCTTAGCCTAGAAGTCTCAGCTCTTCTAGGGGAGACAGGGGGCTTAGGGAAGATGCCAAGGCGAACATCTTTCTGCAAATTAGCCTGTAGTAGGCGTGACATTTATAATAGCGTGTATATTCTGAACCCAAGCTCTCAATAGAAATAAGATTTCAAGATCTAAAACTCAAACTGGTCTCCTGAGTCCCTAATAAACTCTGTAGCTGTCTCAAACACCTTTAGTGTTCAAAAGCGAGGTTACACCCCCTGGCCCAGGTTTGTGCCTCCCAAACACGGTTAAAGCCATGGACGTGGGCTGCGTGTAGGAACTCGTCTCTATTTTTTCAGTTCTTTCCCCGGTGGTGGTAGTTTCCTCTACCTGAGTCCCGCCACCAACTACAACAGCTCCTTCCTTCTCCCACCCAGAACAACAGGCAGGTGCCAAGTGAATGCTGTTGGACTTTCATAATCTGAAAGTCCAGGCTCTGCAATGATTTCCAAAACCACCACAACCATGTCTTTAGAACTGATATTGCTCGGGCATTTCTCTGCTCCCCTTGGCAACCTGAAACTTACCCATCAGTATGGTCTTGAGCAGAGTGGTAGAAGGTAAAACAGCAAGGGCACAGCTGTTACATCTCAGATCTCAGTGGGTCTTCAATTGCTATCCCACCCCCACCCCCAGACATATAATCTTGGTTTGAGCCCAAATTAATATATTTTACTGGAAACTAATCTCCTTCGATTCTAATAGTCCACAGCAGCGATGTTTTCTTAGGCATCTATGCTCCAGGTGAGTTTGATTTTTTAAAAAAATATATTTTATTGATTTTTTACAGACAGGAAGGGAGAGGGATAGAGAGTCAGAAACACCGATGAGAGAGAAACATCGATCAGTTGCCTCCTGCACATCTCCCAAGGCACATGCCCTTGACTGGAATCGAACCCAGGACCCTTCAGTCCGCAGGCCGACACTCTATCCACTGAGCCAAACCGGTTTCGGTATGATTTTTAACCTTTCTTAACCACATTATTGTTCGTTCACTCTGTGCCTGCTTCACCTCATACACACCACAGGGTTAGAGCTCAGAGAGGCCTTGGCACCCCTATGGTTCACCCCCGTCTCTTTACCACTGAGGAAATGGACAGGCGGAGGATTCCTATCCAGGGACACATGTCCAGTGGGCAGCAGAGACAGGATTGCAAAGAGGTCTCCTCTCCCAAGCTGGTTCGTTTTCTTCCTTTCCTACCTGATGGCCCAGCTGGTTCAGTGTTTTTGTCTGCACTTGCCTGTGCTGTAATCTGCAGGTCCTTCTCTCTTACAAGTAATTCAGAATGGCTCCTTCACACGCCCGGGGCTGCCCTGCCGGCTGTTGTTTCCTTGATGTGGCCTGTGGTCACTGATATTTAAATGTAGCTGTCGCTGGCCTTTGGTATCACTAGTCACTAGTTCAACTAAAATGCAGATTCCCAAAGGAGCGGGGTGATACCCTACCCAGGGAGCAGTGAGGGAGGCAGTGCCCAATACTTGCTTCAGGTCAGGACTTCTTTCCTGACAGAAAATATTGCACCTGAGATCAAAGTAGGTGACCTCATCTTCATTTGTCTTTATTTCATGCCCCAGTTTTATTGGACTGGAGAAGAGGAAGAGAGGGGACAGCCCAGTTCGGGTAGGCCTCGGTGCCATAATTTATACCCCATCCCTGAAATTAGATCATTGTGGTCGAAATTTTAAAATAGTTGCTGGGCTCTACAGGAATTCCATATGATATGTTAGCATATATTCACATGCACTAATACACACACTCCCACAAATATGTAAATGGAGATACTCCAGAGGAGTACACCTTGCCACAGAGTTTCATTTTATTTTTGGACTCCATGTCCTACAGAAAAGTAGAAAAGCAATGCTTCTATCCTCCATACATAATGAACCTTCCTTCAGTTAATCCCTAGGAGCAGCACCCTGTTGTTGTTTTGTTAATCTTGAGGAATAAACGAGTCATAGTCAACACCACCTTAAGACGTCTGGCTGGCAGCAGAGAAACTGTGCCTACATCGACCTTGCTACGAGCTAACATGTTTTGTTTACAGTCAAGGCACAATAAAGAGACGGCCAGCGTGGGCGGTAGTAGCAGCAACGAAGCGTGAGAAAGAAAAAAAAATACTATGGGTTCAGGAGAGAGGAGGGAAGGCGGAGATCAGGAGCGCGCCCTCCTGAGAAAGGAGGCGGCTGCAAAGGAGTGAGGCGGAGGAGCATTTCCGATCAACAGCGTCAAGGCAGAGCCTTGGGAGAAGACGGAAGGGTCCCCTCTGCACTGTTCTGCAATGGGCTCTGCTTCCCCAGGACCCCAAATCTAGTCGTGGGTGATGATTTTTTGGGGTTTTTTTTTTTGTCATTTTTACTCGTGGTAGTTTCCTAGTTACACCTGAGAAGTGTCAGGTAAGCCGCTCAAGAGTTCTGCGTGCTTCACAAGCTGAGGAGGTAACTTCAGGGAAACACCTGCGTGACAGACTGTATCCAAATGGGGAAGTAAGGCAGCCCCTAATGCCTCCGCAAGGCCCACACGGCCTAGCTCAGTTGCCCCTCCCGCCACCAATACACGATTTTAGTTCTTTCTCAAGGATGTTTATAATGAGGCAGCTTTCACTCAGTTTCACAGTTCTCCCAAGCCAACATATTTTTTTAGAATTTGGAAAGTTCAGTCCTCTGTTCCTGACAGTTTTCATTCCATTTAACAAATATTTATTGAACACTTTCTATTAGTGTAATTCTTCTTACTTTCTTTCAACAAATGCTTATTGGGTGTCTTCCATTGGCCAGGCCTTATCCTAGGCTCTGGGGATGCAGAAGTAAACAAACAGATTCAAACTAGGATGAAGCTTACATTCTAGCAGGGGAGAGAAACACATTAAATGAGGAAAGTGTGTATTATGTAAGAAGGTGATGTCTGCTGTGGAGAAACAATAATCAGGGGAGAGGGAAAG
>NW_006288361.1:128798-130458 GCF_000327345.1 Myotis davidii
CCTCAATAAGGAACAGCAAATGCAAAGGCTCTGAGGTGGGATCTTGTCTGATGTGTTCGAGGAACAGCAAGGAGCAAGGGGAGAGTGGTAACAGGAACATTCGATACTGTAAGACCATGTAGTCCTATGTAGGGTTTCTGTCATGGACGGAGTGATATAGGAAGCCATTGGAGAGCATCAGGAGATCTTAAGCAATGGAATAACATGATCTAAAATATTCCCCAGGGCTTTATTCTCAGCAGCATGAGTTCTGCAAGGATGACTAAGTCACAGTCCCTGTCTTTAGGGTGTATACACTCTAGATGGGGAGGTCATTGTATACACGAAAGCTATAGAAGTAGAAAGCAATACATAGAAGAACGTGGTACAAAGATGGAGTACAAAATAGGAGGACGAGGAAGGCTTCTGGAGGAGGTGATCTATGAGTCAGATACTAAAGAATGAGAAAAATGTCAAGAAGATTAGAAGGATGTATTGGTGAGGGTGCTCATTGTGGAATGGGATCAGATGGAGGCAGGTCATAGATGGCATGCTGAAAAAAAAATCTGTTTTATTCATAAGCAATAGGAACTCATGTTGCTTTGGGTGAAGAGAATAACATGATCACTGTCCAAACTTGTCTGCTGAACAAAGAGCAAGCTTGGGTCCTGAGAAACCATCTCTGGGACACAGCTGAATGAAAAGCTGGGTAGACAGTCCCATTATGGTGTTCATCCAAAGGAAGATAAAGTTGGGCAGAGTCCTGGTGTGAGGCAAAAAAGGTAGAAGCGTGGGCCATGAGACGGGAATGAGATGGTTGGGAACAGAGTAGGAGGCAGTCTGGAATGATCCCCTGAGCTACAAAGGCATAGCTGCAGGTGCTCTGTATGTGGTGCTCACAGCCTTGACGGTGAGTAGAGGTGTAACCGTTAAGGTGCTCAAACTTCTTGGACAGTTGGATCTTTGTGTTAAGAAGTGGCACTTGACAGCAGAGTGAAAGATGAGTGTGATGAGCCTCTGAGGGCTGACCTAGGAGGTAATTTTGGAGGTTGATTACAGTTGCTCAACCAAGAGATACAAAGGCCTTGCTTGAGCAGTGCTGTGGAGGAGGCAGTAGAAAGCAAGGAATGAATATGGGATTGCTTAGGTAGTTATAACAGATAAGGAGAGAGAGGAAGGCTGGAGGATGATTGTAAGGACCCAAGCCTGAGTATTTTACAGAATAATGCCATTAATTAGAGAAGTACCACAGAGGAGAAAAGTAAGAGACTACTAGCTGTCCACCCAAACCCATTCTCACCTTCCTGACCAGTATCAGAATTATAACGGGGCATACAGGTGCCTAGCTACACTAAAATTTCCAGCTTCCTTTGCAGATAGATGTGACCTTGTGATTAAGTATTTTCCAACAGAATATAATAAGGTATGTGTCTTCCAGGCCTCGTGCAGAAAACCTGTCATAGGACCCCTTCACTTCTGCCTCTTCCCCCTTTCCCATGGGCTGAAAAGGGGAAGCTAGTGCAACCTCAGAAGCCACATGTTGAAGATACCAGAGCCACCCTCAACCTGGGTCCCTGAACTGATTTGAGGAAAAAAAAAAATAAACTTCTATTTTGTTGAACCATTACATTTTTGGTCTATTTGTTATAGCATTTTACAGTCAATCTTAACTAATACAGAG
>NW_006288361.1:130521-131835 GCF_000327345.1 Myotis davidii
GTATGTGCAATGAAATTAGCTGGATACCCAAGGAAAGAATGAATGAGAGGTTATGCTCCCTAAGAGGACAACAGAGACAATGTTGGAGACATGAATGTGACACATAACGTGAAGTGATGCCGTGGTTGGTGTGGCTTTCTGAGGCCCATACATGCTTACAGTGCGCCATTTATCATATGGCCAGGTCGGATGCTGAGCAGATTAAAATATTACAAAAGTAAGGGAATAAGAACACATGTGATGTTCTCAGTGCTTTCATGTCGTACTTGAGGTCTTCCTGTCCCATACTCCCTTCTCAGAGCCTGCTTCCTTCGCCTCTTCTGACAAGGACAGCAGACCATACGCCCCTGTTTCCAACCCCTTCCTGCAGCGGACAAGATGAGGAGAGAGGTGTTTATCAGACCTAAACCAGACCAGACGAAGTCTCTCTCCTGAAAATTTGGAACCAGGGCTCAGGATCTTGAATTAGTAAACTGTAAATTTGAGATTAATGGGGTACAGCAGATTTGAGATTGAAAGAGCCATTCTAAGAAAGCGATCTTCAGTCATGCTGGCATTGCGGATAAAGAGTGCAGAGGGTCAGAAGAAAGGAAAGAACATGCCAGGAGGGGCAGAGAAGAGAAACCATGGGTTTTAGAAAGACAGATAACTCTTAGCAACCAAAGACCCCCCCCCCTCCCCCCCCAGTTTCTGGATCTTGCAGCTCAGGAGGTTTCATTCCCTGCACTTAAGTTCTATGGAACAGCCCTGTGCATATAAAACAATCTCCCCCCTCTTTTGCTCCAAGTCATGGAGTTTCTGTGTCTGTGAGTTGAATCCAAGACATACCTGACGAACACAATACTTTATATATTTGAAAGCACCGTTGCTGGTGCCATCACATTTAATCCCCATAAGACCCCAGTTGTGAGACAAATGTTGTTACCCTCTCTTGCATAGGAAGCCTTGGGAGAGAGAAGGCTGAGTGTTCCAAAGCCACAAAAGAGACTAGAAAAGGCAGTAGGATTAGTGTGCCTGTGCTTCTGAAGCTGAGTCCAGAATGCATTGTGGTGATTCTTGTAGAAGATGCAATGACTTGGTGCGATGGAAATTATTTGGAGGCTTCCCTGGCATAATTTACCTACTATTCATAAAAAGAATGTCCTCGGGAAACCATAAAAATACTAGAGGAATCCAAAGGCAAGAAAATCTTGGACATATGCCAAAGCAATTTCTTCACTGATACTGCTCCAAGGGCATTGGAAACTAAAGAGAAAATAAACAAGTGGGACTACATCAAAATAAAAAGCTTCTGCACAGCAAAAGAAACCATCA
>NW_006288361.1:132372-142312 GCF_000327345.1 Myotis davidii
GATCAGCATTGAGCAGAATGTCAAACTACAGTTGGAATTCTGGGGAAGGTAGGAGATCAACCGAAGGACTTATATGCATGCATATAAGCATAACCAATGGACACAAGACACTGGGGGATAGGGGAGGCCGGGAGAATGTCAAGAAAGGGGGGGAAAGGAGACATATATAATACTCTTTGTAATGCTTTAAGCAATAAAACAAAATTTAAAAAAAAAAGAATGCCCTGGGGGAAATGAGATTCAACTTCCTGGAAAGAAAAATAGCATCTTTGAAAGAAACTGGATTCAAGAACAATTTAAAATGGATCTACTGGGGTCAGAGCTTAAAGAAAAAAAAAATGCTTCGGGCATTTTCACTTAGAGAAAAATCTTCACTTTCAAGTAAAATGTAGTAAGCATGTGCAGGTTTACCAGTATGACTGGTTTCATAGGAAATGAGTGGCAAGACCTGGATTCATGCCCATACACATGATTTAATTTCCATGACTGAAACATAAGTGGACAACTTCTGTGACTAGAATATGGAATTTGGAACAATAAACATATTCACCACCAAGTCACCATTTTAAACTACATTCTATTCCAGTGATGGCGAACCTATGACACGCGTGTCAGAAGTGACACGCAAACTCATTTTTTTTGGTTGATTTTTCTTTGTTAGATGGCATTTAAATATATAAAATAAATATCAAAACTATAAGTCTTTGTTTTACTATGGTTGCAAATATCAAAAAAATTCTATATGTGACACGGCACCAGAGTTAAGTTAGGATTTTTCAAAATGCTGACACGCCGAGCTCAAAAGGTTCGCCATCACTGTTCTATTCTCTACATTGAAAAAAACATGAAGAAGAAAACCTCCATTCTGATCTCAGCCTTCAGTTTATGCAAACTTACCCCTAAAAGAATAACAACTGGAAACTGCCCCCATTTTCTGCCCCTGACCACTTTCTGAATAATTGTTCACATGAATATTTGCTAATTCTTTCATTCATTAAATTTTTAATGAGCCCTTACCAGATGCCAAACTCTTTGGGGACACAGTAGAAAACAAAGATAGCCAAAGTTTCCCTGCTTTTATGGAATAGAGCTTACATTCAAGTGCGGACGGCACATAATACACATAAATAACCGTGGTATGTCATGTTGTTTTAAGTGCCAAAAAGAAAAATAAACTAGTTGAGTACAGAGAGTAATGAAGGCAGATGCTTTATTAAGAGGAAAAGAGTCTCTGATAAAGGACATTTGAGTAGAGACCTGAATGAAATTAGGGTATGGACCATGTCATTTTCTGTGTTCCAAAAATAGAATAAATAGCAATGAAGAGTTAGGAGATGAAATAAGAGAAGAAGTAGGGCCCAAATGATGTAAACATTATAAGCCATAGTAAAGACTTTGAATTTTATTCTGATCCAGGCAAGTCATCTTTAAGATATATATTTTTATTGATTTCGGACAGGAAGGGAGAGGAAGAGGGAGATAGATCAGCTGACTCCTACCGGGGATCAAGCCTGCAACCTGGACATGTGCCCTGATTAGGAATCAAACCTTGACCTCCTGGTTCACATGTCAACACTCAACCACTGAGTCACACTGGCTGGGTAAGGTAAGTCATTTTTGAGCAGAGTTTTTATCTGACTTTTGCTGACTTTAATCACTTTGACTACTGTATGGAAAGTAATTCAAAGAGGCAAGAAAGAAGTAGGGAGACCAGTTAGCAGACCATTGAAGTAATCCAAAAAGAGGTCATGCTGGCTCAGACCAGGGTGGTAGCAGTTTAGGTGGAAAGAAGGGTAGAGTTAATAGATGTGTTCTTAAAGAGATACAGCCAACAGGGTTGGCTGAAGGATTGGAAATGGAGTGTGTGTATGAGAGAGAGGAGTCTATAATGACTCCAAGGCTTTTTGGCCTAAGCAACTGAAGAAAGGTATGGCTGTTTACTAAAATAGGGATGACTGAGGAATGAACAAATTTTGCTTTGAATGTGTTAAGTTTGAGATATCCATGGACATCAAAATGGAGATGTTGAGTGAACAGTTGTACATATGAGTCTGGAATTCAGAAGAGAGAGCTTTGTGTTGGAGATACAAATTTGGAAATTTTTAGCAGTTAGATGATATTAAAGACACCAGAGGCCCGGTGCACAAAATTTGTGAACTGGAGGGGGCATGTCTCTCAGCCCGGCCTGCGCCCTCTTGCAGTCTGGGTCCCCTTGGGGGATGTAGCAGTGTGCCAAGCAGCAGGTGGCCAGGGAGGAGCCTGAATCAGGCCAGGTGCTGCTCATGCTCATCCCGGCCCGCTGTGCCTGCTGCTGCGGAGTCAGGAGAGGCTCCCCCCATGGCAGCTGTGCTTGCCAGCTGTGAGCCTGGCTTCTGGCTGAGGGGCACACTGACCTCCAGGGGGCAGCGCCTGCATTGAGCGTCTGCTCCCTGGTGGTCATTGCGCATCATAGCGATCGGTCGTTCTGGTTGTTCCGCCATAATGGTCGCTTAGGTTTTTATTATATGGGCTAGAGGCCCAGTGCACAAATTCATGCACCAGTGGGGTCCCTTGGCCTAGCCTGTGGGATCAGGCCAAAACCAGTTCTCTGATATCCCCCGAGGGGTCCTGGATTGCGAGAGGGCACAGGCCAGGCCGAGGGACCCCACTGGTGCATGATCAGGGTTGGGAAGGGACACAGAGGTTGGCCAGCCACAGAGGGACCTATCCTATTATTATATAGTCTTGCCTGTCTCACTCAATCCTGATCAGCTGGATCCCAGCAGCAAGCTAACCTACCGGTTGGAGCATCTGCCCCCTGGTGGTCAGTGCACATCATAGCAAATGGTTGAGCAGCCTTAGCATATCATTAGCATATTACGCTTTGATTGGTTGAATGGCTGACCAGTAGATGAGAAACTTACCATATTAGGCTTTTATTATATAGGATAAGACTGGATAAGATCTCTAAGGGAGTGAGACAGAGAAGTGAAAAGCCCTGAGCAGTAAGCTTTGGGGTACTACTGTTTCCCATCAAGAGGATGGGAAGTATTCAGGCAAAGGAGACTGGAAAGGAGCCACGAATAGAGTGAAAAGCCAAGAGAGAGGTGACTAAAATACCCAAGTAAAATAAATTGTTTCAAGGAGGAGAGAGGTCACATGGTTCAAATGCTGCTGATAGAGCTAAGTAAGTTGAAGACTGAGAACTAGTCATTGGATTTGGCCATGGAGATGATTGGTGATCTTGACAAGAGTAGTTTTGGTAGAGTGGAGGATATGAAAGCTTGGCTGGGATGGACTAAAAGAGAGAGTCATGCATATGTATGCTGTATACCCACAGAATAAAATGTGTACACATAACAACCAACCTAAGAAGATAGTATCTGGTTCCTAATATCAGGAAACCAGTCTGGAAGCAGGCCAAGGGTGCGGTCTGGGCATTAGCTGATGGAGGAGTAAGCACACTACAAAGGTCACTATCTTCTCTTCTTGTTTTATTGTGTGGTTTCATGCTGCTTCCTTCAATATCTTTTCAATTAAACAATTTATTTAATTCTTATTTTGATTAAACATAAATTTATACAATTTAATAATTGCAAAATACATAATAAATTTAAACTATTAAATTTATTTCAAAAATAAATTTCTGAAAATTGTCATGTCAACAAATGTACCTCTTTGAAAGGAATCACTTGGAGAATAAGCTGAGAATTAGCACAGAATTGGCTTTGCTTGTGAGTCTCATATTTCAGCTGGCTAATGTTCTGCTTTGAAAATCATTGTAGAAAAGCATCTTCTGTTCTCACCATAACAGACTGTCTTATTTACCCAATAAACAGTGTAAAGCTGCATCATAAATCCTTGCCTATTAAAAGGGCAATCAGTTAAATTTCTATGTATTTTTGACACAAAAGCCTTTCCTGATGCTGTCATAATGGTATCTTCTCCAAACCTCCTTAATCTGGTTAGGTCACAGTGGTTCTCAACCTTCCTAATGCCGCGACCCTTTAACACAGTTCCTCATGTTGTGGTGACCCCCAATTCCATTGTTACAAATTGAACATAATTAAAGCATAGTGATTAATCACAAAAACAATATGTAATTATATATGTGTTTTCCGACGGTCTTAGCCGACCCTTGTGAAAGGGTCGTTCGACCCCCAAAGGGGTCGCGACCCACAGGTTGAGAACCGATGGCTTAGGAACTTCCTATATCAGTGGACCAATTATATCTCCAGTGTGAAATGCAATTTGCAATTTGTTGCCTTTTCCCTTACTTTGGATTTGTACTTCTGACCTAGCATGTTCCAGTGCAGTTTTCCTTCTCTTCCTTTACTAAAGAAACACAGAAACATTCAGAATAATTAGGCCCTCTGTGGCCACCTGAGGACAGAAGATGGAATTTCCCCCGCAGGAATGTAATTGTCCTGCTGCGCTGTGTAAACAGCACAGGAGGGCAGCACAAGGCCAGAGCTGTCAGCCCTAATCCTGCAAATATTCCAAACTGCAACCATATTTATAATCTATGTTTCTACATGCATACACAAGTGTTGTAATCCCCACCAAATATAATTGAACTCTAAATTGGCATCAATTCTACCTATTAAACATTTCAGATCATTTTCATACATTACTCACATAATTATCGGAATTTAACATTTATTATGCATAGCAGAGTGTTTTAACAATTGAATGTGTAGTCAAGGAAAGTGTTAGAACCTTTAACAAGAGAGGAAGTAGAAATAGAGATAAAACGTGACTTATCTATGGTCACTCACAAGTAGGTGCAAAGTCAAGATAGCATCCTAAGCCTGATGATCCTTTTCTACCAAATCTAGCTCTTCCAGAAAGATACCCTCCCTCACACAAATACATATATTGCCTCTTGACATATTCACCTTGACTTCAGATAATAATCTACAGTCTGTAACCTTTTTTTGTACCATCCAGTGAGGCCAATTTTAATCCTCTAAACAAAATTAATGCAAAGTACGTAGAGACCAATAGATATGGGCAAATACACACGTTCCAGTGAAGATCAACGAGATAGTCACCAATGCATTCTATTAGGGGTCCAAGATATGACAGTCATGGGACCATTAAATCTATAGTCCCTTTTAAGAGAAAGTGCCCCACCCCTATACCATGTATGGCATGTGCTCTTGACCGAGAGCTGTGATTTCTGCGGGGCCTGGTACAGATATCTCAGCCCAAAAGAAGGAAGATGGGTATTAGCTAATTCAATCTTATATTCTCACTCAAGAATGAAAACTGGGAAGTATAGTAAGAACCAGGTCATAGCCCTGGCCGGTTTGGCTCAGTGGATAGAGCGTTGGCCTGCGGACTGGAAGGTCCCGGGTTCGATTCCGGTCAGGGGCATGTGCCTTGGTTGCGGGCACATCCCCGGTGGGAGGTGTGTAGGGGGCAGCTGATCAGTGTTTCTCTCTCTTCAATGTTTCTGACTCTCTATCCCTCTCCTTTCCTCTCTGTAAAAAATCAATAATATATATATATTTTTTAAAAAAGAATCAGGTCATAGTGAAAAGAGAATAGACAGATGTTGAGAAAGGACATGTAGGGACCAGCAGTCACTGTGTGCTGGAATGACAGGCTTCCATGGCAAAGGTGTCTAGAACTCCCAACATGCCAAATGAACTTTTGATTCCTATTTATATGAGACCCTCTCAAGGCCCAGTAGTTTGGTTTCCCATGTTCTGAGGACTTGGCAGTATGGCTAAGATTCCTGTCACACATCTGAACACAAACATGCACACGTTTCACACCTTACTGGAGGTAACCAATGGGACTGTTTCTTACAACCAAAGATCTTCCTCAACCACCACTCAATCAGAGAATGGTTCAAATTAGGTAACCAATTTGAACCATTTATAACCAATATAAGCACATATTTAAACCCAACCAAGCTCACATGCAATGTGTAATTGTTCAATCCAATCTGCATTTCACTCTCTCATGCATCTGTTGATGCCCTACAATGTGTCAGGCATTGTGTTGGTGCTGGAGTCAAATACATACAAATAAGTATTTGAGGGCCTCTGCCTCCAAGCTCAGTTAGAAAAGCACAGAAACATGATATAAGAATGGAAATAAATAATAGAAAATTTAGGAAAACTGTATACTGATTGCCTAAATTGTAGGTTCTCTTTTGCTTCTGCCATACTAACAGAGTTCTTCCATCCAAGTCCAGTTTATCAGTCAACATGATATTTGTGTCAGTATACTGTACACCCAAGAGAAAAAACCAGAACAGAAATAAATTATCATTCTTGAGTGCCTTGATTATTGGGACAAAGGATGATATAATTAGATGGACAGGGTTAACAATTACGAAGCTCATCACGGCATTACTAAACATGAAAGCTGGCTTCCCAGGATTTTAAATGTGGTTATGATGTTTTAGAAGTTAGGCATCCCTTACTGATCTCTTGTTTTCAACAATTATCAAAACAGGGAAGTAGCCCTGACTGGTTTGGCTCAGTGGATAGAGTGTCGGCCTATGGACTGAGGGCCCCAGGTTCGATTCTGGTCAAGGGCATGTACCTTGGTTGCGGGCACATCCCCAGTGGGTTGCGGGCACATCCCCAGTAGGAGGTGTGCAGGAGGCAGCTGATTGATGTTTCTCTCTCATCGATGTTTCTAACTCTCTATCTCTCTCCCTTTCTCTCTGTAAAAAAAATCAATAAAATATATTTTAAAACACACACACACACACACACACAAACAACACAGGGAAGTAAAGAAAATGTAAGGAGTTTAAAACTAGGAGGAAAGGGGAAAGGCACTGAGCAAGGTGAGGGAAGCGGGAGACACAGAAAACTAGTCTTTAAAAACGTGAGTCATCATTATATGGATCCGGATTTATTATAGGTCTGTATTTACTGTGGATTTAGTCATAGTCACTTAAAATAATTTTTAAAAAACTCCACCAGTACACTAACATGTTTAGATGGATTTTCTAATACTATTCTACACAGAGGGTTCCATTATACATTTTATAAGCACTACAGCAGGGGTGTGGAATGTCCAGCCCACGGGCCACAAGGCCCTTGAAATCATTTGGTCTGGCCCTGCCAAGGCATTAGGAGTGAGTTAATTAAATGTCTGACCAAATATGGCAGGGTGCTGGGGGGCAGCCCCAGCGGATCCAGGGGTTCCCAAAGGTGTGGACGGATCGGCTCCCTACAGCAGGGTACTTTTTAAGCTGATAATTTTGTATGGCCAGAGAATGATGTTATAAATATCCAAATCATCCTAGGCAGAAAAAAGTTTCCCCACTTCTACACTAGAGATTTGAATCAAATACCAACTTATATCCTTAAATCATAGGATAGATTCAGTACAATTAAATATGGCAAATACTTGTGTGCCAAATTTGTATGAACAATAAGGCCAGTCACCAGAGGAATTTCAAAAAATGAATAAAATACAATCACTGTCTTCAATGGGGGCAGGGACCTATAGTCTACTTATACAAATTAAACAGAGACAATAACTTTAATACAGGCCACATATATGTGCTATAAAAAGATAATATAATCAAAGTGCTATGCAGGTTCTAGAGATCAGAGAAGGCATGACTACAGAGGGTGCTTTTGAAATGGGTCTTAAGAGCTCAATAGAGTTTAACTGGGATTGAGTTAATCCAACGAGACATTACTAAATATTAATGTGGTGACTAGAAGAAGCATCTTATTCCCTGTTATTATTCACTGACCGTGTCCAACATAGCCCATAAATCATATGCAAACCCTTTAAAAATATAGGATTGGAATTCTCTCTCCCTTTTGCCTACTGGCAGTCCTCTCTCTCACAATAACAAGTGTTGTATGCCAGATAATGTCATTATTAGCTCATATGTAATTGGAAAATGGAGAAATGTTAAAATAATTCAGAAATTACATTTGCTCATTCATTATTTTTCCCAGCACACTTACATTTTGAGCATCAGGGGCAAGCCTTCTCACAATTAAACAGAAAAATTTAGCATATAAGGACCTTGAGGGGAAAAAATTATTTAGGAGTGATTTCTTTTAATGCAAATAAAGTCTTGTTTAGTGGTTTCAAGAACCTCTAAGTTTTTCTTATATGGTAAAGCTGCAATGTAAATGAAGGTGTGAAATAATTTTCCTGTGTGTGGTGGAGGAAACAGATTGATAAAGAAGGCTAAATTCTGGACCAGATTTTTAATTTTTAATTAGAAGCTATCAAGAATCTATATGTCCAAGGAGGAAGCACGTATTCCAGGATTAAAGGTTCTAAAGCAGCACTGTCCAACAGAAATATAAAACCCATAGCCAATTAGTGTTTCAGTAGCCACATTAAAAAAATAAAAGAGAAACAGGTGAAATGGTGTAATTAATATAAAAACTATTAATGATATATTTCACATTATTTTTTCATACTAAGTCTTTTCTTTTTAATCCTCACTGGAGGATATGTTGTTTTTAAATTGACTTTTAGAGAGAGAGAGGGAGAGAGAGAAACATTGATCAGTTGCCTCCCCTATGTGCTACAATCCCCTTAACTGAGGTATGTGCCCTGACAGGAATCAAACCCGAAATCTTTTTGGTGTACAGAATAACACTCCAACCAATTGAGCCACCCAGCCAGCGCTATACTAAGTCTTTGAAATCGGGTGTATGTTTTATATTTACAGCACAGCTCTATTTGGATTAGCACATTTATTTATTTATTTATTTTTATTTTTTTTCTTAAATATATTTTATTGATTTTTTACAGAGAGGAAGGGAGAGAGACAGAGAGCTAGAAACATCAATGAGAGAGAAACATCGATCAGCTGCCTCCTGCACATCCCCCACCGGGGATGCCCCGGACCGGAATCGAACCCGGGACCTCCCCCTTTCCCCCCTTCTCCATTCACTGAGCCAAACTGGTTTGGCTGGATTAGCACATTTAAATGCTTACTAGCCACACATAGCCAGTGGTTAACATTTGGACCTTATGGCTTTCTAAAGGATGTTGTTGAGTAAAAATGCCTTTGGAAATTTAACTATGTAGAATTTTTTTTTTATTAGCATAGTAACTTTTATGGTCCTCAAGTAACAAAGTAGCATAGGTTTCAAATTATCTGCTCCTAACCCTATACAGTATTTCCCATATCCCAGCTATTCTTAGTGCACCATATTAAAGAATGTATCTGTTTTCCCTATACATACTTTCCTAGCCTTCTTCAAAGTTGTGGGTAGCCAAATAGTGTTGAATAATGAGATGTAAAGGGAAGTCTGTTATGTCATATGGAATGATAAGAGAGGCCACAAAGCTTTCTTCTTCTTTGCCTATAGCTCTTCTTCCTTTCTGTTCGGAACATTTCACATGAGAACTTGATGTTTGGAGCTTTGGCAGCCATCCTGTGGCTATGACCTAAGACTTTTCAATACACTGAGGATGGCAGAGCAGAAAGGCACCTTTCCTCATCAGAGACATAATTGTAATGAAAAGCCAGCCACACAAAGGTGGGGAGGGGAGGGAGGAGGGGTGGGGATGGCGCAGAGTTAGCACAGGGAAAAGAGCTTCAGCAGAGATGCCCTCAGTGGGTATTGGTTAACATTCACAACTAGAGTTTATACTTTTTAAAAATATATATATATTATTGATTTTTTACAGAGAGGAAGGGAGAAGGATACAGAGTTAGAAACATCAATGAGAAACATCTATCAGCTGCCTCCTGCACACCCGCTACTGGGGATGTGCCCGCAACCAAGGTACATGCCCTTGACCGGAATCAAACCTGGGACTCTTCAGTCCTCAGGCCAACGCTCTATCCGCTGAGCCAAACTGGTTAGGGCTATAGTCGGCAAACCACAGCTCACGAGCCACATGCGGCTCTTTGGCCTCTTGAGTGTGGCTCTTCCACAAAATACCACATGCAGCGCGCGTGCAGTGCAATTGAAGCTTCGTGGCCCATGCCCAGAAGTCGGTT
>NW_006288361.1:142783-147323 GCF_000327345.1 Myotis davidii
AAAAGTACTTTAATATGTTTACTACATTTGCACCGTAAAATCATTTTTTGGCTTTCCACACTGTTATACAGGAAAACATCAAAATGAGTTCTAAATCTTGGCCCTTCTAAAAGACTATACTCATTAAATGTAATGGCGATGTAAATATAATTTCGTAGTGGGCAGAAATTCTGTCTTTAAAGTAATATAAGCCTAGTCTGATTCCATGCAAACCCAGACACTTAACACTACTCAAGGACACATAACACTGTAATGATGCTGGCTTATTGCTATTCAAACATTTTCAGGCTTATGTTTTGTCTTTGTCTTTTTTAATATATTGTATTGATTTTTTACAGAGAGGAAGGGAGAAGGATACAGAGTTAGAAACATCAATGAGAAACATCTATCAGCTGCCTCCTGCACACCCGCTACTGGGGATGTGCCCGCAACCAAGGTACATGCCCTTGACCGGAATCAAACCTGGGACTCTTCAGTCCTCAGGCCAACGCTCTATCCGCTGAGCCAAACTGGTTAGGGCTATACTTTTTTTTCTCTTACCCTCACCCCACACCCTTGTTGAGGATTCCCTTCTATCTGATTAAAACATTCCTTCTTAAGGCATAACAAGAGTGCTGGAGTTACTTCCAACACTTAAAAGAGTGCAGAGCTACAAGCAGCAATTTGGCCTTAATATATGTGTTTAACACTTTTTAAAATTATCTATTTATTAAAAACAAAGTTGCCGAAACCGGTTTGGCTCAGTGGATAGAGCGTCGGCCTGCGGACTGAAAGGTCCCAGGTTCGATTCCGGTCAAGGGCATGTACCTGGGTTGTGGGCACATCCCCAGTGGGGGGTGTGCAGGAGGCAGCTGGTCGATGTTTCTCTCTCATCGATGTTTCCAACTCTCTATCTCTCTCCCTTCCTCTCTGTAAAAAATTAATAAAATATATTTTTTTAAAAAATAAAGTTATCTGTCATGACAAAACGTTTCTATCATTTACTTAGTAATATTGTATTGATTCAACCACTTTTAGATAGTTGGTAATACATATCAGATTTATTGTTCAACAGTTCCTCTTATTTGTCTTGGGGTCAGAATAATTCAAGAACCCAGACTGACATAAATATGTTGATACAAATGGCAGCAGTTTTTCGTTGCTTTACAATGTCAGGGTAATCATGAAGGAGCATGCGCAGAACACTGCTAAAGAAATGGTATGGATAATTTTTTCAGCTACTGATTGTGGACATTTTTCTAACGATTATTTCCTGAGTGATATGACAAACAATGGAAAATCAATCCAGTAGTGTCTCTTTGACTCATCAAACAATTGCTTTTTTTTTTTTCAGTGAATAAAGATGAAGTTTTATTTGACCCCTTACCAGTCTTACATTATCATTTTCATCACAGTCATCACAATCCTCTCAAGGGATTCCCAATTCTTTATCAACTCATCATCCAATCCCCCTACTTAATTTTTTATTGAGCCGTCTCATCATATGCATTAAAAGCACTCAGCTGTTGCTCTGGCCAGTGTGGCTCAGTTGGTTCAGGCATTGTCCAGTCCTCCCATACACTGAAAGGTTGTAGGGTCAGTTCCTGGCCAGGTCACACACTTAGGTTTTCTGTTCAATCCCCTGTCATGTTTCTCTCTCCACACCCTCCCTTCCTTTCCCCTCTCTCTAAAATCAATATGTCCTCTGGTGAGGGTTAAAAAAGTATTCAGTTGTTTTACAGTTGTGGATTGCCTTGACAAAGTGAGCCATTTTTTTATGAGTGAGTCTTAATCATTAAGGTGAACAAGGAGTCAATTCACCTTAATTGTGCTTAATATGTATTTACCAGAAGGCTAGTCATGAAGAAAATGTCAATTCAACCTTGGCTTAGAAAACTGGTTACCACCTTCCCTCAACCAAATGAATGTATCTCCAGAAAATGAAGCAAGTAAAGTCACTTCTGACTTTGGTACAAATTTGCCTTAAAAGGTAAGTGTCCAAATTGCTAGATTTACTAAATTTTACTATCATCTATATGTATATATAAAGAGGTAATATGCAAATTGTCTAGGATGCCATAATGGTCACAACAGCTGAGGAAGAGGCTGCGCACGCAGGTGGGTGGGAGAGGACTGCATGTGAGGCAAGCCACGGATGGCGCAGGCCAGCTCGCCGGGGCAGCTCATCCTGCAGAGAGCAGAGCCTGCCAGCTCACCACAGCGGGGGTGACCACTCATTGGCTAAGCTCCCCGTACGCCTTTTGCCGTGTTCTTGGTAACTTGGGTAATAAGAATCTAAGAAGGTGATCTAGGGTTTTCCCACCTTATTCCTGGAGGAAAAAATGAAGGTGTGCTGCTGGAGGGGCTAAGAAATGTCATATCCTGCCCTAGCTGGTTTTGCTCAGTGGATAGAGCCTCGGCCTGCCGACTGCAGGGTCCAGGTTCCATTCTGACCAAGGGCATGTACCTAGGTTGCAGGTTCCTCCCTGGCCAGGGTCCAGGTCAGCGCTCATGCAAGAGGTAACCAAAAAAAATCACTTTTTTCATAGGAAAGGGACTGTACTCTGTGTTGATGAAAACACCCTGGTGGCTGCTGCGGACAGCAGTGGCAGCAGCAGCAGGGTGATAGGGGCAGCGCCTTCCCTTGATCAGCCCGGTCACCTCCTGCAGAGGGAGCCCAGACTATGGCTTAGGCCCATGGGAAGCGGGCCTAAGGCATCAGTAGGACATCCCCTGAGGGCTCCTGGATTGGAGAGGGTGCAGGTCTGGCTGAGGTACCCTCCCCCCCCTTGTGCATGAATTTTGTGCACCAGGCCTCTAGTCCTATATAATAAAAGTTTAGATGGTGTCATGCACGTCATCATCACAAGATGGCCGCCACAAGATGGCCGGCAGGGGAGGGCAGTTGGGGGTGAGATCAGACCAGCTGGGACGGGCAGTTGGGGGTGATCAGGCTGGCAGGGGAGGGCAGCTGGGGGCAATGGACCAGCAGGGGAGCAGTTAGGCATCAATCACGCTGGCAGGGGAGCAGTTATGGGGCAATTAGGCTGGCAGGCAGGGGAGTGGTTAGGAGCCAGCAGTTCCAGATTATGAGAGGGATGTCTGGCAGCTGAAGGGGTCCCAGATTGGAAAGGGTGCAGGCTGGGCTGAGGGAGACCCCTCTACACACTTCCGCACCCCTGTGACAAATTTCATGCACTGGTCCTCTGGTATTGAATATAAGAAAAATCCAGAGGCTATATTTTTTTAGATGAAAGCTCACTGTGCACTGTGAATGATGTTGAAAGCATCCAGAGCCTAAGAAATTTGGCCCCACCTCACAGGACTATACATTGTCTCTACTTAATGCCATGCTCCCTAAACATCTCACCTTCTGTTGCAAATTAAAGTCTTCAAATGCATCATTTGAAATCTGACAAATAGAATCGGATAAAATTCCCAAACTATACTTCCACCTAACTCTAAGATAAAGATCCAGGTTTAGCTGAACCTATTTAAGGTTCTTTTTGAGAACATTAAAATGCACCATTAGAAACTTTTCCATAAAGATATTTTTTAAAAACCAGCTTGCCTGCCTTTTTTATTTGCAAGTGCATCCAGTCATATCTGTAACACATACTGGTAGTTTCAACCTATCTTCTTGTTTTGTATCACAGCCTTCTAAGCCATCTGAAACTGTCTTTGAAGGGAACTTAAAACCATCTTTTAAAATTTGCTTCTTGGTTTGTGCTTTTTCTGGCGACTGCTTCTAGAGTCATCTCTTTTTAGTTTCAAAATTTGCATGGCTGCCTTTTTGACCTGGCTTTAAGAGTCAGTCAGTCTTAGGCAGAGATTGCTCGAGGTTGGCCTCAGGTTGAGGCGTATTTGCATCTTTTCCATAACAGAGTCTAAGTTTTAAGGAGGCCCCTACATACTGCCTCGGCTCCTGGGTTTACTTTGCTGCTTATCACTTCTGCGTTATGGCGAGGGTGGTGCTATCCTCTTGCACGACAGGTCTGCCGGGGCGACAATTTTTGAGAGTTCTGAGTTGTCATTACCGTTCGTATTTTTATTGGCTTCAGATTTGCACAGAAACGGTCCTGTTCTTAACCTCCAACCCGTGTTCCTGGCTGAAAACATAATTTTCACCATGAGTTACCCATCAAAACAGTGAACGCCCCAGGCCCCCAGCCCGGGACCCAGCCGAGCCCCGGCTTCGTAAACAAACTCCTGCGCAGGCGCAGCGACGGCAGCAGGTTAAACTGGTCGGTTGGCAGCCAGCGGGACTTTTCGTAGTGAAACGTGCAAAAACAAAACACTGCGTTCTGAGGTGGTAGCCTGGCTTTCTCTTGTCTTTTTTTCTCCCCCTCCTTTTTATTTTATTTTGTTTTTTGCATACTCCTGGCTTTTGTCTCTGAAGAATTTGTGCGGGGGTCCAGGGGCCTCGGGAAAAGTCCTCGGCCCCGGAGAACTGCCGCTAATTACACTACCCTCATTGGTTTTCGCCGCCGACTCTAGATTTTTTTTGTTTGTTTGTTTTTTTTTAACTTGACTGCAGCACTAATCCACCCCGGCTCGATTT
>NW_006288361.1:147384-149512 GCF_000327345.1 Myotis davidii
TGCTCTCTGGCCCAAACCACGCGAGATCTGCCAGCGCGAACAGCGCATTTCCCCACCCCACCCAAGGGTACGTGTGCGTCTGCGCGGGACGAATCACTTTGGCGCCAAAAAATTCAAAACTTCCTGCTTGGTGATGGCCAACCAAATCTGGCCCTCGAGAAAGGTGGGTCACGTTGCTCCGATGGCTGCAAGCACACAACGCTGCATTCTACGAGATTTTGCAGCCACAGCTCTACAGGCCTGTACGGTGGTCCCTGCTTTCCGCGTTTTTATTTGGCCCTGAAGGCGGTGGGGGAGCAGGAAGGGACAGCCGATCCAGCAGGGAAGGGGTGGGAGTGGCTGAGCCGATCAGAGGGTTGTAAAATAAGGGGGATACGTTGTATGGGTGCTTGGAAAGATACCTGGAAGATACAAAGAAATACATTTGAGGGACCAACATTATATATATATAATATTTTCTTTCTGGAGAACAAGAAAGGATGTCAGTGTGAACTCAGGTAATGCAGGGGGAAGGAAATGCGAAAAATTCAGAAGTAAATTAAGGTATAACTATACAGCACAACGAAGAGGTGAGGCTGGAAAGGTAAAACTATTGGCCATAAAGGAGGTTTTCTTAAAACAGCGTAAACCTATCAAACATTTAGTCCTTGATGTGTAAGAGGAGACTTGAGAAATCCTAAGTGAGTGGAGCAAGGAGGATTCTAGAAGCCATAGTCCCTGGCAAGCTCTGTGGTTGAGATTAGGAAAAAGAGTTACGGTAACAGGAGTCAGGAATTCGGGAACTGTTTTGAGAGAACTGATTAATCTGACCTCTTTCTCTCCCAGGAACATGGGCCACCTGCACAAGCATTGGATTTTGTCCTGCAACATCTTAAAGGTACCACCCAACCCCCGGAGCGTTCTCTCTCCCTGAGGCCCTTGGTCCCTACCACCTTCCACAAACCCCATACCTCAGCCAGAATGAAATGTGCATTATATGGAGTTAAATTGTTGGAATTTGGCTACTGGCACATTACAAAAATATGTATGTCTAGCCTCTAGCTTCCCAGGTCACTAGCTTTTAGTCCATGTTGATATTGGCAGCAATCTTAGGCAATTTAGCCAGTATATTTTGACTCTTTGTGTACTGCCTGGAGAACAAGGCAGAGGATGCTGATGGAGTATATAATTTTACTAGACCAGCAAAGAAATGACTTGTAGGTAAGCATTATAGCCACAGGACTTAAGGTAGCAGATATAGCATGGAAACACATCAGTAAAGACCCAGACATGGTAGTCCCTTATCAAGAAGTTCTCCCTGGAGCACTTCACTTCACTTTGGCAGCCTACAGTATAGCCTAGACAGGGGTGGGCAAACTTTTTGACTCGGGGGCCACAATGGGTTCTTAAACTGGACCGGAGGGCCGGAACAAAAGCATGGATGGAGTGTTTGTGTGAACTAATATAAATTCAAAGTAAACATCATTACATAAAAGGGTACGGTCTTTTTTTTCAATAGTTTTATTCATTTCAAATGGGCTGAATCCGGCCCGCGGGCCGTAGTTTGCCCACGGCTGGTAGCAGCTGGTCTATTTGTGTGGAGTTCATGGGAAAATCCATGGATACAATAGAATAGGATTTCGGGGTTGAAGCTAACTTAGGTTTCCTGTTCTAGGGAGTGGGATTATCCAGCTATAAGAGGCATGACATCTCAGTATCATGTCACAGTAAGTGTGTGGAATTGGGAATCAGACCACTGCCCTAAACCAATTAAAAAAGAATTTCTGGGAGTGGATTCCAGAGATCAGTATGGGTTTGTTTGTTTTTTTTAATTATATCTTTATTTTTCAGATTATTACAGTTGTTCTTCTTTTTCCCCCCCATAACTCCCCTCCACTCGGTTCCCACCCAACCCTCTGCCCTTACCCCTCACCCCCGCACTGTCCTCATCCATAGGTGTACAATTTTTGTCCAGTTTCTTCCCACACCCCCCACACTCCTCCCACCCCCTGAGAATAGTCAGTCCATTCCCTTTCTATGCCCCTGATTCTATTATATTCACCAGTTCATTCTGTTCATCAGATTATTTATTCACTTGATTTTTAGATTCACTTGTTGAGAGATATGTATTTGCTGTTCATAATTTGTA
>NW_006288361.1:151866-160119 GCF_000327345.1 Myotis davidii
AAATTGTTTCAAGTTTCTCTTGAACACAACAAAATGTTTGGCCACCCCTTTTCTTGAGCCTTTTCTATGTACTAGGCATTGCAATAGGGTTTTTTGTGTTTTTTTTTTTTGAGTTTTGACAGAGAGGAAAGGAGAGAGATAGAGAGTTAGAAACATTGATGAGAGAGAAACATCGAACAGCTGCCTCTGCACACTCCCCACTGGGGATGTGCCCGCAACCAAGGTACATGCCCCTGACTGGAATCGAACCTGCAACCCTTCAGTCCACAGGCTGACGCTCTATCCACTGAGCCAAACCAGTCAGGGCCTGTTTTGTCTTTTAGTTGTATTTTTGAAGTGGTTGTGCGAGGCAGCAATTTCCGGTGTTTACCTATGTCGCCATCTTGGTTTCTCTCCAGTATGGGTTTTTGTTTGTTTATTGTTTGGTTGGTTTTTGGTCAGTATGTCTTAAAGCTCTTCATTTTGCTACGAAGAAACCACTGCTTTAAGAGTTCCCTCTAGAACAGTGGTTCTCAACCTTGCCTGCACATTAGAATCACCTGGGAATCTTTTTAAAATCCTGATTCTGGGCCTCATCCTCTGGAAATTCTGTTTCTTTGTTAATAATGTTGTGGCCCCACCTCATAACAGCCTAATGTGCAGCCAAGGTTGAGAACCACTGCTCTAGAAGAAGGAGGAAAGAAATTAGACCTGTGGTGTAAGACCACCTGATCTGGATAGCTATGTATTTGAAAAATTCTGGAGGAATAAAGGCTAGAGTTTGAGATGGGCAGACAAATAGGGCATAGTAAGCTACTAGTATATTCAGAAAACAGACCACTATGGTAAAAATGTGGTGAGCATCCTAATTTTGGAAAGGTCAGTGATGAAGTCATTAATACAGGTCCCAGGAATATATAGGATTTGTTGTAAAAATGGGGAATTTGAGCTTCCTAAGCTGGTCCTTTGATCTAGCACAGGCGAAACAGATAATGATGTCTTTATTGCACTGTCACATGGTGAATCTTGGGCTAACAGCAGGCCTAAAGGCAGTGGAGGGATGGAGTGAACTTTTACAGCCCACTATGCTCCATTGGTTGGGGAGGAGCATTAAGGCATCACTGAAGTGTATGTATGTGGATGTTCTTCTCCAGTGGGTCTGTGCCTGTGGGAAAGCACGCACAGCAGGACATTGATGATGAAGCCCCTTCTCATAGCCTGTCAGGTTGATGTAGCTGCCTTAACTACCCAAGTGGTGGTGTTGGTACTAACAGATGAGAAAGGTGAGGTTCACGTCTGTTTTTGTAGTTTTTTTAATGAATAGGGAATCATTTGGAATAAGAGGGATGGCATGGAATTTGAGCTTGTAAGGACAAGGTACTGTTTCTGGGAGGACAACTCTAGTTTCTAGGAATATAAGTGATTCAGTAGTTGAAAACACCTACTACTTCAGTCATTGGATATCAAGACCCATATGGGGCAGTAATGGCCAGGAAATCTTCTGCCACATAGGGTAACCTTCCTTTACTTGGGCCCCTCTTCTTAAGAAGCACATTAGTTTGTTTATTAAGAGAATTGGTGAAAGGGCTAAACATTGTCTCCTCGGTAAGGAGGCAAGGGATTCAGAGACTGGGCAGGGGTCAATAATTAGAAGTTATGAAGTGGGTGAATAGCAGATTATGCAGAAATGAGGAATGGAGTCAGGTAGAAGGATAGGAGACTCAGGATGAAAAGGGAAGCAATTGAAAGTTAGAAATAGAAAAATCCCAAGTGGTGACACGTTAGTTAAGCTTTTATAAAAGTATGTTAAAATAAGAGTGCTGCCCTGGCTGGTTTGGATCAGTGGATAGAGCATCAGCCTGTGGACTGAAGGGTCCTGGGTTTGATTTCATTCAAGGGCACATACTTTGGTTGTAGGCTCTATCCTGGTCCTGGTTGGGGCACGTGCAGGAGGCAGCCGATCTATGTGTCTCTCTCACGTTGATGGTTTTTTCTCTCTCTGTCTCTCCTCCCTTCCACTCTTTCTAAAAATCAATGGAGAAATATCCTCAGGTAGGATTAGCAAAAATAAAAAAATAAAAAAAATAGGAGTGCTGCCTGAAATCAGAGACAGACCACTCTGTAGGACTTTTGCAAAATGTAGGAGGGTGAGAACTGATTAGACTACTCTTAAACTCTCACTTATATCAAGGGCATAAAGTATCAAGATGATGGCTGGGGAAGGGGTTTTGAAGAGGATATTTGAAGGGAGTTATTGGAGCAATGTTAGAAAACAAGTCAGGGACAGAGAGAAGTGGCCACACTCTTTACCTAAATTAAGCTTCCCTATCTACAGCAGGCACAAACTAGGAGAAGGGAGGAAAGCCTTAACTTTAAGTCAGGTGGTGGCTTTTGACTACTATACAGGACTGAATATTTTAATTACATCTTTCTTTAAATTTTTATTTATTGATTTTGAGAGAGAAAGGAAAGAGAAAGAAACATCGACTTGTTGTTTCGCTTATTCATGCATTCATTGTTTGATTCTTAAAAGGTTTTTTTGATTGATATTTAGAGATAGAGGAAGGGAGAGAGAGAAAGATTGAGAAACATTGATGTGAGAGCAGGACATGGATCGGCCACCTCCTGCACACCCCACCAGGGATCCAGCCCATGACCCAGGCATGTACCCTGCCCGGGAATCAAACTGGCAACCTTTTGGGACATGGAACGATGCCCAACCAATGAGCCACACTGGCCAGGGCCATTGGTTGATTCTTGTATGTGCCCTGACGGGATCGAACCTGAAACCTTGGTGTATCAGGATGATGCTCTAACCAACTGAGATACCCAGTAGGGGCCAATTACTAACGTCTCTTAATTAAAAGTAACCAGAAAAAGGAATGGGATTGCCCAAGTTTTCACTCAGGGTTAGGTGAAGAAAACCTCCCTAGAAAAGGTACTCACAGGAACAGTGAAAAATAAAAATTAAGTTGCTTTAAGTTAGTCTCAACTCACGCTTGTGCAAGGTGCTGGAACACTATTGTTGAGCACCTGCTTTGTTTTTCATATCTTAAAGGTATAAAGATAAATTGAGTGACATTCCTCCCTACAAGAATCTATGAACACAATGCAATATTATATATGTGTTTACAGAAGTAATATGTGTGAAAATTAAAGAAGTTCAATAGTAAAAATGATGTAACTTATTTTGGAGGGGGTAGGGTTAAGAGGGACATAGAACCTCAGAAAAGATGAAACCCACTTGGCTTTAAGAGAGGAATAGATATTCCCAAGGTGGATAAGGCATGTTTGTGTCAAATGTAAGCTGTGGAGGCATGAAACAGCATGGTGTACATGTGGGTAAACTTCAGTGGAAAGGGCCTGCATATCCAGGTGGGTGATTGAAATGGAGGTGGAATGGAGGCCATAGGTATTGTGGAGGTTCCAGTGGGGCTCTTGGCAGTCACTGGAACTGCCAAGTTAATGGAATTTTATTTTATTTTTTAAAAAATATTTGTATTGATTTCAGAGAGGAAGGGAGAGGGAGGGAGAGATAGAAACAAGATTAGAGAGAATCATTGATTGGTTGCCTCCTGCACACCCCACACTGGGAATCAAACCCACAACCAGGGCATATGGCCTGACCGGGAACGAACCATGACCTCCTGGTTTTTGGGCTGATGCCCAACCACTTAGCCACACTGGCCAGGCCAAGTTAATGGAATGGAATTTTAAACACACACACACACACACCAGTCATTTCCTCCATCAGTCATTTCCTTCCACTCCTTGCCCTTCCCTTTTATAAAATTTGCCAATTTGTTAAGGAGTGCTGAGAGGGTAGTACATGAACTCTTCTAACTCAGCACCCACAGCTTATTGGATCTGACTCTGTTCTGACTTAAGCTGAGTCAATCTGCCTCCTAAGAATTTAGATCAGAACATTGAGAGACCAGGTCATATTCTGCCCCTCCCCTCCCATCTTTATTGAAGTATGATTGACAAATAAGAATTATATATATTTAAGGTGTACAATGTTATGTTTGGATATACCTATACATTGTGAAATGATTACCATAACCAACTAACATAGCCATATCACATAGTTACCATTTTCTTGTGTGTTGTGGTGACAACACTTAAAATCTACTCTCTTAGCAAATTCAAGTACACAATACATTATTATTAACTACTAGAGGCCAGGTGCATGAATTCGTGCATGGATGGGGTCCTGAGAGCGGTGAGGGGGGGGCAGGACGCGATCAGCCCTTTGGGCAGAGGGTAGGATGCCCTTGCCGGCCCGGGATCCAGATCGATCCCATTGACATTTGCGCAGGTTGTCAGGAGCCACCTGGCGGTCGCTTTTATATTGTTTCTTCCTTGCAGGGCATCTAGGGAGGGGACGCGGCTGTGGTGCCCAAGGCCGACTTCCAGGAGACTGGTGACTGTCAGAATTGTGCTGGTGGCACTGGTTGCTGGTGCCTGGCCTGTTCTCTGGAGATTGGACCCACAAGACTACTGAGGGTGGGAGTGGCTGCGGCAGGGCTGGTGGGCCACTGGGATGGGTTGGTCAGCTGAGCGGCACTCCCACTGTGGGAGCGCAATGACCACCAGGGGGCAGCTCCTGCATTGAGCGCCCCCCCCTCCTCCCGTGGTCAGTGCGTGTCATAGCGAACAGTTGTTCCTGTCGTTTGGTTGTTTGATCACTTAGGCTTTTATATATATAGATAGTCACCATGTTGCACATTAGGTCTCCAGACCTTATTCACCTTATAACTGAAAGTTTGTTTTCTTTAACCAGTATCTCCCCATTTCCCCCCAAGCCCCTGGTAACCACCATTCTACTTGTTACTATGAATTTGATTTTTTTTTAAATTCCACATGTAGATGAGATCGTGCAGTATTTATCTTCCTGTGTCTGGTTTATTTCACTTAGTATAATGCCCTACAGGTTCATCCATGTTGTCACAAATGGCAGGATTTCCTTCTTTGTTAAAGCTGAATAATATTCCAGTGTGTGTGTGTGTGTGTGTGTGTGTGTGTGTGTGTGGCATTTTCTTTATCTATCTGTCCATCAACAGAAACTTAGGTTGTTTCTATATCCTAGCTACTGTGAATGATGCTGCAATGAACATGGAAGAGAGATGTCTCTTTGAGATAGATTTCAGTTCCTTTGGATATAGACCCAGAGGGGGATTGCTGGATCATCTGATAGTTCTATTTTTAATTGAGACTGACTCATTTAGATAGAAGTGTTGAACTTATAAAGTCATGTAAATTTCAGAGGCAAAGTCGCCATTTGGGGCTTCCCTTTGGGGGCAGTGTAAAGCAGAATGAGCTGATGTCTAAGAGAAACAGAGAGAATAGGAGACAATAGACCTTGAAGGCCAGAGACAAAGAGAGGGAGTTGGTGGCTGTCTCGGTGCTGACAGTTTTCTGATCCCTTATTTCAGTCCACTTACCACTTCCTGTTCTTGAGTTCCCCGCAGTTCTTCTGAGTCTTTATAATAAATCCCCCTCGACCTAAGTGGCTTCCTTTCTTTTCTTTTAGATAACACTGTAACATGCCTAATTCTTTTCTCCCCTTCCTCATATTCTCAGCTTAATAAAACCACACACCTTCCACATCTGGAACACACACATATGTACCAGAGACACTTATTTAATACACTACAGCTCAAATATGCCCAGAAAAAGGAGGTTTCTTATTTTTTTCTAGACTTTCACCTGTGTATTAGTTTTCTATTACTGCATAACAAAATGCCCCAAAACTCAGTCACTTAAAACAGTAATAAACATTATCTCATAATTTTGGTGGGTCAAGAATTTGGGAGCAGCTTAGCTGGGTAGTTCTGGGATGGTAACCTAGGGCTGGAGGACCTGCTGCCAGGGCAGCTCACTCACCTTGCTGGCCAGTTGGTACTGGTTGGTGAGAGGCTTTAGTTTTCTGCACATGGGCCCCTTCACGGGATGGCGTGCATGTCCTTATGACGCAGTGGCCGGCTTCTCCCAGAATGAGTAATCCAGCAGGAAGAAACAATCCTTGTTAGGATCTAGTGTCAGAAGTTACAGAGCCCAGCTGGCGTGGCTCAGTGGTTGAGCATCGACCTATGAACCTGGAGACCACAGTTCCGTTCCCGGTCAGGGGCACAGGCCCGGTTGCGGGCTTGATCCCCAGTGTGGGGCATGCAGGAAGCAGCTGATAAATGATTCTCTCCCATCACTGGTGTTTCGGTCTCTCTCTCTCCCTCTCCCTTCCTCTCTGAAATCAATAAAAATACATTTTTTGGGGAAAAAAAGAAGTTACAGAGACCCACTTCTGCCCTGTTCTTTTTATCAGAAACAGGTTACTAAGTCTGGCCCATATTCAAGCGGGGGTGGGGTGGGGGAGGGGGGCTTTTAAGTGTCACCATTTGAAGGGAGACATATCAAATACTTTGTGGACATATTTTGAAACCACCACAACTGTTGGGCTACAGGGGGCGAAAGCGCCCAATCCCATTTTAAATATACATAGTTCAATTTAATTTCATTATTTAAATGGTTCCTTTAGATAAAAATGCTTTATTTTTCATAATGACTCCCAGGGTGGTCCTGTCGCCTCTGAAGGTAACACCCATTTGTATGGAGGACGGGGAGGGCTAATGGGCACATCCTTGTGGCGTGGGTGAGAGAAAGGGCATCTGACTCCATTCAGACCTGGCAGGTTTCCAGCATGATATCCCTTCTCAGCTGATCTCCGGGGAGCCTGTTAGCCTGTGATGCTAAAGCCTGCAGCTGGTGAAATCATGGCCCATTTTTGGCTTCAGTTTCCTAGGAAGTATTGGTCAGCTCCTCTTGCAGATTCAACTTCCCCTTGGCTCTTGCTATGGAGCCACCTTGCCTGGCCATGGCAGGCCCACTGGCTGTTAGTTCAGCAGTGCTTCAAGGGAACCGGGAAGGCTTGGGATACTTGGCTGCTCTGTCTCTGCCTGACCGTGCTGCTGAGGACTTGCCACTGGCCAGAACAGCCATGGCAAGTGCAAGGAATGAGGTGAGGGGCCTGGACAGTGTCTCAAAAGGAAAGCAGAGGCAGAGATCCCTTGCCCCGAGTGCTCCTCTCAACATGGTTGCAATTCATTATGGTATGTAAGCCCCCATAACGACCCAGTCCTAATCTCTGTGAGTTTGTTACCTTACAGGGCAAAAGGGATTTTGTAGATATGATTAAGTTAAAGGGCCTTGAGAAGGGAGAGTAACCAGGATTATCTGGTGGGTCTAACCTAATGACATGGGTTCTTAAAAGAAGCTTTCTAGTCTGCGGTCCAAGACAAAGGGAGATGTGACTATGGAATCATGGTTACAGAGATACAAAGTTGGTCTTGAGGATGGAGTAAGGGGGCTATGAGCCAAGGAAAGTGGGTGGCTGGAAAGCAAGGAAGTAGATTCTCTCTTGATAACCTCCAAAAATGAACACAGCCCTACCGTCACCATCATTTTAGCCCAGTAACACACAGTTCTAACCTGCAGACCTGTGAGGGATTGCATTTATGTTGTTTTAAGCCACTGCATTTGCAGTAATTTGTTCCAGCCACAATTCAAAATGGATACACTCATATCCAACTTTGGCCTAGAGAGAGTCAGGCCAGTGACTGGCTGCTTGTCTGGGTGCTCCTTTATCTCTCTCTCTCTCTCTTTGTCACTAAACCTGAAAGCCAGAGGACAGATGAACTTTCCATGTCCTGCTCCATCAGAGAGCAGTATTTATTACTTTTTCCTCTTCATTTAGACATTAAAGTACAATAAACTCATATGCTCTTCACCTAGATTCACCATTTGTTAACGTGTTGTCATATTTACTTTCCTTTTCTGTGTGTGTGTGCGTGTGTGCGTGTGTGTGTGTGTGTGTGTGTGTGTGTGTGTGGTGTTGTTGTTGTTGTTGAAGTATTTGAAGAAAGTTACTTGTGGAAGTTGAGGATCAAGAAATGCGCTCCCATAAAACTGTCTGCATGCTCTAGGACCCCTTGGAAAGTTTCTACCTGGCCCAGCCTGAAGACCTGCTCTACCGGACTGAACACTGAGTAACCTCTGGTTGATGACAAGGGAAGGCAGAAACAACGGAATTTCAAGAATGGCTTCCAAAACAGTAGCCTGGATCCGAAGCCTGTGGTCTGGATGCACATTCCTGGTTTGAATTTCAGAAGGTGAATATTCCTTCTTTCCATTCCTTTTGTAAGAACTAAATGGTGCCATACTTCCTATTTGTAGGGCAAATTGATTCTGTAGGGACAGGAATAAGAATCATGCAAATCA
>NW_006288361.1:160134-167143 GCF_000327345.1 Myotis davidii
CCCCCTCCCTCCCCCTCTTTAAAAAAAAAAAAAAAAAAATTTAAAAAAAAAAAAAAAAAAAAAGAATCATGCAAATCATTTTCAAAATAACACTTTAGCCATACAAGTATTGTAGGATTTTATGGGTTTGGATGAAAGGTAACTGTCTCTTTATCTTCTTCCAAATGGCTAGGAATATGTTTGGTGATTACAAAGTTAATATTTTTAACAGAATTAGTGTTTACACAACATACCTTCTAGTAATTATTAATAATATTCTGATTCCTTGTAAAATTATTTTGTTATTTTTTCTTTTTAAAAAATTATTGTCATATTAAGCCATGACGTACACATACAATCACCCTAAAAGGAATGAATAATTTAGCCTCTATTTTTTTTTTTGGTCTCGAATAATTTAAAGCAATCTTTTTTATTTATTTTGTCAAAAGGCCATAGTAATGAATCCTATAACATTAGTTTGACAAGTTATCTTGGTCTAGCCGAAGACTCATGATGCGGACTAGTATAGTATAATGTGCCTGTCCTGGAATCAAGGTTAGTTTCAAATCCTAGCTCCCACACTAACTAGCTGTGCAGTTTGGGGCACATTATTTATCTTCTCTAAGCCTTGGTTTACTCATCTGTCTCATAGTTTGATAGAATTAAATGACATCATATACTGAATTGGACACAGTAAATGTGAGTTGTTTCTATTGTTGTTGTTATTGACTAATAGGAGAGATAATATTCAAGTCACCAGTCTGCTGGTTTTATAACAGTTTCTTCAAACACGTATCAGCTTTCCTGATAAATGAATTTTCTGAAAGTGGCAAGTATTAGAATTAACACAGTTGAATTTCTCTGTGAGTCTTATAGAGAAAAACCAGAATTAACCTGACTCTTCTAAAATAAAAGGAGTAAATATGTCTTAAGCTGTGGATATTGCATCAGGAAGGAATTTCAATTTCTTCACTTGATCTTAGCCAAAAAGTGGAACTTCAATTTCTTGAAATCATTCCCCAGCTCCCCTGAGCTACCTCTTTTCTCACAGTTTGCATTTCAGCACATTGCAAGTCAGAACTTCTCCCCAAACATAAATATTCAGAATTGCCATAGTTAGGATTCTGAGTTTAAAATAATAGTTATATGCCAGCCTTAGGAGACAAATATATAACTGGTTTACATTTCTGATTTGGGTAGTCCAAATGTTATCCAAGGAATTAACCTTATTAATCACATTTATTTTTGTTAAAATAATTTAGCAGCTCACATGAAAATATATTTATCTTTGCTCCTGTGAAATTGTAAAGCATTTAAAAATTGTTCCTCATGTCAAACATCAGGTGTGGATCTCAAGCATCTCCCAGTGAAGGCTGTAGGTCTTTGATAAATGGCTTCACAAAAGTCAGAAGTCCCAGCCTGAAGAGAAATACGTTTCTCATGTTCTTCCCACCGCTTGGTGATGGCACTCCAAAGTCATTCTATGAAGCTGGCATTTTCATTCAGTTGCAACTAAACTGTTTTTTTGTGTTTTTTTAAAATATTTTTAAAATTGATTTTTAGTGAAAGAGGGAGAGAGAGAGAGAAACATTGATGTGAGAGCTGCCTCCCTCCCTAGGCATGTGCCTAGAACCTGAATCGAACCAGCAACCCTTCAGTGCAATAGACAGTGCCCAACCAACAGCTACACCAGCCAAGGCACCCCTACACAGATTTTTCAGGAAAGAAGCTGTAGAGGATAGAGTTACCATTGCAGTGTCCACACAAATTCCTAGAATCCTTTCAAGATTTAGGGTCAGCAACAATTCAGCAAGGTAAGGGCCCATTAAGTAAGTTTGGCTCTGAAAATGCTAATTGGAAATCCTCCTCAGCAATTCAGCCCCTTTCCTTCTGCTTTTCTGTAGCCAGCTGGGTCCCATGGTGACCGGTTCTGAAAGGAATCATCCCCTTCAGCAGTTACCTAGCGCCATGGCAACCGAGACGTCAGCAAAGCAGGATAGACATTGGAACAAAACAGCTCCTACCAGGCTTTCTCCCTGCTTCTCTAATTCAGCCCTGTCTGAGGCCTAGGGGTGGGGTGAAAGACGTGCAGACATCCACACTCAGGAAATCCTGTGTATTTCGGTGACTTTTCCGTGAGCATAGACATATGGGCATAGTAAATTGTGTTACCAGAATTCCTCTAAAACATAGAGCATATTTAAAGGGTGGGGATGGATTGTGGGAGGAGAACAAGGAGGTAGATATGGAATGCCCTTTGGGTTTAACGTTATATAAAATTTATATTTGTATTTACAAAGTAACCGTAAATAGATAGACAGGGAAACTGGACCCCCAGATATATGGCTGGCCTGATGTCTATTTAGACAAACGACCTCAGGGAAGTATTTTAAAACTATTTTTATTTACCTGAGAGTTAAAGGAATTAAAAATGGCTTTAGTGAACACTGAAGGGGTTGTAATGCTGTCCGTGGTGCTGAATACTCCATTGTCCCATATGTGCCAAGGGGGCTCCGGAGGCTGGGTAAGGAACCCCTTGTCATGTTAGGGGACTGATGATAGGAAAGAAAGGGAATGGGGAGAAAGCATCATTTCCAACTCTACCAAGCAACTCTGAATGCCCAGAAGAAAACGTTCAGATGAGAAAGAAAACAAAAAATTAAGTGAAGCATGCCGAAGGTTTGGGTAGTTGAATCTTCCCTTTTCACATGGAGATTTCTGCCTGAGCCAATCAGATGGGAGATTTCTGCTGCTTTGCTCCCGAAAGGAAAAGTGGGGGGAGGGAGCGAGAAGATGGCCACATTCTCCCCTGGAGCCACATGATCCATTTCCCATGTGACACATTCCAGAGCCTTGGAAAAGAGAAGGGAGGGGCACCCAGAGAGTGGGGCTGGGGGCGGGAAGATGGTTTAACAGTCAGCCCTGCACAGCGTCATCTTGTCTTCTTACCAGGAAGCGGGCTGAGAGCCAAGGCAAAGGCAGAGGACAGATATGAATGTGTTCCCAAGCTTTCCTGGTGGCTTATGGCATTCTCCAAACTCCCATGTAAGGGCTATTGCTGACCAAGAAGACCCAAGGAGACTGGCTCTAAGATCAAGTCCGGATGGAGGTATGTGCCAGAGATCCTGCGGTATTGTGGCTGAAATTCGGCTTAGAGAACATAAGACCTTTTTTTTTTTTCCAGGCGATTTGGGGCTCTTATCTCGGCTTATTGGCTGGTTAGGGGCTTTAGTTTTGTTATGGGTCCCGCAAAGATGCCTAGGTAGTTCTGCAAAATGAATAATTCACCAGAGTAAGTGCCTGTTGAAGAAACAGATGGAAATTCTGTATAGTGGTAATTCATAAAACAAAGCAGTCATTGATGAAAATGATCTTTTTCTTTGAATCCGGGAAGGAGGAAAAAAAAATGTTACTGAAACCAACTAGATTTCATTGTCACTGAAATAAAATCCTGTTTCATCCCTCTCCAGCTGTTTATTCTGTGCTCATGCTCCCAGAGGTTGTTGGCAGTGGCTTTGGTAGATGAGGGGGCAGGCGTGCTGTTTTTTTGTGCTGTGCAAGCCTCTTCCTCCTGATGTTCCTGATACCAGGAGGGCTTGTGATAGTTTCCAGCTCTGGTTCAGGACAGCAAACTGCCACCGAATTTCAAGCCTTACAGAACAGCTACCAAGAGCCCCCCCCTCCCCCCATGAAGTTCTCAAAGGAATCTCCCAAAGTTACAGGCTAAAATAATCTGCCATGTATTCAAATCTCGGTATCTTGACCATTTCTACCCAGCATAGAGAAGGAAGCTTACAAGTTTAAATTTTACTTTGTCTATATTTTACAAATACTTACAAAGTTCTTACTGTATGTAAGGCATCAGTCTAAGCACACAAAAATCAATCATGTAATCCGTATGATAACCCTCTGGAGGAGGTGTTATGAGTACCCACATTTTGGTGATAAAGAAACTAAGGCACAGTGAGGTTAGGGGACTCTCCCACAGTTGCACAGCTAGTAAATAGTAGGAACAGGATTTGGACACAAGAAACTTGACCCCAGAGTTCATGATCTTAACCACTGAACCATGCTGCTTCTCTGCTTGTGTTATTTCAGATGATGTCAACAATTGATTTGGTTGCACATTCTGTTCAGTTGATGCCACTAGAAGATTGAATCAGCTTGCCTGGCTAAAACAGATCCCCAGTGAAATCTATATTTAATCTTGAATTATCCCAATAGTCACATTCTGTACCCCCAAATAACCCAGTAAGTAATAGCCTGTTCTCTTCCCCTTATGCTGTATAGATATCTGGTAGTAAAACACTGTGTTACTATGGTGACCAAATGATGTCTAAAGGAAAAAAAGAAATCTGGAATTACATCATGGTTGATTTTTAAAAAAATCAAACCTAGAAACATTCTTCCATCCAGCATGTTCTCTTTAAAAGCACTTGTCCGGGTTCCAAAATAACAGATTCAACGCTTCTAAAATTATGAACATAAACTATGATATCAAACTGCTTAGATATATTGCTTTAAAATAATATATTTTAAAACAAGGGAATCGATCTCTCTCTTTGTAAATTATTTTAGGTTTTTAAGGAACAATGAGGAAGTTTTTGTGGTGTTGTTTTTTTTTAACTTCTGGAAATTTCCGAGATACAAGGATTTTCTTCCTTTGGTCTGTGTAGTTTCCCTTCTGGGCCTTATGAAATAAAAGATGACTGATCTCGTGCTGTGGGAAAACTAAGAGAATTTGCTACGTCACAGATACCAAGAGGAAGATAAGAGAAAGGAGTCTAAGATTTGTAAAATTCTTCACTAAATGAGGTATTTCCCTTCAGGGTTTCATTGAAGAAGACTTTGAAGAGTAATTACGTGCCCTACAGTATTGAACTTTAGTTAGTCCTTTAGAGTAAGCCTTCATCCCTGCTGAAATCTACATTTCCCTGGGATAACTAACGCATTCACACTAATCTGGCCAACTGGAGGGAGCTTCTTGTATCCTTTCATCTTTGGATTGCTAGCACTTAGCACCAGGCCTGGTTTATGGTGAGCTTTCCATATATATTTGCAGATGAAGAATGGGAAGACTCAAGTCTGACAGCCTTCTGCCAGTTTGGGGCCTGGTAGGAGCCATTTTGGGGCCCGTGCCTATTTTGTTTTGCATGTGTTTATAGGGAGGATTGTGAAGAGATAAATGTGCAGTAGGAAAAAATTATGCCTGAAATTTATGTATGCTATAGTCAGAGTGACCCTGGAACAATGGCACATTAGAGTTCAAAACACTCTTGGAGATTACCAATTCCTTTGGCATCCTATATAATAAAAGTGTAATATGCAAATTGACCCTAACAGCAGAACACCTGGGAGCAGATGCTCAATGCAGGAGCTGCCCCCTGGTGGTCAGGGGTCCCGGTGCTCCCCTCAGCCGCAAGCTGGGCTGATGGCTGCGAGCGCAGTGGTGGTGGCAGGAGCCTCTCCTGCCTCCTCGGCAGTGCTAAGCATGTCCAACTGATGCCTTAGGCCAGCCATCAGTTGGACATTCCCTGAGGGCTCCTGGGCTGCCAGAGGGATGTCTGACTGCCAGCTTAGGCCTGATCTCCCAGGGAGCGGGCCTAAGCTGGCAGGTGAACATCCCCTGAGGGCTCCTGGGCTGCCAGAGGGATGTCTGACTGCCAGCTTAGGCCCAATCTCCCAGGGTCCCGGACTGCGAGAGGGCGCAGGCTGGGCTGAGGGACCCCACTGCGTGCATGAATTTATTATGTACATTTAGAATGAAGTTCTCCTGATATTTTATTTCATTAAGTTTATTGGGTTGACATAGGTTAATTAGATTATGTAGGTTTCAAGTAAACATTTCTATGACACATCATCTGTATATTGCATTGTGTGCCCACCAGCCAAAGTCAAATCAACTTTTGTCACCATATATTTGGCTCCTTTACCCTTTATCTCCCATCCCCTTCCCTCTGGTAACCACCATACTGTTGTCTGTGTCTTTGTCTTCTGATATTTTTATTTACATCTTGATGGAGGCACCACTAACATTTCTGATGTTTTGCCTGGCACTATTTCCTAACATTGAAATAGTTCACTTTGGGTTGAGCAGGTCAGTTCCTTCCCCAGGCAGTCCTATCCTAATCAACTGTGAGTCCCAGTGCCCAAAATGCTGCCCTAAGATCCCACAGAGCTACAGGATTCCTCCCAAGAGAACCCTGGGATCTTCAGTGTCAGAGTAGGTCGGAGCCAGACGACCTTTCCCAAACAGAGTCCAAAAGATTGTCTCCAAGTATTTGAAAAGTTGCTTAGGATTTGAATTCAAGCTAACAGACTAATTAGGGTTAAAATAGTCACAAATATAACCTTTCCTATTATTTTTCCATCTAATTAATTCATTAGGGAGAGGAAGAGTAGGGTTTGTGAATAAGATACACGTCCCTGAATCCTGTTCACTCACCCTACTTACCTGCAGTGTTTGCTACCTGCTGAGTGGACTGTGAAAAAGAAACAGCCCTGCTGCTGGAAGCAAGTGCCACACGCCCCCCGCACTCATGCAGGCCCTCTCAGATACACAGAGAAGGCTAGTGCACACAAGAGGGCTTCCACCTGGAAGCCTACCTGGGCTTCCTACTCATCCCTCTCGAATCTAAAAGGTGTAGTCTCCTCAACCAGCTGAACAGGAGAAGACAGAAGAAAGAGAACGTGGAGTCTTCTCCTGGAGGAGAGGCTTTGAATTTGGAAGCTAGGCATGAAAGAGGAAATAAGAAGAGGTTCAGCGAGCACAGGTGAAGGATATGAGAAAGTGATACCTCCATCCAGCCTTTGGGTCACAGTAACCTGCCCACCACTAGCAGATGCTGCCAGATGAGTCAGGCCAGCGGGATTATCACATCCTTTCCTAAGGTGTATACACAGGGAGGAGGAAAGACTCGAGTGGATGCAGTTTCTTCTCTATGAACCAGAGCACAAAATGGGATGGGATGAGAGGTTCCCTCTCCGAGAGGATGGCTTTAAAAGCAGAAGGGGAGTCACCATCGTGAAT
>NW_006288361.1:167172-167402 GCF_000327345.1 Myotis davidii
AGTCACTTCCCCTTGGCTAGACTTGTAAAGCATTCATCTCCTGGAGCCTTTCATTCGGCAGACCTTCCTACGCACTGGATGTCTCTTGGTTCATCCTGATGGAGGCGCTATGATATGCATGATTAGCCCCAAATTCTGATCAGGAAACTGAAGCTCATCTGCTCAAAGTCACACACAGCAAAGAAAGCCAGGATCTGACTCTAGGTCCGTTTTTCTTTCTTTCTTTCTTT
>NW_006288361.1:167427-193841 GCF_000327345.1 Myotis davidii
ATTTTTCTTTTAATTTATTTTTCCTCTATTTTCAAAATTTATCTTTATTGTTCGAAGTATTACAGATGTTCCCTTTGTTTGTTTTTTCCCATTGACTCCCTCCACCCCATCCCCGCCCCTCCCAGGCCTTCACCCCACTATTGTCTGTATCCTTGGGCTATGCATATATGTATATGATGCATATGACTTCCCTGGTTAATGTCTCCCCAGCCTCCCCTCCACCCAACCTTTCCTCTGAGATTCCTCAGTCTTTCTAATTCTGTGCTCTTTCCACTATATCACAAGTGAAGTCTACATTCTTTTTTAAAATGTATGTTTTTGGGCCCTGGCCAGTTTTGCACAGTGGTTATAGCATCGGCCTGCAGACTGAAGGGTCGCAGGTTTGATTCCAGTCAAACCTTGTACCTTGGTTGCAGGCTCAGTCCCAGCCCATTCGATTTGTCTCTTTCACATCAGTGTTTCTCTCCCCCTGACTCTCCCCCTCGTTTCCGCTCTCTCTAAAAAATCAATGGAAAAATATAGTCGTGTGAGGATTAACAATATATATATATGTTTTTGGATATTAGATTAATACAAATACAGTTCAAGAAAATTTGGAAAATATAGAGAAGTATAATGAAAATAAAAATCAGTTATGATCTCACCACCTATAAATAACCACTGTTAAAAATTTCAGTGTATTTCTTCTGTTTTTCCCCCAAAGCATCTATATATATAAAAGCCCAAGCAACCACCCGACTGTTTGTTCGACTGTCCAACAGGTAGCTATGATGCGCAATGACCACCAGGGGGCAGACGCTCTGACCGGTATCTATGATTAGCACTGACTACTGGGGGGCAGACGCTCAACGCAGGAGCTGCCGAGCTGTGGTGACTTGGCAGCTGCGCTTCTTGGGTGATGCACCCAGAACCAGAGAGGTCCAGGGAGCCCACTTCCGGGGTGCATCACCTGAGAACACCCTCTCGCAATCCGGGACCCCTTGGGGGATGTTGGAGAGCTGGTTTTGGCCCAATCTCCGCAGGCCACACTGAGGGACCCCACCAGTGCACCGGGCCTCTAGTATAACAATAACAAAAGTAAATGTTTTCTTAGCACTTCCTCTGTTTCTGATGTTGGTCTTGGCTCCTTTCTTGTATCATACTTTATTCTCACAACAAATCAGTAAGGTGGGTCCTGGTATTATCCTAATTTTATTGGTGAAGGTACTCACGAGTACAAAGATGCCAATCACTTGCGGTGGCTGCATAGGTAATATGTGATTTGAAATCCAGGTAGGCTGGCTCTAGGGCAGGGTTTCTCAACCTCAACACTTTCAGCATTTGAACTAATAATTCTTTGTTGGGGGTGGGAGATGTCCTCTTTATTATAGAATGTTTAGCAGCATCTCTGGCCTCTGCGTACCAGATGTCAGTAACACCTTCCTCCCCCAGTTGTGACAACTAAGAATGTGTCCAGCCTTTGCCCAGTGTCCTCTAAGAGGTAAAGCGACCGCTGAGCCACTGCTCTAGAGCCCATGCTCTCAACCACCACACTGTACAGCCTCTTTATATTTAAAATGTGCATAGAGTTATTTCCTTCCACATCTAAAGAAGGAAATGCACCTTCAGTTTTGGGTGCAGGCTATGAAACCATCCTGGAATGTCAAAGGCTTTTTAGATCATAGGTAGGAGTTTAGTTACTTACAGCGAAATGTTCATAGGTGGACATTTGTAACAAGCTTATCAGATCACACCATTGACTAGTGAGAATAACCATGTCTCTTTCTCTTACTACCTTTTCCCTGGTTCTCAGGCATCCTTCAGTCTCCAAGAATTCAGAATTCAGGTGTCACTTACGGTATGGCAGGGCAGTGCTTATCAACCAAAGTATCAAAATAGATAGCTGTGTCCTAGACAAAAGTAATCACTTCCTAATAAACAAACTACCAAGTTTGCCAGTGGTTTAATTTTAAATTTTAATTATACATTTAAGGATGTCTACATAATTATTTTCAACATGATTTCTTAGGTTGAAGATTAAGTATTGGAGTTATTGGTTGAGCTTGTAGAATTGCAGATAATTCTGGATATATCTATTGGGGAATGTCACACATATGAACATACTTGTCATGTCTTTCTCTGAAGAAAAAAAGTTGAAAATTATTGGTGTAGGTGGTTAGATGATATGCAGAGAGGATGAAAATAAGCATTGAGAAATGACAGCAATAGCATTTTAACCTATAAAATGTCTAAAAATATATGGCACTAAAATTAATAGTAACCATGTGAAACATATGCAAGTATACATTCCATATTTTCAGTGATATATATATATATATAGGTGCATAATTTTTCCATGAAAAATATACGTTAATGCACATTCAAATCTAACTTGTGCTCCATGAACTTGAAGGTTGCTTTCTTGGAAAACTGGGTGGCGGACAGTGGTGCAGATCAAAATTTGCCCAGAGTGTGGATGTGGATTTGATGTGAGACAAATGTAAATGCTTCTGAAAAACAAGAGTTCTTAGTAACTCCCCAGTGCTTATACTTGGTTCATAATGAATCTTTCACCTTCTTTTCAAACGTCTGTAAATCGCATTTCTTATACAGTTCTTTCCTTTGAGTGTAACGATCTGGTCTTTGCCTCCCCAACTCTTTCCTATTCAAGTTACACTACTAGAGATGCAAACTGAACCAGAGCTTGGAAATGAAACTGAATATTTAGCTCCAAGACAACTGTTTGCCGCTACTTTAGCTCAGTGAGCACACAGCACTCCAGGGATGATTCCCCTCCCATTCAAAGAACGTTTATTGTAATGTCAAAGGCTCACAGTGCTGGGCCCCAGTAGCTCCAACCAACTTCCCTCTCCTTCTGGCAGAATGCACTCTCAGTGTGAGCTCTCTGCTAGTGAGGGTGGTAGATTATAAGTTAAATGGACTGTGTTGCTCATTACAATGTCGACCTATCAGTTTTAGTTCCTAGAGTTAAAATGTCCTTAGAAATCATCCAGACCAACTCATTCACATGTGGACGTGGAAACAGGGATTCGGAGAGATCGATTTACTGAATTAAGGTCCTTACACTGAAATAAATAAATAAAAAAGACCTGGGTCCCTTGACTTGCAGTTCAGTGCTTATCATTGGAGTCAGAACCCAGGTTTCTTGGTCCCTAGCCCAATGTTTAAGGTGAAGTAGACAGCACTACATTCTTTAAGCCTTTCAGGGTTTCTCATATTCTAGATGCTGGTAGGATCGTGGAAAGTGATAGGATGGTTGGTACAAGTTTTAGTCTTCACACTCAGTTATATAAGAAATGCTATGTTGAACTAATTTCTATTGCCACTATAACAAATTATCACAAATTTAGTGGCTTAAGAGAACAGTCCCTTATGTCACAGGTCCGAAGACTGAGTGTGCTTGGCTAGTTTCTCTGCTTGCTCTCAGAGGTTGAAATCCAGGGGTTGTCAGGTCTATATTCCTTTGTCGAGGCTCCAGGGATGATTCCCCTCCCAAGCTCATTGTGATGGTTAGCAGAATGCAGCACCTTGTGGTTGCAGGACTAAGGACACATTTCCTTGGGCATAACCATAGGACTAAGGGCATCACTCCTAGAGGCCTCTCCCTGGTAGTGGTGGTGGTGGTCCTCCTCCTCCTCCTCCTCCTTTTTCTTCTTCTTCAATATATTTTTATTTCAGAGAGGAAGGGAGAGGGAGAGAGAACTAGATCCATCAATGATGAGAAAGAATCATTGATTGGCTGCCTCATGCATGCCCCCCTACTGGGGATCAAGCCTACAACCTGGGCATGTGCCCTTACCGGGGAGTTGAACTGTGACCTCTTGGTTCATAGGTCAACACTCAACCACTGAGCCATGCCTTCCGGGCCTTCCTGGTTCTTGCAGGTGGACCCTTGCATCTCAAAGCCAGCAACAGCTTGTCAATTCACGCTTATGCATGGAATCTGTCTCTTCCTCTGCTACCAACCAGAGAACGGGGTTTATTAGTTTGGGCCCCCCTTGATAATCCGAGATAATTTTCCCATTTTAAATTCCATAACCTTAATGATATATGCAGAGTCCCTTTATATATATCATAACATGTTAACATGTTCCAGGGATTAGGGTGTGGACATCTTTTGGGGGCCATTCTGCCTATTACACACATTATTTCCTTCAAATAATGGCAAGTCTGCATATTGTCAGTAATACTGTAATAACTGTGTATAGTGCCAGATGGGTACTAGCCTTATCGGGGGGATCACTTCGTAAGGTATATAAATGCCTAACTATGTTGGATACATAAAATTAACATAATAGTGTATGTCAAGTGTAATTGAAAAATAAATTAAAACACAAAGACAAGCTGCCAAAAAATAATAAAAAATGGCAAGTCGTCATCCTACCAGGCTAATGGAGAGTCTGTGACAAACATTACTGGGACTCTTCCTCTCTTCGTCTTCCTGGGTCCTGGGGTTCTTATACAGAGCAAATTGGTGTGATGGTCCCTGTAGCCTTGGATCCCTTCGAATTATAGCAAAAATGGCATTATGGTCTGACCTGGTGTGGCTCCTTGCAGGCTGGTGGATCTGCTGCTTTGGGACCACCCCTGGGGCTGTGCACTCTTCCCAGCTGGGGAACCCTAAGCCTTGGTTCCACCTTCCTAGCTGCACTCCTATATTACAGCCTGTCACTTACCTGAAACGCAGTGAGAAGGGGAGGCAAAGGTCTCAGAACTACCTTTAAAAAATAGCCTTATTGAGTTATTATTTACCTACCATAGAAACGCAGGACACCATGTATGGGATATTGCATTGGACATACTTATGCAAAAAGTTATTGCATTGGACATACCTGTGCTGAAAATGATTTGTTATTTATCTGAAATTCACATTGAACTGAGCATCCTGTATTTCATCTGGTGACCCTATGTGGGTGGCATATTGTGAGAACATGTCTTACCCTCTCTGGCTTTCCCGTTCCCCCACCTCAGTCATGCCGGTGGCTGCCTGGTGCCTTATGTCATTCTGTAAAGCACTTAGCTCAGTGCCCACAGCTGAGGGCCAGAAAGTGAGATAGCCACTCAGGAAACTTTCAGAGACCCTATATGGCCTCTTTAGCCATTTGGCATAAATTCAAGGATATGTGTGTAAGTTCTGAGCTTTGAGATAGATTGCACCGTAAACCCTACACTACTAGAGTTAGTGGGCTGGTGAATGTTAGTTTTCTCAGCCTGTGCAGGAAGAAAAACGTGATTTATAGTGTTTGTCCATTTCTGTGGTGTGACTCGTCCCGCTGTGGCTGATTCACGATACCGGCGCGATGTCATTGAACTTGGAGCTGGAATGAAATGTGCACAGCTGGCTCTGGGGAGCCCATGCAAGCCTGCCCGAGCTCACGCCTGCTCCAGGCGGTCCTCATTTTCATATATATAGGCAAATCAAGCCTACCTAACAATGAAAAGCTTAAGAGAAAATGTCTGGCTTTGAGAAAAAGCTTAAGAGAAAATACCACTATGGTATTTTCTTATAGTAAAACTATTAAAAAAATAATAATTTCCTAGTTGGAGTAATAGCAATTGATAAAACTTTTTCTGTACTTCAATTCAGAATGAGGTATAGACTTCTGCTTTCATTCTGTGTTTAAAAGGCAACAGTTAATCATTCATAATGAATTTCTAAAACTCTCCTCTTTTTTATTCCAAAGAAAGGCTGTGTTTCCAGATCAACGCATCTACTGAACTTTGGATGCTAAGCCACCATCCAGTATATGGGGGCAGTGATTCCCACATATTTCTGAGCTAGCATATTGAACAGATGTATCTGTGGGTGGGTAAGAGTCTGTGGGGGATCACTTTATATTCCTACGTTTGATTAAGGAGTCAAGAAAGACCTATCCGGGTACAGCCAATTCGACCCTCTGAATGCAGATCCAGGCCTTTGTGGCGTCCCTGGGCCTGAAGCCCCAGTGGAGATTCAGAGTATGGACTGTGGAGTGAGGCAGTCCACGGCTGACCACTTTCCAACTGTATGTGCTCGGGGAGGAACTTCAGTTTTTTCATTTGTAAAATAGAGCTCCCTCAAAGGGCTAGACGTGTAAAATACCTGATACATAGTAAGCACAAAGTAAGTGTCAGCTCTTGGTAGTATTGATGTTATAACTACTGTCATCATTGTAATTCATCTTACTGCTCACTAATAAACAGCCTTATGTATCTATTTAGGTCTAGCAGATACTTCCCATTCTACAGAAAATGTTTGTTTCTTCCCCCAACCAAATCATGTAAAAATTCAATTATGATACAAATTCTACTTTTTCATTAAATGTTTAAGCAAATCTCAGAAATAAAAATGGTCTTCCTTACATTGTGAGAATGTCTGTGAATCCTGCAAAAAATCATTCGGATTTTTTGAATCCAAAAGAAACCGAAGCAGCCGTCAATAAGCTTAGCCAGGAATAGCCCCTGGCAGAACTGCAAAGTGAACAAAGTTTGTCACCTGTGCCCCTCGATTTCTCATTGTGGTCCTCTCATTAGCTTACAATCATCCATCCATTCATCCACCCATCAAATACGATTTTCAAAAGTTAAAATCATGACTCATACAAATATAGAATGAACATGTGAAAGATTTATTAAGTTATTAACAAAAGAACCAATGAGGCTGATTCCAAGAGCATTTGAAGAAATGGGTATTTAAAGGGCTTTGTTCTTTGTTTTCTTTTAAATAATGTCAGCGTAAGATTGCAATATAGTCACAAAACTGGTTAATGTCCTACAGGGCAATAAATCCATAACCTTTAGGGCTATTTTTCCTACTGGACAGAAGTCTGCATATTCACATGTAACTTCACAATATCTGGACTCTAGTCATATTGTAAATAGCAAAATCAAACACAGACACATTGTCCCAGAGAATTAATTCTTGGAGAAGCCCATCTAACAATATCCTAGCATGACTTTAAAATAATTTGCTATCCTTTTGTTTACTTATTTTCAAACACTATATCATTTTTATTAACATATCTGTTTGTTCAATAAACCTTTATTAATATCTAAATGCGCCAGATATATGCAGATAGAGACACAGTCTCTGTCCTCAAGGAACTTATAACCCAATGGGGAGACAAACATTCAAAATAAAAATTACAATATAAAGTGATAGACATATTCCCCTCCCAGGTTCCCTAGGATCCCATCAGTACAGAAGTCCACCCAGTCCCCAATTCTATACCATGTCAACCTATCCACCTTTTCCCCACTTATATATTGAAATGCATCTCTTAGCCTGGCCAATGTGGCTCAGTGGTTGTGTCGACCAATGAACCAAGAGGTCATGGTTTGGTTCCCCATCAGGGCACATGCCCAGGTTGTGGGCTCAGTCCCCAGTTGGGGGTGTGTAGGAGGCAGCTGATCAATGATTCGCTCATCATTGATGTTTCTATCTCTCTTTCCTCCCTCTCTGAAATCAATAAAAAAAATTTTAAGAAATGCATCTCTTAGAGCCCAATAGATGAATGATTTCTCTCTTAGATTTTTTAATGGATTATTGATTTTTAGAGAGAGGGGAAGGGGGAGAGGAGAGAGAGAGAGAGAGAGCAAGAGAGAGAGAAACATCAATCAGCTGCCTCACTCACATAGCCTGACTGGGGATCAAGCTTGAAACCTGGGCATGTGCCCTGACTGGAAATAGAACTGGTGACTTTTTGTTCCATGGGATAATGCTCAACCAACTAAGCCACCCCAGCCAGGATAATAGAGATACATTTTAACCTAGTGGTGTGTGTCACATGGCGGGCTCAGAACTGGTTGGGAAAAGAAACTTTGAGCAGGAAAGAGGTGAAGAGGCCTTTCCTGTTGCTCCTAAAATTACTGCCTGTGGATGACTTGGACATAATTACTAATTAAGCAGCCCTTGTATTTCCAAAACATTCATTGAAGACGTATTTATTTCCAAATTAATGGAGCGGGGAAAGCTTTCTGAAATTTGACTTTGGGGCTCTAGAATTTAGTTATCACATGGCAGTCTTTTTTCCAGGAGAGGGATGCAGGAGTCTGCCTGAGGACTCCGCAACTACCTTCTCTCCCCATCAAATCAGAGTTCTATTTCAATAGAACTAGCAGTGGACCTGGGTGACTCAATTTCACTGGCCCTGCTCTTATGTTTTCCCCTATCTCCATGGTCACCAATGTGCCAGCTCCCCAAGAATACACAACGATTTTCTCTCTGCTTGTAATTCTCCTCGCAGAGCCACCTAGAGTAGAAGTCATGTATTTCAGTTCTCTAACCTTAGGGATTCGACTGAGTTAATATTTAATAAGTAATTATTAATGTAGCGAACTTCAATGGAGGCTGTAGTAATAATAATACTATCCTTCCAGGAGCCATAGTTTAGTGGGGAAGGACAGGAACTTGGAAGTAATTCTAAAGCTGTGATTCTTAATCCTGGCTGCCTGTCAGGGTCACCTGGGGAACTTTGAAACATCCCGATGCCCAGGCTGCACTCCAGACCAATTTAATTAGAATCCCTGGGGTAGGACCCCCAGCGTCAATATTTTTTTAAAGCTCCCTGGGAAAGTCCAATGTTGCTAAGCTAGAGAACCATTGGTCTAAAGCAGGGGTCCTCAACTTTTTAAACAGGGGGCCAGTTCACTGTCCCTCAGACCGTTGGAGGGCCGAACTATAGTTTTTAAAAAAAACAATGAACAAATTCCTATGCACCTTGCATATATCTTATTTTGAAGTAAAAAAAGGGGAACAAATACAGTATTTGTATTTGCATGTGGCCCGCAGGCCGTAGTTTGAGGACCCCTGGTCTAAAGCAAAAGAAATGAAAAACACTGTAGTAAAAGGCTAACTAAGTGCTGTATGGATAAGGATGCCACATCCATTCTGGATATGCGAATACTCCTATCCACTATCTGGCCACAAATGCGGACAAGATAGCCTCTCGTAACCATGGAGAAAATGTAGGTCAGTTGGATTGTAGGGCATTTAGAAACAATACACTCTGGGAGGTAAGGTCTGCAGAAAATTATGTCTCTAAGGGGAAAAGGGCCCAACAAAGATCAACCCAGAAAGATGACCCTCAGATTCATTCCACACACTCTCTCACCCTTGGCGGGGGAAAGGTGGGGGGCATTATTTTTTTTATAACGCCCTTGTCTTTCTGAAGAAGTCCTATCCATCCCCAAAGCCCACATCCTTGGTGAAGCCGTTGCATTTCTTCCTCCTATCCCAAGCAACATTGCGACCCTGTTTTTCTCTGGCTCTTAGCTCCCCGTCTGGTTTTAGCAGCTAATTATAATTATGACAGAACTCAGTTATAATATGGCAGACAGTTATTTATACATTTACCCTTTTATGGGTCTCACTTATCTTCATTTCCTTAGTATCCAGCACAGATTCTTGTTTTCCTTTGGCTGAATAAACAGAGCTGTAGCGATGTTAGGTCACGTCAGCAAGTCGTGCCATCATCAGGGGAGACCCAGCCTCTGGACTGCCCAGGCCCCACGTCTGAGCATCCAAGGGGCGGGACTGGCGTAAAGCAGCTGGAGGAAACATGGAAGAAGGCCTGGCAGGGCTGTGGCTGTCAGGGGTGAGCTAGACTGGAGTTTCGCCTCTCTCAGCAGAGTTTTGCTTTGAGAGAAACAAGAGGAAGTTCACAGGTTTCTAGGTGAATGTATGGACTATGAAGTGCCCGTGCCTCGTACTCCCATTTTATTTAGGCCACAGGCATCCCCAGACAGTCTGGAGCAGCCCTTTCTGTCTGAAGAAGTTCTTGTGTGTTTTGTTTTTAAACTTGAAATATTTTTTTGGGAAAAAATTTTTTTTGGCAACTTACAGGTTTTACACATGCTAGTATATAGGTAACACTATTATTTCCATTGTATAAATAGGAGGGTCATGCATTCTTCATTTTCTAGGGCAGTGCTAATTTTAGATAATATGTTCTGTTTTTAGACTGTGTATCCTGATTTTTTTTTTTATATGGAAAGTTGCTATTCTTACAACTGACTATCATCTGGCCAGCCGTGCTTAAAGATCTTTTAGCAGTCAAGATGTCTAATTACCTTACATCATTTCTCTTTGAGAAATTAAAGTAGGGCTGCCTCATGGACACCTCCCCACCCCGCAAAAAAAAAAAGAAGAAGAAGCCTGAAGGTAACATGGAGCTGGCACTTAGCACCTTGTCCTGAGCTCCAGACTTCTGTTGCTTGTGGTTTCATGGTGAGGACGAGGTATATGAAAAACTCTCTTCCCAGCACAAATTTGAGCAAAAATCCTTCACAGAGAAATGGGTCATTAAGAACTGTTTATGTATTCCACCTCTAGAACTTCAGTTTCTCTGTGAGGTGCAGGCACAGGAGCCCACCAGGAGGGGCACGGGGCCTATTGCTGGAGCACCCCACCCCGCCCTGTGCCACAGGCCCAATGGAGTTGCTCTGGTCATTACAGATTCAACTGCTAAGCTTTCTCTTTCTGGTTAATAGAGGCAGCCAAATTGAACATCAGTGGTCCCACTGCCACCAGTCACCTCAATTTTAATAGAATGGCCCACAATTACACAATCTTTTTTACCTAATAAAAGGCAAAACTTTTTTTTTCTCACTGAATAGTACAAAAAACTAGTGTTAAACTTTATAATATTTTTAATATCTAAGGACCAGAAGCTTTTTAAAAGTTGCTGAGTAACAGTTATATTTGGTTGTTTTTAATCGTCTGAAAGCCTTAAGGTTTCTAGTAGCCTGGTTACGTTCTTTAGAAGACATCTTGTATGTTCTTTCTTCAGTCGATGTGTCGTTTTATGAGACAATAACTAGAGAATAGCACCAACAAATTGATAGGTGGGAAGCTATTAGGACATGAGCCACGTCACCTTTTGGAAAAAGCGGGCTATTTTCAGATGTCACTAAATGAAGAGCTCTTCTGGCTCCATGAAGTGTCATGGTGGCTCCACGGGCTTCCTTAACGCTTCTGTAATGGAAACCCTGCAATAAGGACGGGATCCTTCTCAGTAGCTGGCCAGTCTGTACTCATAGATTCCCGTCAGCTGTCTCCACAGCTGACATCTGAGTGTTTCCATCAGCCTGAGTTTTCCGCTCTTGCAGCCTCGTGGCTTTAGTGTTGCAACATCCAGGAGCTTCTCACTTGCCCAGACTCCCAGCAGCTCTTCACTTGAGGGGAACGAGTGAACTCTCTAACCCTCTGTTCTCCCCAATGAGGGGGAGGGGACAAGGATATATGAGGAGGGGGCTTGGTATGAGTTTTACCACATTTGACTAAGGATCAAGAGAGGGTGAGGCCAAAGAGAGCCTGCGCTGGGCTCTGCTAAAACAGCGCCTAAAATGAAAGAGAAATGGGCCAGAGTTTGTTCTGGATAGTAGTCATGTTTTCCTGCCAATGCACGAGTCCTGCTTGTCGACAACCAATCTAAGTGCCCAAATAAGATTGTTAGCCTTAGGAATCAAACTCGATGGCACCATTTTAACAGGAGGCTTCATTCTTCTTTTCTTATCCAGAACTAAGAGAAAAAAAATGAATATGGTTTTTGCTCACAGGATGGAGAACAGCAAGCCGCCTGTGGTTATTCCGACACTTCTGGTGCCCCTCCAAAACCACAGCTGCCCCGACACAGCCACCCCTCGGCCAAGCCATGACCTGGCGGAATTCCACGAGGAGCACGGCTGGATGAGCAACAGAACAGACCCGCAGTATGGACCGAAACCCGGGGAAGTGGCCACGGCCAGCATTTTGTTTGGGACCCTGTGGCTGTTGTCTGTCTTCGGCAATTCCCTGGTTTGTCTGGTCATCCATAGGAGTCGAAGGACTCAGTCCACCACCAACTACTTTGTGGTCTCCATGGCGTGTGCCGATCTTCTCATCAGCATCGCCAGCTCGCCTTTCGTCCTGCTGCAGTTCGCCACCGGCAAGTGGACACTTGGCAGCGCCATGTGCAAGATGGTGCGATACTTTCAGTATCTCACCCCGGGCGTCCAGATCTACGTCCTCCTCTCCATCTGCATAGACCGCTTCTATACCATTGTCTATCCTCTGAGCTTCAAAGTGTCCAGGGAAAAAGCCAAGAAAATGATCGCGGCGTCATGGATCTTCGACGCAGCCTTTGTGACCCCCGTGTTCTTTTTCTACGGCTCCAGCTGGGACAATCATTGCAATTATTTCCTCCCTTCCTCTTGGGAGGGAACTGCCTATACTGTCATCCATTTCTTGGTGGGCTTTGTGATCCCATCTGTCCTCATCATCTTATTTTACCAGAAGGTCGTAAAGTATATTTGGAGAATAGGCACTGATGGCCGAACTGTGAGGAGGACAATGAACATTGTCCCAAGGACAAAAGTGAAGACGGTCAAGATGTTCCTCATTTTGAACCTATTGTTTCTGCTCTCCTGGCTGCCTTTTCATGTGGTTCAGCTGTGGCACCCCGAGGAAAGAGACTATAAGAAAAGTTCCCTTGTGTTCGCAGCAATCACGTGCATATCCTTTAGTTCTTCAGCCTCTAAGCCTACTCTGTATTCCATTTATAATGCTAGTTTCAGGAGAGGAATGAAAGAGACCTTTTGCATGTCCTCGATGAAATGTTACCGAAGCAATGCCTATACTATCACAACCAGTTCGAGGATGGCCAAAAAGAACTACGTGGGGATTTCAGAAATCCCTCCCGTGGCCAAAACGATAACCAAAGACTCAATCTATGATTCCTTTGACAGAGAAGCCAAGGAAAAGAAACTTGCTTGGCCCATTAACTCAAATCCTCCAAACACTTTTGTCTAAAATCTCAGAATTCTTTCGAATATTGTTATGCGCCAGAGATTAAAAACTTTAACTATACAAACGAAAGCTATTTATATATTTTTTCAATCAACTTTCTGAGGGAAATGTTTTCTTTTGTAAAGTGTATTCATTTATAGATTATAGTTTTAATTTTAGTTACTGTTTCACCTTGAGCTCCTTTTACTATATTAGTGATAACATACACAAAAGAGAATGTGTTTCTACTTTTAATTTACCATTATATTTGAAAAGCGTAAACCATACACACAGTCTTTGATTAATGAATCAGCCTACTTTTATTGTTTCCTTTTTGTCCTTCCTACTGAAATGCTGTAACTATGGGCTTCTGTTTTAAATGGAATCCTCTCTGTCACACATTTCAGAGGGTTGTATTTTTTTTTATTAAGGACCCTTTAGGAAGTGTTAATGTATATATTTTTACATTATCTTCTTCTAAATAATCACTGTCCAGAAAGCACTCCATGTACAGTATTGGAGATATACTGGAACTGCTGGACAGTCTTCTGTGACTGAATTTTTTTAAAAAAATATTTTTATTAATTTCAGAGCGAAAGGGAGAGGGAGAGAGAGATAGAAACATCAATGATGAGAGAGAATCTTTGATTGGCTGCCTCCTGCACGCTCCCCACTGGGGATCGAGCCTGCAACTCTCATTTTCATTTCCCTTTAACTTAAGCAGCGGGTGATACCTTGAAAAGTTTGAAGTCAATGGGATGTTTTTCTCACACCTGTGTCCTATCTAGGTTGTGTCTAGAGCAGTGGTTCTCAACCTTCCGGCCCTTTAAATACAGTTCCTCATGTTGTAACCCAACCATGAAATTATTTTCGTTGCTACTTCATAACTGTACTGTTGCTACTGTTATGAATCAAAATGTAAATATCTGGTATGTGGGATGGTCTTAGGCGACCCCTGTGAAAGGGTCATTCGACCGCCAAAGCGGTCGCGACCCACAGGTTGAGAACCGCTGCCTTAGAGACTCAGACATGAGGCCTTTTCTCCAGCCAGTGCCTGCCTGCTCCCCACATCTCTCTCCAGGACATATCATCATACTCTCCCCAACTCAACTCTTCTTTGCCTGTCATAACTCAAGATTTTCTTCTCTATAGCTTGCAGGTCCCCGTTATTTCAAATCGAGGACCAGCACAGTTTTAAAGTGTTCTTATTAAAACAATAAAGGGCTTACAGACTAGACTAGCCTGCATTTTCACACCCTAGTTACCAAGCGCTGCAAATAATCATTCCAGTTGTTCAGTGATTTTGCACTATCTCATTTGACACCCTCAAGAATTCTGTGATGTACTTATTATGATGTTTTATCCATGAGGGTCCTGGGACTCGAAGTGACGCGGCATATCCGGGTCAGAGTGGGCAGAGCTGGTGCTCACGCTCAGGTCCTTAGGCTGCAGGTCGGTTGCTCTTTTCTTGACATGACAGCAGTGTCTCTAGAGAACACATGAGCAGCCAAACCCACCCGGCCTCCATAGGCTTTCTGGCTACTGCTTTGGTGGAAGTCTAAGGTTTTAGAGAAGCTGGCCATTCCTAAAAGGAGAGTTTAGATCAGCCGTGGGCAAACTACGGCCCACAGGCCGGATCATCCGGCCCATTTGAAATGAATAAAACTAAAAAAAAAAAAAGACTGTACCCTCTTATGTAATGATGTTTACTTTGAATTTATATTAGTTCACACAAACACTCCATCCATGCTTTTGTTCCGGCCCTCCGGTCCAGTTTAAGAACCCATTGTGGCCCTCGAGTCAAAAAGTTTGCCCACGGCTGGTCTAGATGAAATTGAAGCTGGCCCTCACCTCTTCCTTGTCCGTGGATAGGTTCTTGGCCTTGTAGTGCTGAATTTCTGAGACACAGAGAGAACCCTGTGCCTTCCCACCTCACCAGGCACAGGGAAACAAGACGAGATTGGCTTTGATAGTTGAGGCAAAGAATAACCATAAGGCATTTAATCTGCAAATATTTACAGAGCTGATGTTTATAAGTGGTGGTGCTTCCTTCAATGCATTCAAAAGATAAAAATAATCACTATATTTTCCTTCCTTTTCTTTCTCCTTATATATATTTTTAAATATATATTTTATTGACTTTTTTACAGAGAGGAAGGGAGAGAGATAGAGTTAGAAACATCGATGAAAGAGAAACATCGATCAGCTGCCTCCTGCACACCCCCTACTGGGGATGTGCCCGTAACCCAGGTATATGCCCCTGACCGGAATCGAACCTGGGACCCTTCAGTCTGCAGGTCGAAGCACTATCCACTGAGCCAAACCGGTTAGGGCTCTCCTTATATTCTTACTAGGTCCCTAGGCTTGGCCTGCAATCAGAGCCTATCAGGGCCTTCCAGCTGCCAGCCAGGGCCTTCCTTCGTTCCACATTGCCCCCTGGTGGTCAGTGCATGTCATAGCAAGTGATCGGTCTTCCGGTTGAACTTCCACAGGGACAATTTGCATATTAGACTTTTATATTTATAGATTCCATGAGCAAATGGCACTCTAAAAATGACAAAATGAGGCCAATGTTTCTCTCACTTGGCCCTTGAATTTTATAGTCAAACTTGTTTAAAAAAATAGAAGTGATTTTATTTTCTGCTCCTTTAAATGGAATATTATTTTTTAAGGTTAGATTGTAAATAGTTAAACTTAATTCATTTTAATTTATTCTTATGTATATTATAGGTCTCAGTTTAAACTAAAAGAGACCAGAAAATTGCTAAGCTCTATCCTGTCTCTAATGTTCTATGAGTTTACCCAGGAAGTAGAAATTCAGTGAGACCATCTCATAAGAACTCTTGTTATAGAAAGTACTTGTTTTTAAATGCCCCCAACTAATGACAAATTAAAATGTTAAATTATAACTGAGAGAGCACCAAAATTTCATGACCTCTGAAAATGCAGCTATCCTCTCTCAGCATGTTGATAATTCACTTTATCTTAGTTTAGTTTAATATGTAATATTCCTATTGTCTTACTTAATCCTGAAACTGGAGAAAATCAGATATAATGCCCAGATTGATGAATATTTGCATAAGTCTCAGCAGCACAAGAACATTCACCAGACCTTACGTTTGCCTGTCAAAAACTAGAGTTAAGGCGCAGGGAGGCAGGCTTTTGGAGAGAATGAGAAAATCACTCCAGTCTCCTTACCAGGTACACGATGATGCGCACCATAAATCTGATTCCCGTAGTTTCCAAACAGGAATTCAAGAAAGTGAGAATGGGGGTGTGGTGTGGTTCAGAGTAGCAGTTCTCCTCCCTGACTCCAGGTTCCCATAGACTCAGAGGAAGGGAGAGGGATGCATCCTTTGAGGTGGAATTTGAATTTCTCCCTTCTCATCTTCAGTGAAAGCATTCGTGTAACCAACCTGCACATCTTGTTCAGATGTGCTTCCCTGTGGACCTGCCAGCACAGGTTTACCCAGGATGCCTGGAGCTGACTCCCTGGGCCAGAGTTCTTGCCCAGGAAGAACAATTTTACCCACCAGGCATTGGGAGCAGTCATTCGCCAGATAAGTTGGCAGTTTTGCCTGTCTTGATGGGCACAGTCCCTCCCTTCACCTCTTCAGCTTTGCTGCCACCTGCCCCGATTCAGTTTCAGAGCCACACAACAAGATCTGCTGGAGTTACGTGACCAGCATCAGCTTGGAGGGTGCATCCCTCTGTAAGAACCACATGTAAAAGAAGCAAAGAATTAGAGATTTTTAGAGGAGAAGGGATGTTGGGAGACCCTAGCACAAGCCTCTCGTTGTTTACAAGAGGAAATTAAGACCAACAGATGTCAAAGTAGGGGAAAACGAAAATGCCTTCTACTACCAGTCCAATGTCCTTTCGCATTCTGCTTGCCGTGGCATGATTCACGTATTGGAGATAAACTCCTCCCTGTGTGCAGAAGAATATGAAGAGTAGAAACAGTTCCCCGCTGTTCGTTCCGCTGCTCATTTGCCTGGAACAGAGATGACTTGAAGGTGCTGTCATTAGTGGAAATGCAAACCGACTTTGTCAAACTGTTCTACAGAATGGCCGCTTGATGGCACTGTGGCCGGCAGGCAGAGCCCACCACCTCTTCAGATGCCTGTCAGTCACACTGGCTGTTCCAGAGAAGTCCTTGTCTCATAGCAACAAGACAGGAAAATTGCTGAGCACCCAGAGGCAGCTGTAGATTAACTAATCAATCAGTGTGTTCAAAACACAAAGCATCTAAACACTGGAAAAATTCCAAAATAATTAATACCTTTTATAGACGTGAAGTCACTAGTCAAAATATTATTTTAAACCCATTTTACAAATGGTATCGTTAAAAAACAACCACCATCAGACCACAAAACTGGCAGTGGTTTCACCCACACTTACCAGGGCGTCTCTCTTTCCTGCTCCTTTTATCATTTGACTCTGAGAATTCATGGACCGTTTCATTCCAGTGTAACCTAGACTTTCCCTAAAAGTAAATGTTTGTATGCTCCTGGTAAGTAGGCAGTTAAATTAATTTTAGGTCCATTTTATTTTCTCAGACCCTCTTGAATTTTTTGAGCCCCCACAATTTGGGCCATTTTAAACTTCTTGCTCAACTGAAAACTTCTAGTCCAAAGCTCTGTATTCTTTCTCAAAAGGAGCCTCTTTAAAAGTATGTGTTGCTTTAAAAACTCTGTCAACCTTATATAATATGTAGAATGTATGATTTTTAGTTCTGCAGGAAAATGACCCCCACAAGTGCTGGGCTCTGCAGGGCTGAGCCGTGTGTAACTTAGATGGCTACCAAAGTAACCAACAGGTGGGGAGCGTATACAGGTGGAGACGCTGGGAAAGGGACAATTGACTAAGTGACTCACGGACAGGATGGAGCAGGATGGCGTGGATATCATCCAGCTTCTCAGACTCACGGGCAATAGAAAACGTATGAATTGTTTATTTCTGCAATTCTCCATTCAGTCTTTTCAGACTGTGGTTGACAAAGGGTAACTGAAACCTCAAAAAGTGAAAAACACGGTGAGGGGGGACTACTGTATTGCTAAAGAGAGCCTCCACCTATATACCATTTTAGGGGCAGGCATGAAATAGCTACAAAGAGTTCTGAAACACGATACCTACAACACTACATATTTAGATTCTAGCTCATTAAATAAACGTTTATCTTCAGTTGTTTAAAGTCTAATAATAGTTAAACCCAGGCATAAGTGAATATTTTTAAATTTAATGTAATCCTTTACCACATAAGAAGCAGTTTCTCATAACTTGTATTTAGCTTACCAATTACTTATTCTAAGAAAGGTACCCTCTCATTTTTTTTTTTTAGTTGATTCCAGAGAGAGGAGAGGAGAGGAGAGGAGACAGAGGCAGGGAGGAGAGGATCAATGTGAGAAACATTGATCAACTGCCTCCCCTAGGAGCCCTGACCAGGGATCGAACCCACAACCTTTTGGTATACAGGACAATGCTCCAACCAAGTGAGCCATACCGGCAAGGGCATCCTCCTTCTTTTTCTAACAGATGAGGAAACAGGCTGAAAAATTAAATAATTCAGGGTGACTCAGATAATGGATCCAAGACAAGTTTTCTGCCTAAATTTTACACTTCTTTTCACTACTTTATTCTTATACATAGTTTAGTATAGTGAAACAGACAATTTGAGATATCTCTGGTGAAGATATTTTATTTTTCATAAAAATATAATTGTACAATGCTCTTCAGAGAAAGAAAAATCCCTTCAATGCCCCCAAATACCATGTGGTTTAACAGTAATCTTCCTCTCCCTTAAAACTAAATATGTAATTAACAATAAGCAACTGATTTATTGTGAAATATAGCATTTATGTTTCCCTTTATTTTAACTAAAGGCAAGTCCAGTTTAAACCTACACTTTTTGTAATAAGCCAAATCAAGTCTATCATAACTCAAAGATGATAAAAGAAAATGCTAAATGGTGAAGCTGATAAATAGTGCCAATTAGCTGGTAAACTGTGATATGAATTTGCTGCAGTAAGATAGATTCTGATTTAAATACAACAGACATATTTTAGATAAAATAGAAAAAAAATTTAAGAACTTCAACCATATCCTAAAACTTGACCTGGTCAGACTTATTCTGTATTATATTCACTCACCGTATTATGTGGCAGGTCTATGCTAAATTAGTGACAGATTATGACTGGTCTAAATATACAAACATATTTCCCCCCTTAACTTCCTTTCTGTGGGTGAAAAAGAAAAAGAGAACATCCCTCTGACTCAGAGAGCGAGGAGAACAGCACTGATCCAGGGGGACGATGCTCACCGGTCCTCACCCTTCGCTGTGCCCCCTCGGCCTGTCATTCCAGGCACATGAGAGATGCTAGGTGTCCGTGTGCTGCTCCCTAACTGAAATGGGGAAAGAAACGCTCCAGCTGTTTCAATCAGTGACATTTATTGACATGCTTCAAGTGGCCAAAGCGTGCAGTGAGCACATTCCCAAAGCAATCAAACATTCCTTTTTAAAACCAAGGCACTTTCTCTTGGTTTTGATCTGCTCCAAAAGACCCAATAGATAGGTTTAGGAATAAACTCAAATAAATTGTAATTTACTTTCAACCCCAAATTATACATCTTCTACCTGACCTGAGGACAGAGTCACTGCTCTTGTAAAGGTACTGGGGCTTGGGGGGGAGGAGAGGGATATTTGGGGGAGATATAGCTCAGATATTCGACCCTGTAATTTAAAATTGCAACCAGAGAAGAAATACTTCAAGCATAATGGAGACATTCCATTGAAGAGCCACATTCATTTTGGAATGTTTGCTTTGAAAACAACTCTTCTGGGGAATTCGAAAGGTACTAAACAAAGTAACACAGAGTAAGTACACCTTGCTTGGGTTGTTTTGCAAAATAAAAAATATACATTTGAGTAGACCATATGGCAAAACAGACCCATTACAACCTGAACACTATATTTAAAACACTTAAAAATTCTGAAAGCCTGAATATTAACAATCCTTTATCTGTATTTGTGATCCTAAAAAGACATTAAATACTCTTAAACCCCCCTGTCCACCAAAACATAGAGAGACCCAACAGTCTGGGCTAGTGGTATATCAGTAGTCGCACAGGACTGGACTAGAGATCTGAGTTTGCAACCTAAGCACAAGAGATCTTTCGGAACTCAGCTAAGGGGAGGCACTTTATTCAAATGCATAGCCTAAGAGAAGGAGTGGGGAAGTACCTTGTTATCGGAAACTGTGTGGTCTATCTCATGTTCCTCCTCATAGACCATTTCATAACAAAACATATTTTGTTTGGAAGCCAGATATTTGCTTCATTAGAGCCAAGGACAATTATAATTTAGCAGCAACAGGGCACACAACTCCTGATTTAACTATGGGAAAGAGAAGAGAGAGACTCTCAATGGGGAAATCAGAAGATTCCTAGGTCTATTTGAGTGTATCAGAGTATGAGCTGGATTCCTCAACCATCCCTCCACTGGTGGCCAGGGAGAAGTGAACGTCGCTTTGATGGGAACTGGAAAGGACTGCTCTGCCCTTGTGCACCTCCTAGCGTGGTGCTGCGCGTAACTCTAGCTCCAGTGTTTCACTCCGGCGTGGAGGCGTAGCCGGGCCTGAACCAGATGCACACCTACAGGTGTTTCGTTCTGGCTCAGAACACATTCATAAGGAAACTCATGTCAAGGAACAGAGTAAGTGTTTTGGTTATGGCTCCAGCCATTAGGTCTATCAGCAGTTTGTCCCTCATTTTGTTCCAGATCTCTTGAGGCAGAAACTCAATCTCAGCAGCTAATTTTAATCTATTCTCTTTAGGAAAATTTTCCAAGTTAGTTGACTACACAAGGAAATAGGTGTGAACATTCACTCCTGCCCTCCCCACATGCACATACAATAGACATACAATAGAAACACATACATACGTATACACCCTGGATTGTCAAGATGATGTATGCTTCTGAAATGCCTAAAAGGTTATTTCTTGTTTAAAAATAAGATTTGAATAATTATTCTCCAAGTATGGATGAGGCCCTAGCAAACTGTTTTAAATGCAGTTGGAGAAGACAGCAACAAAAGTTTTAAACAGGGGCTGTCTTGAGAGCTTTCCTGATGGGCGCTGTTAACATGAACATTATTTAAAACTGGCATATCATTATGGATTATAAAAATAGAAATGTATATATTGGTTAATACAGATTCACAGCTTATGCTGGAATGGCTCACAGGAGAAATCTTGGTTCATGCAGAAAATAGACGTTATCAAGTACATATAAAGAAATAAAATTAGGTCCTTAAGGCTAAGAACTTAGTCATCAGCCCGTTTGGTTTCTCTTTGCAGGGCAATCAAAAACATGAAAGGAGGTGACACCTAAACACATATACACATAACATTACATGGAAAGAATATAAATTAACCAATAAAGCAATGTGGAGTTAAGGTGCAAAAATACAATCTTTACCCATTTTTCTCTACTCCTGTGTTTTCAAGCATTACAACATATTAAATGCCATGGGTGGCAATGCCAACCAGAATGTTTGTACATTTTTCTAAGTGTTAAAAGTTAAAGCAAAATCCTTTGAGATCCAGGATCACACATTTGGTAGAAACTGCAGATTTACAGAGATGACTGTGGAGCAGTAGGTAGTAATACAATCTTGTCTATTCATCCTTCCTAGGAATCAGGATATTGACTTCAATCACTGACTCAACATTTTATATGATCTTCACCCTGAAAAACAAATCAAAGTTACCAATGTAAGAATGGTTTTAAAGTCAATGAAATTTAATCTGTTTTTAAAAATGCATGAAAAAACTTTTTAAAGTTTGGTATCCAGCCCTGGTCAGTGTGGCTCAGTTTGGTTGGAATGTCGTCTCATGTATTGGAAGGTCGCGGGGGCAGCTCCTGATAGGCCATATGCTGGGGTTGCAGGTTTGACCCCTGGCTGGGGAGTGTGGAGCATAGGGGAGTCAACTGATCCACGTATCTCTCACACATCAATGTTTCCCTCTATATATTTCCCATGCCCCCTCTCCAAAAAAATCAATAAAAAAAACTTAAAGTTTGCTATCTACAGGAAGGCTATTTTAAAATAGAGACTGAAGGAAAACTTTTTATTTCCTTAATTCAATTTAGATTAAGCAAATATTACCTCATCTAATAAAAGTTAACAAGCCAGTACTTCAATTTTATAAAAAAATTTTAAAAATAAAATGTTTATGATATTTCCTAATAACTAGTTCAAGTGCTCCCAAAGCAACCTCAATGATGAAAATATCAATGACATGACATCTTCATTCTAAAATCTGTACAGTCTCCTTAACAAATGGGGGGCTGGGACAACTGGATATTCACATGCAAAGTAATTAATTTAGACCCCTACCTCATACCATATAGAGAAATTAACTTAAAATGGATCAATGACCTAGATGTAAAAGCTAAAACTAAAAAACTCTTAGAAAAAAAGCATAAGGGTCAATCTTCATGATCTTGGATTTGGCAATGGATTGTTAGATATGACATACAAGACACGAACAACAAAAGAAAAATAAACTGGACTTCCTCCAAATTAAAATCTTTTGTGTACCAAAGGACACTATCAAGAAAAAGAAAACCTACAGAATGGGAGCAATATCTGAAAATCATATATTTGGTAAAAGAATCCATAATACATAAAGAACTCTTACAACTGAACAATAAAATAAAAAAGAACTCAATTAAAACATGGACAAGGGACTTAAAGATACATTTCTTCAAAGGAGATATACACATGGCCAACAAGCACATGAAGAGATGTTCAACATCATTAGTCATTAGAGTAATACAAGTCCAAACCACAATCAGGCACCACTTCACACCCACCAGGAAGGCTATAGTTTTTAAAAATGGAAAATAAAAAGTGTTGAAAAGATGCAGAGAAATGGGAAGCTCCATATATTGCTGGTGGGAGTGTAAAATATTTCAGCCACTGTGGAAAACAGTGTGTGGTTCCTGGAAAAGTTAAATATAGAATTGCCATATGTCCTAGCAATTCCACTTCTAGGTATATACCCAAAAGAATTGAAAACAGTTACCCAAACACACACTTGTACATGCATGTTCATAACAGTACTGTTCACAATAGCCAAGAGATAGAAATAAAAATCCATAAATGAATGAATGGATAAACAAGTTGTGGTATCCATATACAAAGGGGTATTATACAGCCATAAAATGGAATGAAGTACTGGTATATGCTACAATGTGAATAACCTTGAAAACATTATGCCAAGTCAAAGAAGCCAGACACAAAAAGTCACATGCTGAAGGGTCCATTTATATGAAATGTCCAGATTAGATAAGTCCATAGAGACACAAAGCAGATTCATAGCTGCCAGGGGCTGGAGGGAGAGGGTAATAGTGAGTAACTGCTGTGATGAGTTTAGGGTTTTCTTTTGGAGTGATGAAATGTTTTGCAACGAGATAGAGGTGGTGGTTGCGCAACATTTTACATGTAATAAATGCCTCTGAATTGTTACTTTAAAATGTTAATTTTATGTTGTGTGACTTTTGCCTTAATAAAATAATTCTTTATAGTGATGGGCCACTATACAAGACACAGCCTGGACTAGGTGAGGACCTGGCACATACACCTCTGCTATTTCTTCATCTATAAAATAAAAAGTGTAACACCTTCACATAATTATTGGAGGGAATACTTAACATACTTAATTTAAGTGAAAATACTTGGCAAACTGTAATGCAAAATACAAATAAAAGGTATTATTATTAACAATAACTAGAATGGTATACTCCCATTTATGGAGTAGGTCAGCATAATAAAAAAAACATTTCCATAAATTTATCAGTTGCACTTTATAGACCCCATGTAAAATGCATGTCAGTATTTATAATCTATTCATTTCAATTGCTTATTAGTGTATTGTAAACATCAACATTATATTTATTTAAAGATAAATACACAGAGGGAAAAAAGTCATACGTAGGCAAGTGGTCAATAGAAATCCTACCTTAAGACCCTCCTCTACATACACAGAAACTCTCCAGGTGCCGTACTCACAGGAATTGCTGTTAGCGTCTGTCTTCCCAGCCTTCATGTGCCTGACTGAGTTCTGCTGAGATTTGCTCTGCTCTTCTCCAGTCAGTAGGGCCTTTATTTCAGAAGGGATTTTTCCTTGGTCCATTGCCATGCACCACTGCTTGTACTGAAATATGTGAAATATATTTAAGTAAAATTTTACTGGTCAGAGTTCAGGAACCACTGGTAGAAATGCTAAGAACTCCCATGTCAACAAGTCAAATTGGTTGCTGGGAATTCCATCCTCCATTGTACTTCCTATTTCCAACCTAGGACATGGATGAGGCCTGCCATCTTTCACAAGAGGGTGGAAAACTGCTGCTGAATCTTCTGATGACATACTGGAGTATTGCTCAGATTAAAAAGGCCCCTCTGGTTAAAAGAATGTCTCCCCACAGTGCGCTACCAATTAGAATTCATCTCTTTTGGCTAATGATCACATTATTACTTCTATTCCTAAAATAAATACTTTTGTAATTCCTTTCTCTCTTTCATAAACATTCACTAAACATCTACTTCCTTTTTTATAATATAATTTTATTGATTTCAGAGAGGAAGGGAGAAGGGGAGAGAGAGAGAGAAACATCAATGATGAGAATCATTGATTGGCTGCCTTGTGCACGCCCCCAACTGGGGACGGAGCGTACAACCAGGGCATGTGCCCTTGACCAGTATTAAACCCGGGATCCTTCAGTCCACAGGCCAACGCTCTATCCACTGAGCCAAACCAGCTAGGGCATCTACTTTCTACCAGAGTGCTGGAGTGTGTACTAGGAATTAGGGTATGAAAAGATTAATTTCTCCAAAGAGTATGCTTTCAAGTGGCTTACATTACAGAAGGTGAGAAATAATTATAGCATAAGTCAAATTCAGTATACTAAAAAAAAAAAAATTACTGAATAGTGTATATCTGAACTCTCTTTATGCCCTAACCGTATTTTCATACCTTCTAAAAAGTGGAGGTTGCCTGTCCTAGTTTTGTAATGATCATGGTACTATTATTTCTCTCTTCTCCAAACTGTCACCTCCTCCCTTGAGCTCACAGTAATGGGGTTTCAATTCTCTTTTACCTATTCTCTTTTACATTTCTACAGCCACCACCCAAAACCTGAATGAATAAATGAAAGAAACATGCCAAATAAATAAATGTTTAAACAAATGGTATCATTCTGTTCATATTGTAGCATATTGTTATATTGCTTTTTCCACTTAGCAATATATTGTAAATGTTTTTCTATATCAAGAAATATATAGGTGTACTATGATTTTTATTGGGTGCAAAGTAGTCCAATATATGAATGTAATAACATTTACTTAACCAAACCCTTATTATTGTATATTTGGGTTATTTTCCATTATTTTTCTATCATAAATACTCCCTCAATGAAATAGTCATGTACATTCCACTCCTATTAGTCGAGTATGAAAATGCTTATTTGCCCACATCCTGAATGACCAATAAATATGCTTTCCCATGTCTGTCAAATGAATCAATAGGTGAAAACTGGTTTCTTCATGTTTTAATGCTTTGACTGTGAAACTTAGGTTGATTTTTTTCATGCATTTATTGACAGACTTTCTTACCATTTCCAGTTCCTCTCTGAGGGCACAGATGGCTCTTTCCCGACTGGATACCAATTCTTCCAAATACTGATACCTCAGTTTCTTTCTGGCCCGGCATTCTCTTGCACTCTGCCGGCTCCTCTCAAGTTTTGCCTTCAAGTCAATTTTGGCTGGCTTCCGACCACGTTTGCCAGGCTTCTTTACTTTGCCTCCAATCACCTTCAGCAAGAGAGAGAAGAGATAATTTTTTGTCTTAGTTCTGTGTCTAGGAAAGTGACTATGGCTGCATACTAGCATGGAAAATATTTATAATCATAAATTAATGAAGAATGGAACTCAAAAAGCATAATCCCATCAAATGCTTTATGAGGCTTTGCTTCATAATTTGTTTTTCTGGTACCTTTGATACTATGAATTTGAGAGCAGAAATAATATAAGTTTTCATTATTTCTTCAATAATAAAATTCAGATAGTTTAACAATAAACTTTATAAGCCATATGTAACTGGATAATAAAAACTAAAAGGTTGCCGAATTTTTATTGACTTGATAAAATAGTAAGTTAAAAAAAATCAATATTCAAAATTGTAAGTTCAGTATGATCTCAATGTTATAAAACAACACAAAGAAAGGATGTTAGTAACAAAAGATCAACAAATATTTCTCTGATAGGTATGATTATAAACAGCTTTTTCTCACCTGTATTTTTAATGATTTTTAAATGTTTACAATTAGAAAAACAAAATTTGTATGTAAAATTATGTATATATAAAAACAAATGGGATAGTATCCTAAGCAATTTGACGATAAATTCCCTCTTCAAATGTATTGAGCTCAAAGGAACACACAACACAGGCAGTCCCTGAAAGCCTCAGGATACTTCTCTTCTGCCTTTATTTATTATTTTTTAAAAATAATTCTTGCCAAAACCGGTTTGGCTCAGTGGATAGAGCGTCGGCTTGTGGACTGAAAGGTCCCAGGTTCGATTCCGGTCAAGGGCATGTACCTGGGCTG
>NW_006288361.1:193894-202064 GCF_000327345.1 Myotis davidii
AGTACCCTACTGTCTGTGTCCATGGGTTATGCATATATGCATACAAGGCTTCTCTCCTGCTTTTAGAAGCCTATAATTATAGTAAAATCTCCTACATTGTCTCAGGAGATTTCTACCTGATATTCATTTACCTGCATTTGGTGACTAGCAAAGTAACTTAATCTCCTTCGTTGTTTAGCTTTGGAACCTCCCCAAGTTCTTATACAAGATGTAACCGTGAGGATGATAAAGTTTTACATACATGAGCCTGAAGCTACACATCAAATAACTTTTTTTTTTTAAAGAAGTCCTTCGAAGGAGGGGTGGGGGGGGAAGAGTACATTTATTCCAATGAACAAGCTTGTTTGGAAAGTGCTTCAGGAACCAATTTCTGACAAGCCACAATACATATGCCTTTGGGGGCTACGTTATTTTAGAGCAATAGATTTTTCTTAAAATTCCCAAACAACTGGATTATCCACTTTGTTTATCTGACGAGGTTCTGAATGATGTCCAGTTCTTTCTGAAAGTTACCCTCAGGGAATAAAAAGTATACTGAAAGGAATACTGCGGAGGCTTTAAAGGCCATTCTAAAAGAGAAGATGCCAATCAAACACTGGCAGATCATTAGAATACCTGCAGAAGCTTTCCCAGGTAACAAAACTCAAAGGATTTGTTTGAAATCATTATTAATATCATACACTAACAATGCCCTATAAAGGTCAGATCATTACTAAGAATAATGGTTGGGTCAAGAAAACCACACTTTAAATGTGGATCAGCCACATTTAACAGACCCTGTATCAAAACATGATGGTTAGCCACTGCATCTAGCATTTTATAGGATGGCTCTGAAATGAAACTGAAGGGGGGAAGAAGTCTTTCCTTTCCACCACCATCTTGAAAGCTAGCTGCTTCGGTACTACTCCCAAATTAATTTCAACTTTTCAAAAACTGGTCTTTTAAAGCTTTCTATTCTGCATCATCATGTCTTTGTTCCAATATAATAATATATGTCTCAGGAAATTTTCCCTCAGGGTCAAATATTTGATTAGCAATTCCAGGATGACTAGTTGGTCCAAATATTACCATGGGCTAAATTATGCTTATATCACATCAACTGCACAATTTTAATAAAATGTTTTGAAATCGCCCTCCATTAAAACAAAGTGTACTTGCTTTGCTACAGCTTTTAAAAAGCAATATATTTACAGCAGAAACTCTTGTCTATAGTGAAATAAATAGTAATCACATCTATTCTTTATGTTGTAAAATGAGTCATCACACAACACTATCTATATTGCTGTTTTTAATTAATGCAGGAGTGGCTGCTTTGAGAAGCCAACAAGAGAACACAGAGTACTTTACAGATTTCATTGATTTTTGAAACACACCTAGCAGTCATAAAAATCAAACAAAAGTTATAACCCTTTGTTTAGTTTTCATGGTAGCAAAATATTTAAATTGGAACTATTTTATTCCTTTTTTTTTATTAGAAAGGCAGAGTAAATGAATCCAGGGTTCCTGTATCTTATGTCACCTCCTGTAAAATTACATTTTAAGTCACAAAACACCACTTCTCTAGCTTAACTTTTCCTCGGGAATAAATTGAATTTTTGGCTTTTGGTGCAAGCTAAAATCTCATCAGTGTACAGTTTTCAAGAGAGTCAAGTATATCACAGGATTATTGTAAATTTTAAGTATAATAATGTGTGACAGCACTTTGTAAAGGAAAGGTTATTATACAAATGTAGGTTACTGTACTAGTTGCCAACTATAGTAGTTAATGAAACTTTATATATTTCATAAGCCATAAAGATGGTGGGGTGAATAGGGGAAGTTAATTAGAAACTAGGAACCAGAAACTAACACTGAAATCAACCTCACAAATTCCTTAAATATCCCTGGGCCAAAAATAATTCTTACCTATGTTTTATAAAATTTTCACAAACTCAGTGATAACCACAGTGTCCCCTTCCTCTCTCCTGTTTCTTCTGTGAGGAAGCTTTTTTTTCTCATCTGTATTTTTTATGATTTTTGAATGTTTCTAATTTATGTGTTCAAAAAGGCTGGGAATTAAGATAAAACGACTGGATTCAGCCAAGAGAGTTCCTGATAATTCTAAATTTAACCATTATAGAGAAAGACAGAATAGTTTGCAAAGGCCTGAGCGTAGAGGGCACAGGCTTCCCAGTCAACAGGTTTAACTTCCGCAGAAAGAGGGGGCATGACTGTAGCTGCGTGCTCTTTAGGGGCTTATGAAAAGAGGAGGTCTCCAGGGTTCAGATTAAATCCTGTTTCAAAGGCACTTGAATCATTTTAGGCACAAGAACAACTTAAATGGAGGGCTCAATCGGGGTGTGCAGGGAGGGCGCACTCACAGTGGACAAGGCCTTGAGTTAGGCATGTTCTCTCATACTACCTCACACCACTTCAGGTAAGGTAAACCCTACATCCTCATGTTTTTCAGGGAAAGGGGAACAATTAACTCATTTATTCAACAACCACTATGCCCCAAACACTGTAAAACTCTAGGAATATTAACATAAGATAGGGTCCTTACTTTTAATGTATTTAGACTCGTGAAACACAGCAGACAGGAAATAAACAATAACATTATAAAGGGCAGGATAAATGTATATACATGCATGCTGGTAGCGGACACACACACACAGATATGCATAGCGATCTCCTTACTTCATATATGACAAATTTCTTTTTTATGATGACAAAATTTTAGTTCAGAGATTTTCAATGTCAGAGAAGGGTCTAGACCAGTGATGGCGAACCTATGACACGTGTGTCAGAGGTGACACGCAAACCCATTTTTTTGGTTGATTTTTCTTTGTTAAATGACATTTAAATATATAAAATAAATATCCAAAATATACATCTTTGTTTTACTATGGTTGCAAATATCAAAAAAATTCTACATGTGACACGGCACCAGAGTTAAGTTAGGGTTTTTCAAAATGCTGACACGCCGAGCTCAAAAGGTTCGCCATCACTGGTCTGGACCCAAGTCCTTTGATTTGCATTATAGCAACTTGTCATAACTCACTGTCATCAAGCATGACTATTCTCCCTAGGTTCCTAGGTAATACTCTTTAACTTGAACATATAATTCCCCAAAAAGGCTCTACCTAAAACCGACAGGTGTTAAATACACACTGCTATATTAATGTTATGGAGTCATTCATTTAATCCAGCTCACTGTGGCATTAGGCACTTGGGAAGGCAGTGGTGAGGTTAAGTAACAAACCTGTTCATTTTATGCTTCCTTGAAATTTTTGTTTACCTATTGTGAATCTCCACACCCACCCACTGAAGTCGTGCCAATGTATTACTTTATAAAATCTCCTCCTCTCTATTCCTACTGCCTACATTAGGCAGGGCCCTCAGAGATTACAATAGGTTCCCAATGGGTCTCCCTACCCCCTCCTTTTACCCTCCTTTTCTATCCCCCTTTCCTTAGTTATTCATCTTGCAAAGAGCTGCCAAACAAACCTTTCTTTTCAATTTATTATGATTGTATTTTTAATTTAGTATATTTTGGTGTATTTTTCTTCACTGTAAAAGAGTAATACCTGATCATTACAGGGAGGATGAACTATAATGGCCCTTTGGCCATGTCACTCTCAAGCTTAAGAGAAGACCTTTGGCTCAGCACTGCTTACTAGGTCACCACATCCAGTATATGAGTTTCCTGTGGCTGCTGTAACCATTACCACAAATTTGGTGGCCCTTTACAGAAAACTTGCCAATTCCTGCTCTAGTTTGTAACAAAATACTTATTTGCCAGTGCAATAAGCTTTAGAACAGGATATTCCCGTTTCCCCATTTTCTGGGGGACTCCTATTCTTCCTTACAGATTCATTCCTACTGTGTGACCCATGGCTGACATACCCAGGCAATTAGGCATCCATTCTAATACCCCAAACCACTTTGCCTCTGCTACCTTCATTTCTTACTTCACTATATTGTAATTATTTTCCTATGTGTCTGCCTTGCCCACTGCAATATAAGCTCCTGAGAATAGTTACAAACTCTTATTGACCTCTGTATCTCTACTGTTTAGCATAGTGCCTATAGATATTCGGTGTCCAACAAATGTCTGATAATTAACAAAAAAAAATAAACTTTTCTGAGAAGAGCAAAACATTATTTAAACTCTAATTTCAATTGGTTTGTGTAGTATTAAAATTACCCCTTAGGGTTAAACTATCTGTAGAGGCAACCTGGTTAAAATGTTCATGTAACCTAGATCGGAAAGGCAGGCACTTTAAAATATTAATGTCTACTGTCAGGTATTTATTTAGTAGATGAAGTGGCTCGTCTGTCTTAGTCTTGTGGAAAGTACTGGTGGAATAGAAAAACAGAAAAGGCAGAAAATGTCTGTGCATTGTGGTGCTGCCCATGGAGGGTAGCTCCAACTGTAAAGGATCTGGGAATGTCAAAGAGATTTTTTTGACTAACTTAAAATTTTTGCAAGAACTAGCACTACTCACAACAACTGAATGGAACAAAAGAACCTGTCTTCTAACCTAAGGAAGATGTAAGAAACCTCACTTTCAGATAACTGTGGATCAGGCAGGTGGAAAGGAAATATGGAGGAGAACAGTAGTCTACAGAAACATATTGTGACCAGCAGCCGGTCACCCTCTCATCGGCCCCTCAATTGGAACTTGATGCCCTAAACTGTCAGGCTGGGCCATAAAGTATGGTGGTCTTTTATCAATTCATAGTCTGCGGCAAGACCATATCTGGTCTAGGATATTTCAATTTACGCATTCATTCATTCACTCAATAAACATAAAAGTCAAATGTAAAACAAGAGCCTTCTGTCTATGATCAAAGCCTCTGAAAATATCACATTTCAATTTTCTTTGTGACTGAATGGAGCAGGTCAGGGAGAAAAGGCTTTCATAAGAACAAGCACTTTTTTGTAGAGGTGGGCTCAGGAGACTACCTCTCTCACATAATCTGACAGTTTAGGGCAGCAGTTGCCAACCTTTTGGACCTCATGGACCACCAGTGGTCTAAGGATCACCGGTTGGCGACTACTGGTTTAGGGCACCGTTTAAGTTCATACCATGTCCCATCCCATTGCCCCTATCCCATTTGGGGGCATAGTTAGGAGCAAAGGGTTGTTCAGAAGTAAACAGAGCCACAAAAGTTACACAACAGAATGCACTTAAGAATTAGTAAAATGAGCCCTAGCTGGTTTGGCTCAGTGGAGAGAGCGTGGGCCTGGGGACTGAAGGGTCCTGGGTTCAATTCTGGTCAAGGGTTGCGGGCTCGATCCCCAATAGGGGGTGTGCAGGAGGCAGCAGATCAATGATTCTATTGTTGATGTTTCTATCTCTCTCTCTTCCTCTCTGAAATCAATAAAAATGTATTTTTAAAAAAGAATTAGTAAAATGAGCATGTTAGGTGCCTACTACACTGTGCTGAGGACCAAGGAAGTCACTGCAAGGTAATACAGTAATGATAACATTTATTGAGTGCCTTCTATGTGTTATAGACTCTGCACTCAAGGCATTATTTCTAATCCTCAACAAAGCCTGTGAAGAAGATATTGACCACTTAACGGGCGGAATGTAAGTTCAGAAAAATTAAAATAACTTAGCCAAGATTTATTCCTTCCCAACTAACCTAGTAGAGATCTACTCGGTATTTGAACTGCATACTCTGGCTGGCTGGCTCAATGAAACACATTAATAAAGCCCAGCTTCATTAGGGCATTCTCTGTAATGCCACTCTGTTCCAACTCAATTCAATCACTATTAACAACCAGTACTCTATGTGGTATTAGGCACAATCCGAAACACTTGAGGCAAAGCGCACCCACATTCAGATTTGTCCTGCTCTTATTCCAGGAGGCAGAATGTGGAGAGCTCCTGGCAAACTCATTTATCACCACCGATGAAAACAACTCAGGATACAGAATCTTTCTAAAGGAAGGGCCTCCCATGATCATCATCTGTTTCTTGACCTGCTCATTTAAATACTGCCTTCCTATCATTGCTGCTCCTGTTCGCTTCATCCTCTTCCTGTTCCCTGGCCTCGCTGTCAGTGTTTGTCATCCTTTGTGCTCTCACCAGCACAGCTCCCATACGTCCAAGCCCCAATCCTCACCTGCCCTTCAGGGAACAATGGAACCTGAGACGCCATCACCCATACCTAATGTGAAGAAGAAGCGTGTTATGGGTGTGAGTATGGATGTTTGTATGTACTAGGAAGACAATACAATTTTGCAGGACTGTAACAACTGGAGCCCAGAGAAAGGCAGGACTGGGCACTGCCAAAGCCTTATTACTTAAGGGCTGTTTCACACTGTCTGACTGCGGAAAGCAGCCCAGTCTTTCTGTACATGACACTTAAATATTACTCATCCAAACCTATGACAAGCAGTCAAAGTGAAAGTGGTGTATTCACAGAGACACTATTCATCCATAGACATCTGAAATGGATTTTGTTTTCCACACTCATTAAAGATTTCAGAAACTGCTGGTTTCTAAATTCTTTCATAAAAACAATGAATTAATAAAGAATGAAAACCCAATTTATTTTGTGTACCTGGGACCCTATAGGAAGTAAGATATGAATAGTCTGCCCCTGAAATTTAATTTCATCCTTTTAGGCAAAACAATAAAAAAATTTTTATACCCCCTAAGAGTTTGCTTGTTTTAGAAATAACTCCTATGTGGGTTTATAGCAAAGTAAAGTAACTCAAAATCTTAAGCATTTTTCTTGGACTTCTTTGAGATTACTGAAGACTTTGAGAAAGTTATTAAATGTTTCAAAGGTGTGAAAAGGAAACAACTGAAAATTATGTAGACTATTCTGTGAGAGTCTCAAATTAAAAAAAAAAAACTAAAGAACAATATGTTATTTTGGCATTCTTAAACAGCCATAACATTATTTTCTGGGAAAGATAAAGGATACAATATGTGGATTTAATTTCAAAATTAACACTGAAAGAGCAAGCTAGCAAAGGCTTTTTGGAAAAGTTATTTTCTGATTTTTCTGGAACATTTAGAATTCCCCCTTTCTGTCTGGGAAACACCACTTCCTATTAGGAGGGGTTTACTACTTCACAAGCAGACTGCTTCTCTAGGTGAGTCCCAATTCCAGAGTTCTGTGTTGGGCTTTCCCTTCTATCACTTTTCTCAGAGCCTCTGCAGGGACAGGAAGAGGAGATCATGTAGAATAACACCAACAGTAGTACCGAGAAGCTGGAAATCTTTCCAATCTCTCTGATTGATAGGTGAAACCAAAATTGGACAGCAACAAAATGTTACTGGTTACCTGGAAGGGGAAAAGGGCACCCAAAGAAAAAGGCTACCTCCAGCAGCATGCTGAAGAGTGTAAGAAAGTAAGACCTCTGGGGAGCAGAGGGAAGGAGCAATTCCCACTTCAAAAACTGGCAAATTCTGTAAGTCTGATGATCAATAAGCCGACCATCCCTATCTTCATGAAATAAAACTGGTCAACACTAACGTGGATAGACACAAAGACAAAAAGGTTATACATACGAATGACCAATAAGGGACACTGCTCTTATAGTCATAGGGGTAATTGATTTGGAGAGAGAAAGGGGGTGGTGATGGGTTATTAAGACAGATGAACAAGAAGGGATTCACTACTTTTCTTAGAGAAGGCTTTCCAGGGGAGGTTAGCTTCCAGACTCTGGACGAATAGCAACAGGAGCTTAGCAAAGTGTTCCAACCAACCACAGGAAAATAGCTCAGAGGGGGAGTGAACTGATTATATGAATGGGGCATTGAGTAAGGGCGCAGGAAAGAAGAAAGGGGAACAGTCAAGGGAAACAGGGCTGGTTCAGGGTGTCCTAGTTAAGATCTCCAAACTGGAGAAAGGCCGGGCGGGGGCAAGGGCAGGCAAAAAGGGAAAGCAAAGTAATTCCTTCACGTATCTCGGTCGGCGAGTCCAGGAGTAGGACTGGCACTACCTGGAGAAGCTGACAAACAGGCTTGCCCCGAGAGTGAAAATTTCCCCGAGGAGAGGGCCCTTTGGGGAACAACGCGGCCCGCTGTCCCCCGAATTCCTGGGTGGGTACCCCTGGGTACTAACTGAAGGCGCGGGGACACCTACAGCAGGTGTTTCTTGGGTGTTGGCATGGACTACAGAGCTAAGGCTCAGCGGCGGGACCCGCACTTAGCGACAAGCA
>NW_006288361.1:202100-217471 GCF_000327345.1 Myotis davidii
TTCTGACTGCCTCCTCTCGCCTAACAGTTCGCTTCCCTGATGCCACAGTCACGGGGATGAGGGACCAGTTCAGGAATGGCAGAGCGGACCCTGGAGGCGGCCCAAAACGCCTCCCTCCGCGGCCACCGCCCCCTCCGCCCCCTCCATGACAGTCTGGGTGTGTTTACAGACGCCCTGGAGAGCTGCCGGGACACTTGGGTGGGCGGGAGCGAGGCACGCGGAATGGCCCCTCCGGCCGCCGTAGCCCCGCGGTGTTCTGGGGATTGTAGTTTCCCTTACCCCAGCCTGTACGCAGCAGACCAGGAAGGAAACTACAATGTCCACAGGGCCTCCGCCAAGCGTCTGTTTTCCTCCGGCTGCGAGCGCTGCGGAGGCGGGGCCAGGCGGGAGGCCCTAAGTGCGTTTCCCACAGTCGCTCCCGGAGAGGTTGGGCCTGGGGTTCCCAGCGGCTTGGGCGCCCGGAGGAAGGAGCCTGGGGCCCCGTGGAGGCAGCCCTGAGGTGGGGACCCCGAGGATCCCCGGAAGGTTTCTTATTGAAAAGGCGCAGCTGCTTCGGGAAACAGTTTGGCGGTTCCTCCCGATATTAGACAGTTACCATATGGCCGGCAATTCCCCGAGGAATGGGAACACACGTCCACATGAAACCTTGCACACGACTGTTCTGTCCTAGAAACTTTATTCATAATAGTCAGGAAGTGAAAGCAAACCAAGTGTCCTCCAGTGGATGAATGACTAGGCCAATGGTAGTGCGTTGTTAGGAATATTACCAGACCATAAAGAGGAGTGAAGTACTGATACACGCTCCACTGTGGATAAGCCTGGAAAACATGCAAAATGAAAGAAGCCAGACAAGAAAGCCACATATTGTAGATTCCATTTGTAAAGAAATGTCCAGAATAGGTAAGTTCAAAGACACAGAAAGTTGAGTGGTTGGCGGGGGCAAGGGTTGGGGAACAACGGGGAGGGCGGGGAGCCGGGATGGGGGAGTGATCGCTAATGGGTTCCGGGTTCCTTTTTGAGCTGATGAAATGTCCTCAAATTGATCTGGTAATGGCTGCACAGCCCTGTGAATATACTAAAACCCACGTAGTTTATATGAATACATTTTATGGTATGTGAATTATATCTCAATAAAGCCATTGAAAAAATGAGTGTCATTGTGCCCTCCTGGTTTAATAAAGTCCGTGAGCTCGTTGTTGTGTCAGCCCATATCAGGCCATTGAGGACTGGACAGAGGTTGTGTTCGTTCATGTCATCCTGGGGAGCCCTTTGATCCCTTTCACACTCTTCCAAAATTCAATGGAGATAATGGAGTTCCCAGATTCAGCAGTAAGTATACAGGACATTCACTTACAGTTGTATTTTCAGATAAATACCTTTTGTAGTACAAGTATGTCCCATGCAATATTTGAGACACGTTCTTACTAAAAAAAAAAAAAAAAAAGTATTTGTTCTTTGTGTGAAAATGAAAATTAACTGGGTGTCTTCTGTTTTATTTGGCAACTCCAAATTGAGTAAGAGCACTGACAGGCAAGTTGAGTCATCTCTGTGATCTATACAGTCCTTCAAAGGCTCTATGAAGAAGGTAACCTCTTCCAAGTAAATGCAGCCTAGGCCGGTCCTGAGGTGGGGAAAGGGTCTGGCATGCTAGGGTAGTGACTGTGGGGCCCAGACCTGGCGCTCTGAGAGTTGCCCAGCTACATCCTCTCTGAGGATCAAGGGGGCCCAAGTCTGTGTTAGTGCAGGCTCTCTGCCTCTTCCTCACCTAAAACCCCTTTGTTCAACACCTCCAAGAGCCCCTTTCCACCTCCTCGCCTCCTCATCCTGTGCCCAGCCTGCCCTCCGTTTGCATCCTCCGTATGCCTTCGCTGCCCGTAAGCCCTATTCTTCAAGGCGGAACTGTCTTTCTCCCGGGTTAGTTCTCTGCCACTCTTCCTTCCTGTGACAAAAATGCACCCACATGGATGGACCTGGAGAGCATTATGCTCAGTGAAGTAAGGCAGTCAGAGAAAGACAAGTACCATATGATTTCACTCATACGTGGAACCTAAGGAACAAAGTAAACTAACAAGTAAAATAGAAACAGGCTCATAGATAGGGAACAGACTGACTGTTGTTGGGGGGATGGTGGTGAAAAAACGTGAAGGGATTAAGCCAAAACAAAACAAAACATACACACACACACACACACACAAAAAAAAAACACCCCTCAATAGACACAGTATGGTGATTAACAGAAGCAAAGGGGGTTGAGGCAAGGTACAAGAGGGCATTGGGGGGATAAATGGTGATGGAAGGAGACTAGACTTGGTGTGGTGAACACACAATACAATATACAGATGATGTATTACAGAATTGTACACCTGAAACCTATATCATTTTAATAACCAATGTCACCCCAAGAAGTTCAATAAAAAAGAAAAATGCATCCAGCCCTTTGTAATGGAACTTATCCACCCATGCTTGGCTGGGTGTGAGCAGCTCACAGACTCAATTGCCAGCCCCTCGGGAAGGAGGTCTAAGATTGTTTGAACCACGTAGTGGGAATCTAAAAACTTGCAGGGGCAGCATTTATACCAGCTTCAGGAGAGTGGTTTTCTCTAGGGAGGGAGGGGAGCTGAGAGTCAAAGGGTCCTGGGTGGTTGGCTATATATTTAACTTTTAAAGAGATGAAGTGAATATGTTATATCTGTTGGTTGGGATGTATGTTGTGATATCCTCTTTGTATTTCTGTACATATGAAATATTAACACAATTAAAATAGGAATTAAATTTTAAAAAAACTATAAACACTTTAGAAGGTGTGGAAATACTTTATTTTTAAAAAATTTTAATTTATAAAAATAAACTTAATCACATCATAAAAGAAGACATTGTAAGTGGAAGAAAATCTTATGAAAAAGTATTGTGTAGTCATATGTTCAACATACCCAGAATTGGTAACAAATTGGTGAGGAAGAACAAGAGTGAATATTAACTTCTATAAGTATAAACCCTCAAGAAATGTATAATCCAGGAAGGAGAAATTCACACACACAGGAGACTATGAATAATCACTAAACAAGACTCCTGGTGAAAAATACTACAGATCAAGTTTAATATCTATGTGTTAAGTGGGTAGGGAGAGCCAAGCATCACACTGATTGCTAGAAAAGGAAAAGTGAACACAGCAAATGTATGTTCTTTAAGGAGTGGGAAGAAGTTTAGAAGAAAAATATGCTCTCCGACTCCCAGGCATACTTTGTATTCATGGTTTTTAATCATTTTCCCCTATATCGCCTTCTCAAAAAGAACCTCAAAGGCATGCAATCCCTTTTAAAAATGCATATTTTCTCCTCCCCCCATTTTTCCCTCCCCAACATACACAGACACATTTCATGCACTCTCAGAAATCCCACACAGAGGCACTGTTGGCCTATGATGCATCAGGCCTTGCCGCTGCTGTTTAGTTTCTTGTAGTGAATTCCTAAGCAGCATGGCACACACCCACGCCCACTAGGCCTGCATGCCTTCCATGCCCTCATCCCTCTCTCTTCTGTTCTTCTTACCACTAGGCTAAAAGAGCACAGGTGTCTAAACAGAGCCAAGATGATCATGTTACTCCCTAGGCCACATGGGCCCGCTTGGCACATGCCTCTGGGGAAACATCAGAGAAAAAGGAAGCTCATTAAAATAGCTTCTTAGGCTCCAGCTGGTTTTCCATTAAATTTGACATGAGAGTCTATGAATTTAAAAATTACCTAGCCCTTTCCAAACTTTCATTGGAAATGAAAGTTGCTTGACTCAGTTCTGGCATGGAGATTTTTCCCCATCTCCAATTTAGAAATAGAAATAATTAAAAACAAAGCCTGCCAAGAAAGAAACAAAGGTAGCCATGAAATCTACCACGGTAACTTCTGACCCACCTTAACATACCGTATATTGGAGAAAGAAGGTATCCCAGAGCCATCCTAGAGTGATCAGCTGTCACTTTCTGTCCCTGGCTTATTTTTTCAAAGAGTTAATCATCTATAGCTGAGTAATAAAAATTTAAAAAGCAGCATGGTTGTACAGTGAATTTGTGGATAGTTCAAATTTTGACACAGAAAATGAGAAAAGAGGAAAACTATTCATAGACAAAAACAAACCTCTGATTGAAGAGAGGTAGGGGGTGGCATGAGATTAAGTGAGGAGGGTAAGGGAACAAAAATTAACCTTATAGAAACCACAAACAAGGGGAACAGTACAATATTCTACATTCAGAACAACAGAGTATTATTGCTGCTGATATGGTAATCTTGAGAGGTACTGAGAAAAAGTGGGTGGGTCATGTGAAATTCATGAAATGCTTGAGGTGAGCTCACTGCTGAAGTATTAGTCACGTCTTGCTTCGTGTGTGGTTTTTCTCCAATTTATTGTATAGATAAGTATTCCTCTGTACTTTCTGTTCCCAAAGAGTTTAGTTTATTTTCATGAGGTTTTAAAATATTTCATCTCAAAAGTTTGTTTCTGTTCTAAAGGCATTTTGTAGAATGCCTCCCCTCTTTTGGCCTACTCAGACAAGTATGCCTACATTTGCATACAGCACAGTACCTATTTACTCTGCATTGGCTAGAAAGTTCAGAGGCACGAGCCTAAAGGAACATTTTCAGACTGAGGACATAATTCAACCTCCAGCTTGTCAGCAGGAGCGAAATAAATAAATAAATAATTCCAAGAAGGACTGAAACAGTCTATTGAGAAAGAAGGAAAAAGAGACACAATCAGCATAAAAATAAGGAAGAGAAAATGAAGCTCAAGGAACCAAAACCTCCCATGTTTAGAGTTTGCCTTACCTCTTCCCCTTCACCAATATAGTAAAACCTTCTTAAACTCAACAACGTTTCTTAATATTGTCCTAACTACCATTCCCACTTAAAATACTGCTGTTATTCCCAAGCCATATATTTTACTTCACTCAGTAGAAAAGAATAAAGTGTGCCCTTATTTGAGGAAATAATAGAAAATTTATTTATTTGGTCTGTAAGCAACTGTTTAAAATTGAACTATCCTTTGTAAGAGATGGCTTATTAAGCACTGCTATTAGTCATTTACACTTTAGTATGAATGTGCTCCCTCTCCCCCTTTCACTTGTTACCTAACGATTCGTTTAATATGGGGTTTAGGTGTAGAAGAAGAAAATTCTATGACTTTAAAGGACAGGTGTTATAAAAAGGGAATCGATTTGGGGAGATATGTTTGCTATGGTGGGACTTTGAGCATTTAAAGAGAAGCAAGTCAACACTAGATAACTGTAGGGTTAGGGTTGGGGGAGATAGGAGGGAGATGAAGAAACAAGTGACCAGGTACCTTCTTTCACAATTCTCCTGAGGATTGACTCAATAGAAACACATTAAACAAGCACATCTCATTCTACTGACTCAGACCTGAAGAAGTTTAAACTTACCATGGTACATGTCATAGAGTAAGGAAGAAAAACAACAACACACTGCATTTATTGTTCAGAAAACTTTTTTATAAAAGCAGCTTTCTTTCCTCTAAGTTCACTTTTGAGGTTGTTGTTTCCATGTAAGAGTTGGTAAACCAGAATTGTTTGCTGAATGAAAATCTGACAGGGCTCCTCTTCCAGAGCTTGCATTTTTAAGAAGCAGAAGCCTGGAATCCTAGGTTATCCAGGAGGACGTGTGGTTTTGGTACCCATAGACTTCAGGAAAGCATCAGGGGAACCATGTCTTCGATTTTGAATAATTTTAACTGCTTCAATCTTCCCTATTTCTAAGGAGAAAAAAAAAACCCAAACCCTAAAATTTACTATTGGGACCTTATCAGATGTACTTATGATCCTAAAGATATTTTCAAAAAGCCACAAATAATATTTTTGAGAATTTAAGTGTTACTATTTCCTGCCTCTTGTTAGGTGCTGTCTATTGCTAGATGAAAATACCTTCAAGTCTTTCTTTCTGGCATTACTTTTTAATATTATGGATATTCTGATTTTTTTATTTGGTAACACATATCTCCATTTATTTTTTTTACTCATTTACATAGTTAGGTTAAGAATTCTTGCCCAGCCAGCATGGTTCAGTGGTTAAGTGCTGACTTATGAACAGGAGGTCATGGTTCCATTCCCAGTTAGGGCACATACCCAGGTTTTGGGCTTGATCCCCAGTGGTGGGTGTACAGGAGGCAGCTGATCAAGGATTCTCTCTCATCATTGATGTTTCTATCTCTCCCCTTCCTCTCAGAAATCAACAATAAAAAAAAGAATTCTTTTAAAGCATATTTTCAAAGCCTTTGACTTTAAAGGCTTCCCACAACTACATAAGAAGACTTTTATTTCAGGATATATCTTTAAATCATTTTGGTTAAGCATAGAATTGTTTCCAGAAACATTTAAGTCTGAAGGTGGTTAATGTCAGTCTTCTTTGGTTAATACCGTGTTACCTGAATAGTACAGTACCTAATATTCTGTGTGATAAAAATATAATATTAGTAGTAGTAATACGACTCGACAGTTTCTAAAAAATGTTTGCATGAATATTAACTCATAGGAATGAAGATATTGCTACGTGGACGCTGACCAATTCTGCTAACAGTACAGGGTGGGACAACAGTTGTTCATATGGAAAATAATTAACAAATAATACAAGAATAAACTCTGTGTTTTGCATACTCATAACTGTAAACCTACTTTTCCCTCACCCTGTATTTCTGTTACCAACAAGCAGTCTCTGGTAGAACAGCATGGTTGTTCTAGCTAACATTATCATTAAAAGTTAGATATGGAAACAGAAATAATTATTTCCATATCTGTCTCTGTAATTTATAAAGGTGTCCAAATCATCGCTTGCTATGTGAATTCTAAGTGTATCTCAACTGGGTTTTAAAGGACACCCCTTTATTCCTATTTTGTAAGTAAGCCTAGGTTGATTCTGCCCTCACTGTTTATGTTTTTTATAGGTTCACACCATGCTGTTTCTCGGCCTTTCCCTTTTTAACAAGTCTTTCCCCGCACCTGAGAAGCCCTGAGTGGCCTTTGCCGAGAGGTGTCTGACACTGATACCTCTCTTTCCAGGGGCAGTCCCCAGAACTGCCTCAGGTACACCTCCCATTGTGTGTGGATGAAGAATCACAGTTCTGCTTGTTTGTGTTTTAATTGAAGTGAAAAAATTATTCTGTTTCCATTTCTGTTCTGGACTTGGTGCTGCCGGCCATTTTCTGGGGCCTTCTACTAGGACTTATGGGGCATGTAACCACCGTGATCCATAGGAACTTGGTATAGGCGTACACATATTTTCCACACAAATACTAAGCTCTTTGTTCCTTTCATTTTTCTTCTTTAAATTCGATCAGCCACCTTGTTTCCCCCAAAGGATGGTATTATCAGAACTAACAGTTTATGCAACTAGCTAGTCTGTTACAGGACTCATTTTATAATGATCGTAGGAATGAGAAAGTCTTAACAGTTTGTTGCGCCAGCGTCTCCCGACACTCCTGCTGCCCTCAGGCTGATGAGATTCACGACACAAAAGTAGCAGCACCCTCCTTCCACTTTTATCAGGATTACGTATTTCCCATTGGACATTTTATAGACCGACTTTACGTTGAATCTCTGGCCTCTTTCTCTAAAGTAGAACAGTAAGTCATTTTACCTTAAGTAATGCCGCCTTGCTCAGATAAGCTGCTTGAGTTGAGTTTGTGCCAATTCAAGATGGCCTCGTGCTGGCTGATGCACACGCAGTTAGGGATTGTGCAAGAAATGTGGGTCTTTTGCTGGAGTGTCGGCACCTTGGTCATCGGCCTTGACCTGCTCCTCCACACTTCACCCTTTCCCTCTTCCCTTGGGGTTCTTGTGTTGTGCCCTGTGGTTTTTGTTGTTTTGTGTTTTCAGACAGCAGTCCTGGCAGGGGTGGGGAGAAGTGTAAACTGTGTTTGTATTATGGTCACATGGTGGTTAAGATTTTGTCCGGTTTGTTTTCTCTTGGAAAGCTTCAGGCCTTCTGGCGATTCCCTTAGAGAGCCTCCTTTCCCGCTTAGCACGGAACTTGTCTGTTGATCTGTTGTGTTCTGGCTGCTGCAGGTGAGGTCCAAACACATGCTTGCTCCCTTCCTGCCCAGTTATAGCTTCCAGAGAAAAAGACTGTACCTCCTCTTCATGGTAACCCTCATCCTTCTGAATCCCCTCCTCGCCCCCCCCACCCCCACCACACACACATACACACACACTGTAGGATCCCTGAGTAAGTAGTATAACGACACTTGCTCAATTTCCTGCTCTCCACTTGTTTCCTCCCTACTTCCCATCCTTGATCTCATTCGCGCTTTTTTCCTCCCTTGATTCTACCCCTATCCTTGCTACTGATGCATGGCTTGAAAGCCCCTGGGGCTCTGCCCTCCTTTAGGCTTGGGAAGAACTACTTCTGCAGTTTCTCCAGGTGCCTGCAGGGCAGCTCAGGCCCCAGCCATCCAATAACTAAGGTACCCAGCACAGCTGTTCCCTTGTTTCCACAGGTGCTATTGCTAAGTTTGGAGAGGACAGTTTGTTGTGGGAAGGTGGAGTCAGACCCCTGTCAGCATTCTTCCGGGGAGCTGTCTCCCCAGATTTGCCTCTTTAACGTTTCCAACAAACAGGTGGTCACTCCATTGGTAGTAAATTCCTGGATATTTTTACCCAATGCCCCAGAAACAAAATGACAATGTTATTGGACATGTCATACAGCCGGGCAAATGAGTAATGTCCTCATTAATCAATTTGCCAAAGAAAACAGTTTGCTATCTAAGCTTGTTTGGAGAGATGCTAGCTATGTGAAGGAAGAAAAACTCGGCCATCTGCTTAAAAGTACACTGTCAAGATTAAAATGATATATACTTGGTGACTTGGTGTGTTTTCAAGTTAACCTTGCCCTATGCAAGGCTGTACCAACTGCACAGTAAGTAACACTCAAGTAACTGTTACAAGAGCCTCACTGTAATGCTTTAGTAGTGTCCATTGTGTAGGGACTCAGGTAGAGATAATTTGGAATCCAAGAGAGATGCAAATTTTACCAGAACTGTCACTCTATTAAGAAATGTCATACTACAAAGGAAACCTGCTGCTGTAGTATGGTTGATTCATTTTTTATGCATCCACTCATTTATAAAATGGATTGAGTGCCCCTTCTCTCCAGGCATGTGCTATACTCTAGGCCAGCCGTGGGCAAACTATGGCCCGCAGGCCGGATTCGGCCCGTTTGAAATGAATAAAACTAAAAAAAAAACAACAAAAAAAAAACAGACCGTACCCTTTTATGTAATGATGTTTACTTTGAATTTATATTAGTTCACACAAACACTCCATCCATGCTTTTGTTCCGGCCCTCCGGTCCAGTTTAAGAACCCATTGTGGCCCTTGAGTCAAAAAGTTTGCCCACCCCTACTCGGCACACAAAGATTAATGAGACAGGGTCTCTGCTTACACACTGATGGGGGACTCATTTGCATACTTCTCTAAGTACTTAAACAACTGCAGGATAGTGTGTTAAGTGGGATGACAAAGATATATATAAAATACAGAGAGAATCTAGGGGAAGTCCTTCCTGAAGAGCCAACTTTTGAACCAGGTCGCCAAGGATAAGTACAAGTGTTATGAACAGGCAAGAAAAAAGCCTTTTGCAAAGCCATACTGGCATGAAATCACAACGGGGACTGCAAGTCATTTGGTTTGGGTGTAACGTAGGTACCTCAGGAGATGGGAAGAGCAGTGTCAAGAGCTAGGGCCAAAGAAGCAGACAGGAGACAGATGATGCAGCACATTGAATGTCAAAGTTAGGAGTGGGGACTGAATGGGTGACATTGAATTTGGGGAGAGCTTGGCTCTTTCACAGATAGTTGGCAGCTCCTCAATACCTTACTTTATTTTGTAATATTTTAATGTCATACTCACAATATATGTTAAATGATGGTATGGTATACAGAAATTAATATTATTGTACAGGCAGTCCTCGGGTTACGTCGGACTCAATGTACATCATTTTGTGGTTATGTCGCTGTCTCCCATTTATGTATAAAAAAAAAGTTCCATAATTTCGACATATGTACATATGTGCTTTATGTTTTTTATTATTTATTTACCACAAGTAAAGGTCAGGAATTGTTATCTTTCTTTTAAATTTTTTTACTGTTTCACTTCATTACTGCTGTGTCTGTGCTCCATGTGAGTGACGTAGGTGCTTATATGTAGGTGGGTTCTGACTTACCGTGAAAATCGCGTTACATCACGCCATAGGAAAAGGATCTCCGATGTAACCTGCGGACCTACAGTATAAGGGCCTGGCACATATTAAGCTTCACAAAGCTGATGACTGAATGAATACTCTGCCATAAGTCTCTCACCCTTGGTCAGATATTGGTGGTAATGACAGGACTATTAATTAAGCCTCGTGACTTACTTCTTCTCCAGGCTCTTTCTGGCACACACTAAGCAACTAGTGACAGAGGAGCTGTTGAGATGTCTTTATAGGTATGCAATGCAGCTACAATGCCCAATATGTTTTCCAAAAATTATCTTAACCCCTTCATTGCCCAGGAATTTTATTCAATCTATTGTAATATCTCTGGGAAAGAAAATTAAGTCTTAAAATGGTAGTAAGACATGGAATTCAAGCTAAATAAGCCTTTTATTTTCACTTTTGCTGAATTATGTCTGCTTTGCAAGGTGAGTGATAACCTAGAATGAATAAATACCTGTATGTTTTCAATCCTCGGTTGGGAATCCACGGATGTGGAGGAGCAACTATATGTAGTGCTCTATGCCATTTTATATAGGGGACTTGAGCGTCCATGGATTTTGGTATCCATGGGGGTCCTGGAACCAATCATCCCCCCAGGGGGAAACCAAAGGACAACTAAGTTTTGGGGGAGTCAAAGGTTATACACAGATTTTTTACTGTCCCCTAACCTTCACACTGTTCAAGGGTCAATTATAATTATATTTACAATTCTTTTCTCTATGACTTCTGGATTTTATGTCACACTTAGAAAAAGCCTTTTCCATGACACGATTATACAAAATGTATTGTTTTATTCTAGTACTTTATGATTTCATAACTACTTATCCCAACACCATTTATTGAACGTTTTCCCTACTGATTTGGACTGCTCCTTTTATCTAAACTTACTTTGTTTGCACCTGGGCCCATATCTGGACTGTCTACCTTTCTCCATTCATCTGCCTATTTCAGTGCTATACCAACTGTTTACATTAGTGTGGTTTTGGAATATATTTTAAAACATAATGGCTTTGGATTTTTATCATACCATGAAAATATTCCTAATTATATTTCAATGGTGGGTACATGTCATTGTACCTTTGTCCAGACTCATAGAACGTACAGCACCAAGAGTGGACCCTAAGGTAAAGTATGGACATTGGGTGATTAGGTTCATCCTTGGTAAAAAATGTACCATTCTGGTTAGTGATGTTGATCATGGGAAGGCTATGCATATGTAGGGGTGGGAATATATGTGCAATCTTTGTACCTCCCTATCAATTTTATTGTAAATCTAAAACCACTTTAGAAAAATAAAGTCTTTAAAAAATAAAATTTAAATTTAAAAAAGTGAGTGGAACTAAATTTCTTGCTTCACTCTATTCTCATGTTTATATTTCCAGGTGATCTATACTCAAGTGCCAATAGAGAAAGTAATTGTGTGTTCTGTTTGTACAGAGTAACAATGGCTGTAAGATACCTTAATGATTCTTAATAGCCAGTATGATTTTTCTTGTTTTCATTTCTAATATTGTGATATAAACAACATTGATTCATATCTATTCTTCATGTAAACTTCTGACTTGACAATGCCCAGGTGTTTACTTAGTCACCACACCGAGCCTTCTGAAATGCACAAAAACAGGCAGAGCCTATTGAAGATTGGGAACACTAGGCCTGCTGAGAAAGAACATTCGTGTTCCTCATGTTTCTCATCCCGTGATGGCAATAAATGTAGGGTCCCAGAATCAGAATATACTATCTTGTTCTCCATACCAGGCATCTCCCACCTATGTATTTAGTTAGAAATGCAACTTTTCAGCCTTGGAAAAAGAGAGATTTACCAAAAAGCACTAAGGAAATCTTTGGAATCTTAGTAACTGCAGTCACTGTGGCCAAATTCTAACCCTATGTGGTTTACCATAGGCTACATGATCCCTCTACCCCAGCCTTGCCCTTCTTGAAGTTCACAGGCATTCAGAAGGTCTCTTGAAACATCTGTGAGTCACAGGTAGGGGGATCAGAAATGAAAAGTTAGAAAGGTCAGGAATTACAACCAGAAGGAAACGGCCCATGGTTTGTTGGTAAGCTCTGTCCTTCCTCATCAACATTCCTATCACTGTCACTCCCCTCCCCAAGTTCTGAAAGTTCAAAGCTAGACATCACCTTTCTAGGACCTGCCAAGGGAATTCCTCACTGAGGCTCCCAACTTCTAACTCTCCATTCATCTTGAAGCTTCATATAGGTACTATTTTAACCACCCTCCATAGAAAAGCTGAGGAAACAGGAACTGATAGACTCAAAATAAGAAGTGGCTTTGACTGGTGTATGTGGCCCTGAACACAGACCAAAGCCAGTTGCCTCATGAAGTCATGAGCTCTTCCTTTGATGACTTTCTGCCTTGGGTGCCTTAGATAGACTTCCTGAATTGGGCTAGAGCAGTGATGGCGAACCTTTTGAGCTCGGTGTGTCAGCATTTTGAAAAACCCTAACTTAACTCTGGTGCCGTGTCACATATAGAAATTTTTTGATATTGGCAACCATAGTAAAACAAAGATGTATATTTTTGTTATTTATTTTATATATTTAAATGCCATTTAACAAAGAAAAGTCGACCAAAAAAATGAGTTCACGTGTCACTTCTGACATGCGTGTCATAGGTTTGCCATCACTGGGCTAGAGCTTGGATGAAATGATCTTTGAATTGGGGTGTGTATGAGTCATGGAAAGCTTACCCCAAGGAGGCAGTAGCCACGCCAATCTTGAATGGGATTCAAACAGACAAAATGGAGAGGAAGAGAAGAGAAAATAGCATTCCAAGTAGTGGGGAGAGTATAAACAAAGACATGGAGATGTGATACAGCATAGCAAGATGTGATGCTCAGTGCTGTATTTTTGGAGTATTAAATGTCAGGTAAGGAATAGTAGGAATGATGTTGGAGAAGTAGGGAGTATCTGGATCCTGGGGGATCCTGATATACCATGATTAAAAGCTTTGGTTTTATCTTACAAATGTTTGAAGGATTTTTAAGCAGATGAATGGCATATAGTCACTGAAATAGCCCCATATGTACATATCATAATGATGACCTCACCAAAAAGAATATAAGGCAATTTTGAAATTAACCTAATTAATTAATGAAAGCTGGTTAGACTGTTGTCCTTTGTATGCTAGAGGATCATTATACCTCTTGTAAGATTGACAAAATGAAGTCTCCACCTAGCTTCTTACACTGGGTTAGGACACGGCTGGATTTATTTATTTATTTATATTGAATTTATTGGGGTAACGTTGGTTAATAAAATTATATAGGTTTCAGGTGTACAGTTCTATAATACATCATCTGTATATTCATCACCCCAAATCAAGCCTCCTTCCATCACCATTTATTCCTCCTTTACCCTCTCCAACCTCCCTCCATGCCCCTTTCCCTCTGGTAATCACCTAACTGTTGTGTGTCAATGAGTTTTGTTTTTCTCCCCTTAATCTCTTTACCTTTTTCACCCAGTCCCCAACACCCTCCCCTCTGACAGCTGTATCTATGAGTCTGTTTCTATTTTGTTTGTTATTTTGTTCATTAGATTTCACATGTAATATGTGAAATCATGGTATTTGTCTTTATATTTCACTGAACATAATACTCTTCAGGTCCATCCATGCTGTTGCAAAAGGTAAGATTTCCTTCTTTTTTTATAGCTGAGTAGTAGTCCATTGTGTAAATGTACCACAGGGTTTTTATCCACTGATCTCCTGAGATGGACCCTTGGGCTGCTTCCAAATCATGGCTATTGTAAATAATGCTGCAATGAACATAGGGTGCATTTTCTTTTCAATTAGTGTTTCAGGCTTCTTCAGATATATTCATATCTGGATTTATATATTGGGAAGATTGTCCTGGTATGTTGCAGGAAATAGTTTTAAGAGAGACTGAAAGTAGGGAAATAAGCTAAAGCATGATTGGAATTGTCTAGGTGAGCAATGACAGAGGCTTGAAATAGGGCAATAAATACATCTGCTGAAGAAAAAAACCAGCAGATTGTTTGAAGAGATAGTGTGGCATAATGTGGCAGTATTGACAATGGACATCTCAGAAAGGATTACAACTGACTGCTAACCCATCACTGCTTCTTGCTAAGGTCATGCTCCCTGGAGGCTGCTTCATGTCCAAGTGTGGGAAGGATACTAAGGCAAGCCCATCCTGGAAATGTGGGACTTCTTTGATGGGCAAATTTAGTTCTAAGATTTTTTTAAAAATATATTTTTATTGATTTCAGACAAGGTGAGGAAGAGAGAGATAGAAACATCAATGATGAGAGAGAATCATTGATCAACTGCCTCCTGTATGCCCCACACTGGGGATAGAGCCTGCAACCCCAGCATGTGCCTTGACCAGGAATCAAACCGTGACCTCCTGGTTCATAGATCCATGCTCAAGCACTGAGCCATGCCCGCTGGGCTAGTTCTAAGATGTTTTATCAGCATTGTGAACTTTCTTAGAACTTCACTATACTAGTAGTTTAAGACTCTTCCATTCAATCGACCGACCTCCCTCTCTCCCCTTCCCTTCCCTTCCCTTCCCTTCCCTTCCCTTCCCTTCCCTTCCCTTCCCTTCTCTCTAAAATCTATAACCTTCCTTCAATTCATAAGGCTCTGATGGCTCTCCCAGAGACCCTGGACTAAACTAGTGGTGGGTAAACTTTTGGGCTCTGGAGTCACAATAACCTGGGTGTGAATTTGGCCCCACCATTCCTAGATATATGAGTTCAAGTAAGTAATTTAATCGCTTAACGTGCCAGTCTTCTCATCTGTTAAAATCATAATACCTCTAGTAAGGATTAAATAGGCTTATAAAGTTCATAGCACAGTATCTGGCACATAGTAAATACCTGATAAATGTTAGCCATTCTTATTATTAAACTAGGGGCCCAGTGCACGAAATTCATGCACTGGGTGGGGGTGAGGGGGAGTGTCCCTCAGCCCAGCCTGCCCCCTCTCACATACTGGGAGCCCTCAGGCATTGACCCCCATCAATCTCCAATCGCAGGATTGGCCCCTTGCCCAGGCCTGACGCCTCTGCCAGGGGACCCTCATTTCCCCCCATCACTGGTTCTGCCCCCAGCCCAGGCCTCTGAAAAATAGATGCT